>NC_142038.1:35365986-35705271 GCF_982192425.1 Myodes glareolus | reverse complement strand
AGCACTGGCAGATGGAGACAGGTAAATTCCTGCTGTCTAGTGTTTGTCATCCTAGCACAATTTCTGAGTTTGGGATTCAGTCACTGATCTTATCTCAAAATATAAAGTGAGAAGTGGTCAAAGAAGACACCTAGTATTCTTTTTCTACCTCCTTGCAGATATGCTTTGATGTTTATGTGCATTTACAGATGCACACATCAACATGGGCATGCACTAACACACACAGAAATAGAATGCAACTTACACAAGGCTGGAAATAGAGTCCGATATAGAAAGTTTCTGAGAGAGAGGTACAGAAGTCAATCTATCAACAGAGAAGTAATAATCAGTGTGCACAGGGCCATCATGGATGTTAAGCTGGCTGAAATGATATTGTTAGTGGACTTCTCACAGAAACAAAGTTCCTCTGTGGGACAGAATAGATATTCTTGAAACTTCAAGACCAGTCTTGGCCACCATAATTATGCCTATTTTTCTAAAATTGGCTGTTCATCCTGTAATTTTGGTGTAGTTGGCAACCTTTCTTAAGTTTAGAGACATAATTAGTACCCTATTCAAGCAACCTTTACCTACCTAGACATTTGGGTCTTAAGTCATTTCGTCTTTAAAAATTAAAGCTATGTTTTCACATTTCTAGGAAGTTAACAGCAAACCCTAGGAAATTATTTGTTGACTAAACTAAATAAATAAATGGTAGGCTCACATCATACCCAGCCATGACTAGTTGGCTAGCTTTACAGTACCCAGAGTGAAATCTGGCCTAGTGAATGGGCCTCAAGTCCAACTAGGCAGTTATCAGTTAGTGCAAAAATATAAATTCCATTATTTCACCTCTGCCATATTATTCACTGATGTGGTTGCTAGGCTTCACAGTCAGGATAATTGGTAGCTTTTCTCCTTTGGTAGATTGACAATAAATAATATGAGTTACAGTCCTCATGTTGGAGGCTTTCAGGTAAATTTCAGATTGATTTCTCCAAGTCCTATATCCTAAATGTGTGCTGAATTTCAGCAATATGGTCTTAAACTTTCAAGATCTAAAAGGCAATCAATATCAATAGTAATAGCCTATACTGTTTTGGAAGTCTCTTGTACTCATCTAACCAAGAACTTGAAGAGAGGGTTCCCATTCCTAGCATTGGCTAGGTTAGTCTAGAGCATTTGAGCTTAACTTCATTTAAATTATTTATATATGTATATATACACATGTATATTATATATAATATGTATTTTTTGGTTTTTCGAGAAAGGATTTCCCTGTTTAACAGGTCCTATCTGTCCTGGAACTAGCTCTTGTAGACCAGGCTGGCCTCGAACTCACAGGGATTCGCCTGCCTCTGCCTCCTGAGTGCTGGGATTAAAGGCGTGTGCCATCACTGCCCAGCTATATTTTATATATTATATGTATTTAGAATTAAAAATAAAATAACGTGTTTGACTGTAAGTATTTCAATCACCCTTAGCTATCTTTATCCTTCATCCCTTCTTTGTATTGCCTTCTTTCTCCTTCCTCAAATAAAAGCCCTCCATTTTTCTCACTTTGACCTTAAAATAATGCACTTTAGAAGATTACACATGTGCATTGGGAAGAGACCACATTTTCTAAAAAGAAATATTAACCTATGATAATGAATTATTACCTGCACTCAATCAAAGAAAAAAGAAATATCATCTTGATTTTACTTTTATCTACCATTTTAAGACTATAGTTATACACACAGAATTTTTAAATCACTGAAACAAGCAATACACCAAAATCATATCAGGGCATTAGCAAAGACGACATGGTTGATAACATAGCGCATCATAGGCAAAAGGGCCTATGTTCAGTCCTTAGTATCAACATAAAAAGTTCAGTGTAGTGGAATGTACATGACCATGGTGGTACTGAGGAGGCAGTCTAGCTTAACTGATTAGTTTCAGACTCAGTAAAACATCCTGCTCAAAACAATTGATGGAAGATGCCTTGAGGGGATACCTGATATCAGCTTCTGCCCTCCATGTGAAATGCACAATGGGCGTGCACACACACACACACCCATACACACACACACACACACACACACACACACACACATGGAAATGCACACACACACACAGACAAAATTTATCATTTAAAGCAATAACTATAGTTAAACTTACAACAAAACCTGTTTTCCACCTTTAAATTTTTCTATAAAACAAGAATATCTTTAAATTTCCTAAAAGTTGAATTTCAAAAGCCTCCAAGGCTGCAAGTCTGGGTGCTCTAACCATCACCAAACTTCCATTTAAAGTGAAGTGAATAGAATCACACACACGGCTAATGATATTTTTTTTCTCCTCATTTATTTATCTACACAAAATTTAAAGTACAACATTATAAATTCGGAGATGTATTGTTCAAACTAGAGAAACAGAAAGTGTTGTTTGTATTCCCAGTCCCTCCTTTCTTAAACATTTCTCTAGGAACCATTAGAACGTTAAAGTTTATTCAGTGTTGGAAAAAATGGCTGTTGTTATATAGAGAGTCTGAGTAGTTACTCAGATCTGTGTACTCACACCCAAAATGTATTCTTATCATCTATACCACTGTACAGAGCTACTTCACCATCACTCCAGGCCTCTATGACCACAGAGAAGGGAACCCTCATTCTCATGATATAATAACATCTCCCAGAAATAAACCTGTCATCAGAACTATTGCTATAGTATTTTGTTATGTGAAACATCACACGGGAGCCTATACTTTCTTTTAAAAAAAATAGCATTAAAAATGTCACTAGGATTGATTAAAAAATAGCTTAGACTTATGTTAAATGTTTTTCACTTAAACATGGAAACTGTAGGAAGAAGATAAAATGAAGAGAATTCAAAATAAGGTTGTCCTCTTTTTTAATCTTTCTCTCCCGCTCTTCCACATTATAAAGTTTGAGATTAGGCAAAACTTTCTACTCTGGTCCTCATATTTCACAATCTCTTTTCAGTAGATCTTGCCCTTCAAACCCCAAACTAAAATTGGATCATCTTTCGCTCACCTGAGGTTAGATATTTTTTAAACGTATCCTTTTTTTCAATTTAAAACCACTATGCTAATGAGTAAAGAATATTTTGTGACTGTATAGCTTTCTTTCTTCTGTTATTGCTGCATATTTATTTTTCATGATCAAATGGTTTGTTTGTCCTTATACAAACTTCCCAAGAGTGAGTATTTTGAGATTCTGACTCTTTCAGATCACAGTTAACCAATGCAACTTTTCACTTGTGATTACTAGTTACCCTGGCCAGACTATCTAAATCTTGCATCACGTGTAAATTACTAGAGATGCCTTTACAGATATAGAACATAGTTTGGAAAACAGACTTCAGTCTCAGACATTGTTTATTTTTTCTTAATAATTTTTTACTGACTTTTATTGATCTCTACATTTTTCTCTGCTCCCGCCCCCTGCCTCTCTCCTCCCCTTCTCCCAATTTACTCACGAGATCTTGTCTTTTTCTACTTCCCATGTAGATTGGATCTCTTAGGGTCCTCATTGTTGTCTAGGTTCTCTGGGATTGTGATATGTGAGATGGTTTTAATTGATTTATGTTTAAAAGTCACTTGTGAGTGAGTACATGTGAAAGTTGTGTTTCTGGTTGTGGGCTACCTCAATCAAAATGATGTTTTTTAGCTCCATCCATTTGCCAGCAAAATTCAAGATGTCGTTATTTTTTTCTGCTGTGTAGGACTCCATTGTGGAAATGTACCACATTTTCCTCATCCATTCTTTGTTTGAGGGGCACTTAGGTTGTTTCCAGGTTCTGGCTATGACAAAAAAGGCTGCTATGAACATCGTTGAGCACATGTCCTTGTGGCACGATTGAGCATCCTTTGGATATATACCCAAAAGTGTTATTACTAGGTCTTGAGGAAGATTGTTTCCTAATTTTCTGAAAAATCACCACACTGGCATCCACAGGGACTGTACCAGATTGCATTCCCACCAGCAATGCAGAAGTATTCTCTTTACACCACAACCACTCTAGCATAAGTTATCATTAGTATTCTTAATCTTGGTCATTCTTAGAAATGTAAGATGGACCCGAGGTTACCTGGGACTCTTGTCTATTTCCAATCTCCAGGAGGAAAACTACTTGAATTTTCTTCAGGTTCACCCTCCTATCCTTCTTCTCTAGGATCACGAATAATAGGCTCAAAGACCTTTAATTATGGCTAGAATCCACTTATGAGTGAATATATACCATATTCCTCTTTTTGGGTCTGGCTTACCTGACTCAGTAAAGCGTTTTCTTTTTTTTAATTTTTTTAAAATTTTTTTATTTAATTTTTACTGGGAACCCCTCCAGAATCAAGTCTCTTGCAAACCCTAAAATGGCTCCCTTGGCTGAGATATAAACCTCCCTGCTCCCACAACCATCCTTCCTCCCTCCCCCATTCCCATTCCCCCAAGCCATCCCCAATCCTCCCCCTCTCCCCTCTCCCTGACCATCTTCCCTTACTTCCACCCTCCCACCCCCCATGCACCCGAGTTTGCCTGGCAATCTTGCCTAGTTCCACTATCCAGGAGGATAACTATATTATTTTCTTCAGGTTCACCTTCTTATTTAGCTTCTCTAGGATCACAAATTATAGACTCAAAGACCTTTAACTATGGCTAGAATCCACTTATGAGTGAATACATACCATATTCCTCTTTTTGGGTCTGGGTTACCTCACTCAGTAAAGAGTTTTCTATTTCCATCCATTTGCATGCAAAATTCAAGATGTCATTGATTTTTTACCACTGAGTAAAACTCTAATGTATATATGTTCCACACCTTCTTTAACCATTCTTCTATTGAGGGGCACCTAGGTTGTTTCCATGTTCTGGCTATTACAAATAGTGCTGCTATGAACATAGTTGAACAATACTTTTGTAGTATGATAGGGCATCTCTTGGGTATATTCCCAAGAGTGGAATTGCTGGGTCCTGAGGGAGGTTGACTCCCAGTTTCCTGAGAAACCGCCACACTGATTTCCACAGTGGCTGCACGAGTTTGCATTCCCACCACCAATGGATGAGTGTTCCCTTCACTCCACATCCTCTCCAGCATAGGCTATCATTGGTGTTTTTGACTTTAGCTATTCTGACAGGTGTAAGATGGTATCTCAAAGTGGTTTTGATTTGCATTTCCCTGATCGCTAAGGAGGTTGAGCATGCCCTTAAGTGTCTTCTGGCCATTCGAAGTTCATCTGTTGTGAATTCTCTGTTCAGTTCAGTACCCCATTTTTTAATTGGGTTAATTAGAGTTTTAGTGTCTAGTTTCTTGAGTTCTTTGTATATTTTGGAGATCAGACCTTTGTCTGATGAGGGGTTGGTGAAGATCTTCTCCCAGTCAGAAGGCAGCCTTTCTCAGAGTTGTTTTGAACTGCATTTTTCTGATGACTAAGGATGTTGATCATTTCCTTTAGTGTCTTTCAGCCATTTTAGATTCCTCTGTTGAGAATTCTCTGTTTAGGTATATACTCCATTTTATTATTGAATTATTTGTTCTTTTGATGACAAACTTCTTGAGTTTTTTTGGAGATCAGACCTCTGTTTGATGCGGGGTTAGTGAAGATCTTTTCCTATTATATAAGCTGTTGCTTTATCTTGTTGACTGTGTCCTTTGCTTTACAGATGCTTTTCAGTTTCAGGAAGTCCCATTTATAAATTGTTTCTCTCAGTGTCTGTGCTGCTGTGGTTATATTTAGGAAGTGGTCTCCTGTGCCAATGCGTTCAAATGTACTTCCCACTTTCTCTTCTATGATGTTCAATGTGGTTGGCTTTATGTTGAGGTCTTTGATCCATTTGGACTTGAGCTATGTGCATGGTGATAGATATGGATCTATGTTCATTCTTCTACATGCTGATATCCAGTTATACAAGCACCATTTGTTAAATATGCTTTCTTTTTTCCATTTTATATTTTTTATTCTTTGACAAAAATCAGGTGTTTGAAGGTGTGTGAATTAATATTCGTGTCCTTGATTCGGATCCATTGGTCCTCCTGTCTGTTCTTATGCCGATACCAGGTTGTTTCCAGTACTGTTGCTCTGTAGTAAAGTTTGAAATCAGGAATTGTGATGCTTCTGGAAGATTTTTTTATTGTGTAGGATTGTTTTGGATATCCTGAGATTTTGTTATTTCATATAAGGTTGAGTAATTTTTTTTTCAAGGTCTGTGAAGAATTTTGCTGGGCATTGTATTGAATCTGTAGATTGCTTTTGGTAAGATTGCCATTTTTACTATGTTAATTCTTTTTATCTTTTTATTTATCTATTTTATTTTTTAAAAAAGAAAACAAACTATTTTTTTCATTATATTAACCAATCCAAGTTCCTACACCCTTGCCTCCTCCCATTCCCTTCCATTACCTCCACATCCCTCCCCAATTACACCCTCTATCCACTCTTCAGAGATGGTAAGGCACATTGCTTTGGGGAAAGTCCAAGGCCCTCCCTACTATATCTAGGCTGAGCAGGATATCCCTCCATAGAGATTAGGTTCCCAAAAAGCTGTTACAAGCAATAAGGGGGTGATTCTTTGTGCCACTGCCAGTGGCCACTCAGTCTGCCCCATGCATGCAACTGTCAACCACATTCAGAGGGACTAGCTTGGTCCTATGCTTGTTTCTTCCCAGTTTGACTGGTGTAAGTCAGCTCCCATTAGCTCAGGTAGACGGTTTCACTAGTTGTACCCATCATGGTCTTGATCTTTTTGCTCATATTCTCATTCCTCCCACTCTTCAACTGGACTATGGGAGCTTAATCCAGTTCTCTGATGCAAGTCTCTGCCTCTGTTTCCATCAGTTGCTGGATGAAGGTTCTATGGTATATGTAAGATATTTATCATTCTGAATACAGTAGAAGGCCACATGTTAGACTTTGGCATTGTTAAGTGTTGTTGGGCTCCTGTAGCTCTAGGTCAGATACTTATTTCCACTGGGAGATTCTCAAGCTCTGACTCCCAACTCCTAGTTCTAATTAATCATTCTTAGAGTACATGAGATACATATTCTATTTGTTTTCCTTTTTACTCTGTATCAGAAATGTCTCTAAGGACTTTTCTTTCCTTTTATTTAGAATAGTGTATGCTGATTTGGTCTTCCTCTTCCTTTATTCTTCCCAATTTTTCCTCCCCTCCCATGTTGAGCCATCATCTTTCTGACTTTCGTTAGAAACCAAACAGTCTTCTAAGGAAGAATAATAAAGTAAAATAAATAGTAACAAAAACTAACAAAACATAATAGGATAAAATAAATAAACAGAAGTAAAAGAACCCAAGAAAAAGCACAGAAAACAGATAGAGACCAGAGATACACTTATTCACAGACTCAGGGATACCATACCAACATTAAAAAAAAGAGCCATAACAAATGCCCAAAGGACCTGTAGGGTAAAAGAAGAGTAAAAGTGTATATATCTATCTTTCTGTCTATCTATTTTTTATAGATACACTGTACAGAGCACTGATAGATATATCTATAGACAGACAGATGTATTATATATATATAAACTAAAAAACTAATAAAATAAAACCAAATAATAAACAAATAAAATAAAAACCCTGACACACCATTATGAAACAAGAAAATTTAAAAAAAAAAAACAAAACATTGAGTTTGTTTACTGCTGACCATCCACTTTCTGGTCATGAAGCCCACTATTAAGAGAAGTTTGTTTCACTTGTGTGAACCCCTTTAGGAAACTAAATTCTCACTTGCCAGTGGCTTTCAACTGGTGGTATGTAGACTGAGATTTCTGTCCCACCTGTTCCCACAGCCATTCAGTCCCAAAGAAATGCACAGAGGTCTACTTTAATCACAACCTGATTGAACTATTAGCTCAGGCTTCTTACCTCTTACATCCTACATTAACCCAAAATTCTTGTCTGTGTCAGCCACGTGGCTTTGTACTTTATCAGCGAGGCATTCTCGTCTTGTTTCCTCTGCATCTGGGTTATCACTACAGACCGACCCTCTCCTCTTCCCAGAATTCTCCTATTCTGATCACCCTGCCTATACTTCCTGCCTGGATCCTGGCCAATTAGCAATTTATTAAACCAATACAACTGATAAACCTTTACAGAGTACAAGACCATTGTCCCACAACAGTGGTAGCTACTGGGTTAGGGATGGACATGTATCCACTTCTCCTTTCAGTTCTAGGACTCCACCTGGCACAGCCTTGTGCAGCCCTTGTGCATGCAGCCTTGGTCTTGCAAGTGCAAATCAGCTTGGATCATGTTGATTTAGAGGGCCTTCTTTTGTTTACATGCCCATGACCTCTGGCTCTTACACTCTTTCTGCATTCTCTTCCAGAGGTTCCCTGAACCCTGAGAGGAGGTATTTGATGGAGGCAAATCAAAGTCTTCTTAGGTAAATGTCCTGTGGACACAAAGACTAGAGGATCACATTCAAGGAGCACTTCTAAAACTTACTGCAGCTGAGGACAATGTTTATTTGCCATGGTCAATTCATTTTACAAGACTTTTGATTTGGAACTGTGATGTGAACACACAGGGAAAGAGAGAGAAAGAGAAAGAGACAGACAGAGAGAGAGAGAGAGAGAGAGAGAGAGAGAGAGAGAGAGAGATCATCTCAGAAGGAAGACTAACTTATCCTGGAGTCATATATGAATGACCATGGTCCAGTAACACAGATTCACATTGTCCCAAACACTACGTTCCAGTGAGGTCACAGGTTCATGGAGTTTTCACAGTAATAAAACAAGGGGAAACATGGAGTCCTTGAGTGTGATACAGGCTTTCCTGCTTCAGGTGGGCCTCACTGAGGGTGAGGGAGGTCTAGAGTCTTGGACAATCCTATACCAGGCTTCTAATTTGGGGCCATTAACCAGCTCCCAAATCATGACAAGGAGACTTATTATTAGTTTTGAATGTTTGACCTAACTTAGATTCATTTTTGGCTAGTTCTTTTAACTTAAATTAACCTGTTTTCCTTATCTACTTTTGCCTTGGGGCTTTTTGCCTTTTTTTCCTTCTGTATATCTTACTTTCACTACTTCTTGTGTCTCCTGGCTGGTGGCTGCCTGACTTCTTGTCAATGACATCTCCCCCATTATCTCTCCCTTCTTTTGTCTTTCTTCTCTTAAGCCTTGATTTATCCACCTATTTATTCTCTGTTCATGCCAGCCCCACACATCCTTTTCCTGCCTATTTACTGGCCATTCAGATCTTTATTAGGTTAATCAAGTGTCTTAGGCAGGCAAGGTGAAACAAATGTAATACATCTTTAATTAATTAAACAAATGAAGCATAAATAAATTTAATACACCATTACACAGTTAAAGTAATATTCTAAAGCATAAACAATACATTTTACCTAGTTAAATAATATTCCATAGAAATATCCCATTTAGCTGTGGGTGTTCCAAGGTTTCTCACTCCCTGCATGAGTTTGGCTGTGGGTCTCTATATTTATTCCCATATGCTCTAGGAGGATATAAGCAAAGACTGCTCTTTTGTTCCTGGATGCCCAGACCCAAATAATCACACAGAAACTATATTGGTTAAAACACTTTTTGGCCTATTATCAGGCTTCTTATTAACTAACTCTTACATCTTGAATTAATCCATATCTATTATTTTATATTTTACCATAAGGATTATTGTTTGATACCCCTTGCTTCTTGGGTGGCTTCATGGCATCTGCCTAACTCGGCCTTCTTTCCTTCTCTATCTCTGCTTGCATTTCCTGCCTTGTTAAATTCTGCCCTGCCATAGGCCAAAGCAGCTTTATTAATCAACCAACAAAAGCAACATATGTACAGAAGGACATCCCACAGCAGAAGGAAGCTTTTTTGAAGATGATCGAGCAAGGCACAGATCTGTGAATATAGCAAAACATAATTAGGAGTCACTTTATTGTTATTTTTATAAAATAGCGTTTAGTTTTACCCTGGGTCACTGGCCTATCAAGATTCAGGTTTTTGGTTACCCATAGAAACAGATATCTAGAACCCAATAGAAGAGGAAGTGGGGAGTAGCCTTTAATTAATTGGCACAGGAAAAGAATTTCTGAACAGAAAGAATACTGTTAGCATATACAGTAAGATCAGCAATAAATAAATGGGACTTTTTAAAACTGGGAAGTTTCTGTCCAGCAAGGAATGCCATCATTTAGACAAAGTGGCAGGTTACAGAGGAGGAAAAGACTTTTAACAACTACACTTCCAATAGTGGGCTAGTATCCAAAATATATAAAGAACACACAAAAGTAAGGTATTAAGAAAATAACAAATAATTATTTGTTTTCCTCAGAAGAGGAAACTCAAATGGCTAAGAAACACTTTAAAAAAATATTTAACACCCTTAGTCATCCTAAAAATGCAAACCAAACTACTTTGAGATTTCATCTTACACCTGTCAGAATAGCTAAGATCAATCAAATAAGTGACAACTCAAGATGACAAATGTGGGGCAGAGGGAACACTCGTCCTTTGCTAGTGGAAGTGAAAACTTGTACAAGAATTCAGTGTTGTGATTTCTCAGGAATACGGGAATCAATCTACCTCAAGATTCAACTATACCACACTTATGCATGTATTCAAACATGCCACAGAAATAACTGCTCAACCATGTTCGTTGCTGCTCTATTCATCATAGCCAGAAACTGGAAACTACCTAGATGTCTCTCAACAGAAGAATATATAAAGAAAATGTAGTATATTTACACAATGGAATATCATTTAGCCATTACAAAATGAAACCATGATATTTCTATGTTAACTGATGAAAATGGAAAAAGACTATCTTTAGTGAGGTATCACAGGCTCAGAAATATAAATATGATATGTATTAGCTTATATCTGGTTATTACCTGCTAAGTCAATGGTAACCAAGTTACAATCCATAAAACCAGAGAGGTTATATATATATGGTAAGGGGTAGCAGAAAGGGGCCTACTAGAACATCCTAGGAAAGGAAAATAGAATAGATAGTTGTAAGAGATGTATGTGGGACTATAATGGGGGAATCAAGTGGAAAGAGGGAGGGAAGAGAGGGATGACGGAGGCAATATAGGGAGAGACAGCTAAAAATAAGGGTTATGTTTGACGGGTGATGAGGGTGATTTCACCATCTGTGTTTATCAATTGGCTCCTTGTCAAAGTTAGCCTCTTGCTATGTCGGAGAGACTAGAACACAAGGATGTTACTTTTTTTTGATGGTTACATTTCAAAGGGATATCTCTCAAGGGCTTGGAGCATTCTTAAGACTTGAAAACGTCAAGAGTATAGGAAAGACTTTCATCTCAAGGACACAGAGAAATAATTTACAACAGAAAGTTTTCAAAGTCAATAAATTTTCCAAAACAAATCGGGGGCCTACATTCAGGACAAATCTTTTATAGAGTTTAGTAAAGCTGAAGGGAATATGGCAGCCATTTTGGATGCTTTGAAGCCAGAAGAGACAGATGAATGACAGTGTTTTGAACATGAGACCCTGAGATGAAATAGTCCAGCTATAAATTCTTGCTTCCTTCTCAAGCCTCTAGGTGGTCACAGAATTTGATTTAACTGGAGTCATGGATTTGCTAAGTGATATGATGGAATGACTAAGGTTTGGCAGAATTGAGATCGATGCAAACGAGAGATGGAAGTCCTTGGCCTTTAAGTACTGTTTGCGGGAAGAGCACATGGAGGTATAATGAACGTTAGGAAAAGTAATAGCTTTGTTTATTTGAAAGAGCTGGCTGTGTCGGGGGGAGACGTGAGTGAGGTAGACAACAGGTGTGGGTCCAAAGAGTGATGGATGGCACTGATAAGCTTGACGAAGAGGAGAGACGTTTGTGATGAAGAGGAGAGACGTTTGTCGGTGGTACAGTGTAAGAGGAGCAGAGGCAAGATTCCATATATAACTGAGAAGCTAAGGTTTGAAGAATTCACACATAGGGTAATTTCATCACTAAAAATAGTGCACTTTAATGAGTAAAGAGGAATTATACTACAGTGAAAAAAAATCTTTAACTTGTGAGTTAAAACAGAGGCAAGACCTGAAACAAATCAAATTTAAAATAGACATAACTTTTCCCCGTCGTTTGGTGGCTCCCACACACAGGTGCTGCTGTGGAAGGAGTGCTTCTAGAAAGACCTTCACTCTCCTAAGCCATTTCGTTTATAAAGTTTTGAAAATGCATCAGAACAACAACTACATCCTACTGAAGACCATTAGAGGCTGAGGTTTTGGTCTTCATTCCTTAGTGTCTTCCATCCATTCCTTACGAACAAGGAAAGAATTTTTCCAGTCAGTAAATAATAAGAAAAGAAAAGAAAAGCTTCTCACACACGAGTGTGGCTAGATGATCTTCCAGGGCCATCGCAAACAAAGGATGACCTTTTGCAGCCTTGAAAAGGATATTCAGCATCAATTTCTATTTTATACATATTACCACCCCCCCCAACACCAGACACTTCAGGAGAAAATAAGTAGTTATACTTTCAGATTGCAGCTTCAGCATTGTGCTGTACTCCTTGAAAGCCTCAGTTAAATGCTTCTGTTTGCATCAAACAGCAAATTTCTTTTGAGGGTCAATAAGCCAATGTTTTCGAAATCCTATTTCAGTTTCCAGGAACTTTTAATAATAATGAACTGACTCTCCATGAATCCAAGTCAAGGAGTCCCACTCTTCCTAGCCTATACCTGGCCTTTGCAAACAAAACCTGTAGCAACTGGCTAAAGACTGCATGTAAGAGGACTCTGTTGTCTCTTTCTGGAATTATCCTCCTTTAATTATTTTTTTATGTTAAGTGACTTTAGTTGTCATTTGTCTTACAGCTGTGGCTCATAGCTAAAGCTTGTAGAATACCAAACAGCTGGAAGACTTCTTAAAAGATTTTATTTTGAATTTGATTATATTCAATGACATCCTTTTTTTTAAAGTAATATAATAGTAGTCATCAGCTTCTCTTCCCTGTTGTGGCAAAAACTTTCCATCAGAATTAATGAGCTGATTACATGATCATTGAGTACAAATTTTCTTCAGGAGCATAATTAGACATTATATAATTGCTAATTATTGTAAAGAATAAGTGCAGTAAACTTTTGAACTGACCATGTAAAAAATAACAAAATTGTTTGTGAAAGATTCCCAGACCAGCAGGCACTTGAACTTGCCAGCACAAATCTCAAAAACTGAGTTCATTTTACGGCTGTCTCTTCTGTATTGACAAAGTTCTATAAGATTAGAAATGGAATTAAAACTTATGTAGCCCAATTTTAGGACTTAAATTTTTAATTTAAAATGATGTGTAGCTGAGATTCTGTGTGGGTACGTACATGTGAATGCAGCTGCTTACAGGCATCAGAGACAACAGATTCCTTGGATCTGGAGTTTAGGTGGATGCAAACCACTGGGTGTGAATGTTAGGAACAGAACTTGGGTGTCCTGCATGCTTGTGACTGCCAAGGCATCTCTCCAGCCACAAATTTCAGACCTTTATCTGAAACACTTCTTGTCATACATCTCAACAATAAGTTATCACAGTGCTCTCTTGCAAACCACTTCAAAATTACAGTCTACTACAAGAATGCCTTACTTTAAAATAGATAATACACCCCAAAAATATCCTTGTTCTTACTCTGTCAGTATACATTTTCTGTTAAAAATATGTTGAAAGTCTCCAGATATACACACACACTTACAGGGTTGGTGGGGGGGAGAATTATATTCTAATATGAATTTTAAAATGTTACAGGTTGTTCAACTTTTTTTACAAAAAGTAAAACTTAAAATTATACATTTGTAATACCTCTAAAGTCTTCAGGGAAGTATGCTTCCCACTGACCATTTTCAAACCAAGAAAATGAGGCACAAGTATGGTTAAGTCACAACCTTTGCTTCTAAATCTTGAATTAAGCATGTTTTGGGTATATACCCAAAAGTGGTATTGCTGAATCTTGAGAAAGGTTGTTTACAATTTTCTGAGAAATCACCATGCAGATATCCAAAGGGGCTGTACCAGTTTGCATTCCCACCAGCAATGCAGGAGTGATCCCTTTAAGCTACAACTATTCCAAAATAAGATGTCATCAGTGTTTTTGATCTTGGCCATTCTTACAGGTGTAAAATGGAATCTTAGTGTGGCTTTGATTTGCATTTCTCTGATAGCTTAAGATGTTGAGCATTTTCTTAAGTGTCTTTCAGCCCTTTTAGATTCCTCTGTTGAGAATTTTCTGTTTAGATGTGTACTCCTTTTTTGATCGGATTATTTGTTCTTTTGATGACAAATCTCTTGAGTTCTTTGTATATTTTCGAGATCAGTCCTCTGTCTGATGTGGGGTTGATGAAGATCTTTTCCCATCCTGTAGGCTGCTGTTCTGTCTTATTGACCATGCCCTTTGCTTTACAGAAGCTTCTTGGCTTTAAAAGGTCCCATTTATTAATTGTTTGTCTCAGTGTCTATGCTATTGGGGTTATATTTAGGAAGTGGTCTCCTGTGCCAATGCATTCAAGTGTACTTCCCACTTTCTCTTCTATGAGGTTCAGTGTGGTTGGCTTTATGTTGAGGTCTTTGATCCATTTGGACTTGTGTTTTGTTTATGCTGATAGATATGGATCTATTTTCATTCTTCTACATGATGATATCCAGTTATGCAAGCACCATTTGTTACATATGCTTTCTTTTCTCCATTTTATAGTTTTTGCTTCTTTGTCAAAAATCAGGTATTTGTTGGTATGTGGATTAATATCTGAGTCTTCCATTCAGTTTCATTGATCCTCCTGTCTGCTTTTATGCCAATGCTAGGCTATTTCCAGTACTGTAGCTCTGTACTAGAGTTTAAAGTCAGGGATTATGAAGCCTCCAGAAGTTCCTTTATTCTACAGGATTGTTTTGGCTCTCCTGTTTTTTTGTTTGTTTGTTTTTCTATATGAAAGTGAGTATCATTCTTTCCAGGACACATGTTTAACTATGTTCGTAGCAACATTGCTTGTCATAGTCAGAACCTGGAAACAACCTAAATGCCCCTCAACCAAGAATGGATATGGTAAATGTGGTACATTTACACTATGAAGTACTACAAACAGAAAAAATAATGACATCTTGAAATTTGCAGGCAAATTGATGGGTCTAGAAAACATCATATTGAATTAGATAACACAGACCCAGAAAGACAAAACTCATATGTATTCACTCATAAGTGGCTTTTAGACATAAAGCAAATAAAACCAGCCTACAATTCACAATCCCAGAGAAACTAGACAGCAATGAGGACCCTAAGAGAGATATACATGGATCTACTCTACATGGGAAGTAGAAAAAGACAAGATATCTCCTTAGTAAATTGGGAGCATGGGAACCATGAGAGAGGGTTGAAGGGGAGGGGAAAGGAAGGGAGGGTAGCATAGAAAAATGTATAAAAAATAATTTAATAAAAATGTTAATAAAACATAAATAAATCTTGCATTAAGTCATAATTATATACAGTGGAGAAGCATTAGTAAGAAGACATAGCACCATTCAACTGAGAGTTTTAAGCTCCATAATTTTCTTTTCAAGGAGCAAAAAAAAATGATTCTTTTTTATAGAAAGAATTAAGTATCAGTGGAATTAAGTAAGAATTACTAACATGTGCCAAGAATGGGTTTGCAAATATTTGGTTCGTGTCCTATGGCAAGAACTGTCTTACATGACTTTTCCATTTCCAGGTTCAGGCTTTATTGTCTGTTCTCAGACATTCACCCATATGAATTATTGGTCAAGAAGAAACAGAAACATACAAGATCATAGGGAAGGTTGACTATTCTGCTTTTCTTCAGAAAGTAATGTTCTATATTGGTGAGACCTCATGTAGAAATGTTGTACTTAAGGGAAACTTTAGTAGATGTTCATAACATCTGATTCTCTAATCTAATGCTCCTCATTAAGAAACGTGAAGTAAAACCATATCCCATAAGGAAGTAAGCTCAATATTCTCTTTTTAGAGTTTTCTTGTTTCTTAAGAATTTCCTATGTGTATATAATTAGATATGATCACACCTAACACATTCTCCCCTACATATCTCCTCCCACCATTATGTCTCTTTTATAACCCATTAATTCTAGTTAGTCATGTCCATACATGCATGGAAAATGGAAAAATCTACCAAGGAATGTTATTATTAATTCTTCAGTAGCAGAAGTAAAAATTATCCTAAAATTTTTATCAGAAGTTCAAAAGAATCTGATTTCGCTTAAGATACTGTGACTACTACTGAATAGCCAGTTGAAAGAAATTTTATGAAACTGACCTAATTTTGTGCGTTTTGTGCACATGCAAACTTGCTTTTTCAAATTTCAAAACTAGGGGAAACAAAATTATATCCTGGTAAGACCCTTCAGATTGATTCTTGCTGGTGGCATATATAGGCAGTCACATTCACAAACTTCCGAGTTTATTTTTACCTCCTCCGTTGTATTCTGTTTCTGTATGGTGAAAAGTTGCAGCGTCATCACTAGTCTCTGGTAGCAGGGTGGGAAAGTGTGCAAGCCCTTGAGAGGAAAGATGATGTATGGAAAGGGGAGAAGCAGCTTGGGAGAATCACATGTTTGACACTTAGCAGGTGACCAACAGTGAAGGGAACAGGGTGCAGTATGAATCACAGAGCAGTGGTTCAGTCTCCTAGATGTGCCTGGTGCCCACCAGTAGAGACCTGTGTGGAGATGAGGAATTCTGGATACTAGAAACCAACAATCTTCTAAGATGTCTTGCATCTAAGAACGAATAAAGAATTTAGTCACTTTGGCTCGGACATGAGTTCAGTGTAAGTTGCCCTTAAGTTTCCTTCATTTAACTTGGTTTTTGTGATGACGTTGTGAATCCAAAGCTGCTGTTCTTTGAAAGGAATGCCTTGCAAGGTTAGCCTTTCTTGTGTGTGTGGAACCATGAGATTGCAGGACACAATAAAACATGTTGATGCTATAGTTAATAAATACGTTGAAAGAAATGTTATTCTTAATTATCTACATTAGCTGATTCTCAGACCAGTGATAATGGCAGTAAAAGTGGCACTACCTGAATATGGTGACCTGAATAAAAATGACCTCAGTAGGTACTATTATTTTACTGTTTGATTACTGTTGACAGAAGTTTCTGTCCTTCCCAATCCCATAGTTGTCTCAAAGAAACACACAGCATCTTACATTAATTACAAACTGGTTTGCCTATAAGCTTGGTCTTCTTATTAACTCTTACATCTTAAATTAGCCAATAATTTTTGTCTGTGTTAGCCATGAAACTTAGTAGCTTTTATCAACGAGGCATTCTCTTCTTGCTTCCTCTGTGTCTGGGTGACCACTGCAGACTGAGCTTTTCCTCTTACCCGAAATCTCCTGTTCTCATTGTCCTGCCTCTGCTTCCTGCCTGGTGACCCCACCTTTATTTCCTGTCTGGATGCTGGCCAATCAGCATTTTATTAAAGCAATACAACTGATAAATCCTTACAGGGTACAAGATCATTGTCCCACAGCAGGCTACCAGCTGGCAGAATTGTTTGTGAAGGATTAGGAGGTGTGGTCCTTATTGTAGAAGTCCTTATTGGAGAAGGACTCTCACTGGGGTTGGTGTTTAGACTGCATGCTTGAACAATAGCAGAAGAAATTCTTAGAGTAATACAAGAAGCAAAATAGAGAAAGAGAAAATATCAAAAAGAGTCAGAAGGCATTAAAAAACTAATGCTCAATTATGTCAAATTCTACAAGAAGAACCCTGCAAAATGATGAATGTTGAAAAAGAATTTGATTAGATGGTATGTGCCAATCAAAGCAAGCATTCATAAATTACAGGCAGAATCTTCCAGTGTCTCTCTCTCTCTCTCTCTCTCTCTCTCTCTCTCTCTCTCTCTCTCTCCTTCTCCTGCTTCTTGAGAAGCTCTCAACTACAGCTATAGCACCATGCCTTTCTACTACCATGATGATTATAAACTCCAATCCTCTGAAACTACAAGCAACGCCTTGATTAAATTCTCTCTTTTATAAGTTGTTTTAGTCATGGGTGTTTTTTCACAGCAATAAAACAGTATCTAAGACACTGACATTATTGTCCGGCATCCCACATTTATTAGTACATGCCTTCATTCAGCAAGTATTTATTGATTCTTCCTCTTACATCTGGCTCTTTGATAAACACTGACTATGCCTACTGATCAAGATGATAAGACTTAGAGTAAAAGAAACTTTAAATAAAATACATAATGTTTTATAGCAACAAGCATGACAAAATTTAAAAAAGAAAATAGAATGTGGAACAATTTGCTAGCAAATGAGGGGGAAGAATAAGAAAATTAGTATCAACATTAACATCTGCAGCTGTAAGTAACAGGTATTCTCAAATACTTGGAAGACCTTGAACATACAGGAAGAAATCACAGAAATATGATGGGGTAGAACATCTTACTAATTCAAGGGGGATATCCAGGGAAACTCTGGAACAACAAGGAGGAATTTGGTATCCTGAGCAATTCACAAGAAAGACCTGGAGCCACTGAGTTATTAGTGTTAACAAGTCCTCATGTGCAGGAATGCATGACAAATGGCAAAAATGTCCAGATTGTAGTTGGGAAAGGTAATAAATGAGTATACACCCAGGAGTCACAGGAATAGTGGTAGCAGTATGATAAGATGATCAAAGTTGGAGTCTTTAGTAATGTTTACATTTATATTCAGTGTGTAGAGAAAACAACAGAAAATGTTGTAGAATAATTTGTAAAGTAGCAAAATAGAAAAATAGTAAATATCAAAAAGAGTGAGAAGGCATTCAAGAATTAGAATGTACAGTAGTGCCAAATTCTATTAAAATTAAATCCCAAAATAATGAATGAAGAGAATTTGGTTAGAGGATATGTGCCAACCACTATAGGTGTATATGAGTTACAGTCATAGAATCTAAAAAAACAAAAAGTGTTATAATGGTACTAGAGAAAAAGTTGATATTTATTCATTGCACAAAGTGTATTCATAAGACTATTTCGGTTACATGTGTACCATATTTTTACTGTGTTGCTCCCAAGCCCTTCTTTTCTCTCTTTGCTAATCCCATTTCACTCTACTCCCTTTTCCCTTTGGGCAGCAAATATATGGGTACAGCATTTTAATATAATCTGCTGATCTTTGTATTTCCAGAGGAGAGTAAATACCATTAATATTGGGTTAGTATCGAATGTAAACACTTGTCCCTATCAGCTTGTTGGGCTGTGAGAGTATTAGTGCTTTCTTCATCTTCCTTTGTTTAGCTATTGTCCTGTAGTTTGTTCATTCTTGTGACATCATGGATGTCTTTCTTTTCCTACAATATTTAGAATCCCTTCAATTATCTTCTCCCAGGCTGACATGGTGTCCATGAATTCCTATAGTTACTGTTTTTCAGGTTTTGAAATGCATTATTTCATATCCTCCCAGCTTCTACAGCTTTTGTTGACAGATCTGTCGTTCTCACTGGTTTATCTTTTTATGTGACTTAGGTTTCTCTCTTGTAACTTTTATTTTTCTATATTCTGTATTTTGGGGGCTTATAAAGAGTTGTGGGTTCAGGTCTTTTCTAAACTTCTCTTTTGGGGTCTTAAATTCCTCCTGTATAATTACAAATGTCTTTTGCTAAATTGGGAGAAATTTTGTTGTGCTTTTCATTGAATAAATTTCTACACCTTAAGTACATTGTTCTCATTTTTCTTTGCCCATGATTTGCACACTTTGTGTTCTACTGGTGCCCCATAGATAATCGTTCTTTCTGAGGCTCTTCTAAGCCACAGTACCCACTCTCTGCAACTGCACTCACTACTGTCAGAGCTGGGCACTTCTGCTTGAGGCTGAGTCTACCAAAATGAACTCTTAATTCTCCCATTCCACTTTCTAAAGTCTCCTTTCTTTATTACTAAAGTATTGGAAGATACTTAGCCCAACACAAATCCTTTTCTGGTTGTCCTTATTTACTTTGGCCATGGCCAGAATAAGTCCAGGCTCTCTCAGGCAAGATATCAGACAACACATAAGTTTCTTAACATGTGCCAACTTCGATCACTTGGAGTTATAGTTAAAGATTACTTGGAAATCACATTTCTCCTAGGCAGCAATATGAGCTATTGTTCATTACTTATACATGTGTTTGGCATGCCTGATGATAAGATACTGCCATCTAATTTAGAAGAAAGGGAAATGAAATCACTTTGATTAAATTTACATAAAGAGGGGAAAAAGGGGGAATCAAAGAAAGAAAGCTAAATTTTGTTGAGGTCCTTAAGTTCTATGACCTAGTCTTTAAAGGAAAGATACATGAGGACTATCCTAAAGGTAAAATAGGTAAGAAATGGATAGCAGATAGTGGACAGAGACCAGTAGATAGAATCTACTTCTATTATCCTTTAGGTTGATGGTGATGAGAAAGTGTCACAAATAAAGTTAAGAGTATGCAGCAAGGTAAGGAGGGGAGACTGCGAATGGGGAGCTGCTGTTCTGATTTTTCTCAAGGAGACATTTGAGGAAATATTAAGGTAAATTTCATGTGCCAAAATAATCTTCAGGTCATAATGTCATTGTCCTTACAAATAATGCTGTCATATCCACCCACACACACACTCAAAGCACTCTTATTTATTATATTTTACGTATATATATATATTATATGTCTATATTAAACAGACCTGACTAGTTAAAAGAGAAAAGGTAAAATTTTAGCATTTAAATAATAATAAAGAAATCTAAAGGCCATTAGAGCTCCCCCCACCTCTCTCTCTCTCTCTCTCTCTCTCTCTCTCCCTCTCTCTCTCTCTGTGTGTGTGTGTGTGTGTGTGTGTGTGTGTGTGTGTGTGTGTGTGTTTCTTGAGGGTCTCCTCATGAAAATTAGGCTAATTATGACCTTGTCATCCTCCGGCTGCAGCCTCCTGAACCTGAAAAAACAGCACAGGCGACCATGCCCTTACTGAACATTGTTTTAACAAGGCTGCTGGATGTGAGCCATCCACATCAGCATCTAATTGCATATCCTGTCAACTATTATTAATAGAATCCAAATATCAACTCAGTATTTCTTAAAATATCAATATAAAATTAAAATTGCATGTTTTAGGCAGTATTGACCAGCAACATTTAAGTGAGAGAAATCAGGGGGAGACACCTCCAGCAAGTCCTGCTGTGTCCTGGCAGAACTAGCCTTTCTGGTTAGTTCATGGTATTTAACTTTGTTTTCAGTGCAACTTTGCCTGGAAGCTCTCTCATCATGTTTGACACAACTTTTAACGTAGATATGCTAAACCTGTCTTTTGTTTTTATGTTAGTGTAGAGAGAATGTTTGAAGAGGATTACATTATTATCTCTTTTAAATTGTATCAAATTATTATTAATTTTATAACATTATTGGTTTTCTTTTTCTTTTGCTCATTCTAAATATAGCAAATATTTTAAATTTTTCCTTATTAAAAAGATATATAATATGCCTTTATCATGTTTTCACTTCCCACAATTATCTCTCAGATTCCCCCACCTCCCTATCCATCCAAATTCATGTTATTTTTCTCTCTCTCAAGAAGAAAAAAACATACAAAAAAGTAGAGTTCATTTTGTGTTGGCCAAATACTCCGGGGTGCAGGGCCTGCTCTGGCATGTGTTTGGCACGTCCATAGAGGCCCCACTGGAGAAAACTGATTTTCTCTTTCCCAGAAGGTATCGGTTGCACATAGCTTCTTGGTTGAAGGCAGGACCCCATGTCCACTTCCCTTCTCAGTGCTGGGATCACATCTGGCTCGAATCTGTGAAGGTGTGTGCATGCGTTCATAGTGTCTGTGAAATCATATGCACGTTAGTCCGATTGGGAAGATGTCGTTTCGTTGGAGTCATTCACAACCTCTAGATCTTACAATACTACTACCTCTTCTTCTTCACAGATCTCTGCACCTTGAAGGGAGAAGTTTGATGAAGACATACTATTTAGGACTGAGTTCCCTGAAGTCTCTCACTCTAAACATTTTTCTGTCATGGGTCTCTGAATTAATTCCCATCTGCTGCAAGAAGCTTCTCTGATGAGGTTTTGTGAGGCACTGAACTATGGATATAGCAATATATCATTAGAAGTCATTTTATTGCGGTATTCCTTTAGTAGATAATAGTAATGGGGTTTCCCCTAGGTCCATGACCTATCTAGTCTCAGATTCTGCACCACTTTAGACATATCAGATTTGGATCCATTCTCAGAGAGTTGGCCTTAAATCTGTTTTTTTAAAGGTTGGTTATTGTCTTATTTGTATCACTATTACACTAGTATATCATGTGGTCAGGTCACCGCTGTAGGTTATACGGTTTTTAGCAGGGTGATATTGACTACCTTTCTCATCCAGTTGTGTGTAGAATAACTTCTGTTACCTCAAACACTAGTCAGTAGGGCTGTAGAAGTAGAGGCTTCTAATTGGGTACCAGCTCAACTTCTTCACATTCAGTGACACGAGTGTTATCTTCAGCAATGGGGCCTTACCATAAGGCTGTGGAGAGCATTTCAACAAAAAGATGTGGCAATAGTTTGGGATGTTTGAAAGAGGGCAGTCTATGGGACCCCTTTGGCCAATTACTAAACAAGATGTAACCCATTTTTGGCACTAGATGTTTTAGCTGGTAGACTAAGAAATATAGTTGAGGCATTGTCTACCCTAGCCCCTTCCCTATTAAAGAAGAGTATCTTCCATTTATTGCTATTTTGTTTCCTACGATTGTTCATATTTATGTATCTTTTTGAAATCATTCTTTCCTTGATAACTAATGTGCACCAGAAACTACTTCACAAGTTAATTTTACCTTTGTAAATGAAAGACAATGACTCAGTTGTCCACATTATTGCAAAAAATCTCAGATAATTAGTCATAATTAACTCATTTACATGTTGAAATCAATATTTAGTTTTCTAAACAATTACAATTTAAAGTTAAGGAAAATGTTTTAAGGAGCCCATAGCGTCAGTAATGGGAGCTATCATCCTTTATAAACTAATTAAACTCATAATTACACATGAAAAGCAGGCTAAATGAATCTTGCCTGGCAGCTGCTGGTATGACTAAAATTTTACTGTGGTTATTTAATTATGATCACTATAGGAGGCATGTTTAATGTCCCTATGCATTTTTTAAATTTCTCAGATTGTCAGTTGTATGGAGTGTTCATTAAAGTCTCTGAGGTTGCCAATTAACTCCTATTTATAAGTAAGTTCTACTCAAACACCCATCTGTGGCTTGTCTATAATGAGTAACTTATCAGATATCACAAAGTCTTTTGTCAAGATGGAGACTCTCTTGACACCTGAGTATTTGAAATACTAGAAAGGGAATATGAAATAAATTGCAAGTTGATGCCAAAACATTTAACCAATCTTGACAAAAATTTTGCCGAATAGGCATTGTAGAATTAGGGAAATTAAATCAAAATATCACAAATAAAGACCTAACCAAATTAGAACAAGCGACTACAGAGGGAGAAAAATAAAAAATCATTAAAGCAAAACTGCTTTTGAAGGGAAGAATTTGTGTATGAATTACTTCAAGTAGTTTTAGGAAAATTTTTACAGAATGGGAATAGTAAAGCTCCTACAGAGATAATACGAAGAAAATCAAACATTAGATGTAGTGACTCAGCAAATTACTTTAAATACATAGAAATCTTGCAAGCATGAACCTATGAGTATGTGTAGGAAAAAAAAATACAGGCATGAGCCTACTTGGCACACTGTGTTTTTAAGTATGAAGCATGGCACCCCATGCTCCTGAAATCAGAACACTGAATTCTAAAGCAGCCTGAGTACCTAACAGCTGGCCTGTCTCCTCTGAGTGCCTCTTCCACGAAGAGATCCTGGTGGTATGAGCGCTCACTATTCATTTCGAAGAAATGTGCTAACCAGTCACACTCCAGAGGCTGCTACTATAGTTGAGGCTCAAATAGGAAAAGAATATTGTACATAAGAATATTTATTGTATGATCATTTTAAGCATGGATATAATGTTTTGATCATGTCTATCACCCATTAGCTCCCCTATTCCTGCCTTCACTTTTACTTCCTAACTTCACATGATATTTTTTTTAAACTCACTGAGTTCACTTTGTGCCAACTGTATGTGCGTGGGTGTAAGACAATCTGTTGGAGCGCGGGAAGCAGTCTGCATCCCTGAAGGAAACTGACTGCCCCTCCCCAGCAGCCATCATCAGCCACCAATAGCTTTTCAGACAGTCATAGGACTTCAGGAGCCTTTCCCCCACCCATACTGGTATTTTGCTTGGTTTGATCTTGTGCAAGTCTTGTGGCTGCTGCCCCCGCTGCTGTGAATCCGTGGGTACAATAGCACTCTCATGTCAGGTAAAGGCCGCAGTCACCTGCTAACTTTGTCTCATATATTCTATCATCAACTGCAAAAAAAGGCTAACGCCTCCAAAAATAAGATACAAACCAAGAGATTCACTAGTCTATGGGTATAATGATAGGACACTAGAGGGCAGTTTATTATTGTGTCCATTTAGCAGAAAAATAGTATTAGATTTTGTCCCTACAGATTGACCTAGCCGATGATGCTGGGATTTTAGCTCAGTTAACAGTGCCAGGCATGAGTTCCCCTTTGTGGAGCATGGCTCAGATCAAATTGCAGAAAGTCAATTACTTTCACAACATCCATGCCACCATTATTCCAACAGCTCGCCTATATACTGAATGCCAAACCAGTTGTTATTGTAGGACTCACGGCTCACAAATGGGGAGCATGTTTACTTTGTCCCATGGGAGCATGATGGGACCCTTCCAGCACTATTACTATTGCTATATTACTATCCTATGTGATGATGATTGCAGGTTAGTGCCAGCTTAATTTTTCCAGGAACTAAGAATTTTTAGACACTAAGAAATCCATTTCTATTTCATTAGTTGATTTTGGCTATTGCCATTTCTTTTCAAGATCAAAATGATTACCTAATGAATTCGTGAAGGAATATTATCATCATGACAAAACAGCTTTATGTACTATTTCTTTCATATTTGATCTAAAACTTTCTAAACATTTTGAAGATTCTAATTCCTATGGCCTATAAATATGCAATTTGGTTCATTTGTTTGCTGTTACTGCTCTCTACAAGAATTAATATGTAAAGTACAAGTACAAAGAGAAACCAATTTGTCTCAGTCAGAAGGCGCTTTCAGAAACTCATTCTCTATCATTCATCTGAGAAAAAAAGAGTACTTGGGGGGGGATTTTTAATCTATGGGACAAGATGCTTTTTTTATTTCCTGAAACAAATTTCTTTTTAAAAGCTAGCATTTCATAGATATGATACTTTTTCCCCTAAGGTGAACAATAGTTGTAGAATGTTTGTATGCTGTTCTTTTTTGCTTGTTTGTCAACTTCCATAATAGGAAGAGGTGCCTATACCGAAAGACATAAACAAGAAAAAATTATCAGATTTTAATTCATGTATTTCACATATACATGGAAGACACCCTGTATATCTCCCAGAGATCTTTGAACCCAGCTGATAGAGCAACTTCAAGAAAAGAAAAGTATATTTTAGAGAATTAATGAAAGTAAAGAAGATATGAATTTCTAGAGACATAATCATCTAAGAAGGGGTGAGGTTGTGTATTTGTGTGCCTGCAAACACAAGCATACATGTACATGCTAAACATAGTTTATGTAATGTAGATGTCTGTTCAATCCCTCACCAGAGAAGCATCTAGCCTTGCTTATCCTAGCATCCAAGGTTTGAATACAGTTTTCATTATATTTTTATCTTTGGGAATGAATTTACCGACGATTATCAAAGAATAGGGACTTCAGAATGCTTTCCTTCATCTACTTATTTTAATGGTCCTTAGAGCGTGGTACCACAGAATATTCTACGCTCTTACACAGTCATAATTTAAATAAGCAAAATTTGACCTGAAACTCCAATTTTTTCCAATTTAGTCAATAGATACAATTTCTTATTTTCTGTTCATTAAACCTGGGCATTTTCTGCAACTGTAATAAAACAGCCTTCTAAAACTTTTGTTGGAAATATGATCAGAGCTCCCTTAAACACAAGGAATGCAAACACCCTGGAGTTAATGAGCATTGGCTGAACCTAATCTGACTGACTTGTGCAAATGTGGGAAGTGGAAATGAAGAGAATCTGAGGAGGATATGCTTTCCTCACCTGACTAAATCGGTCAAGGAAAGGAATTGTAAAAAGGAATGACTGACTCAGAAACTTATTTGTACTTAGGCTTGGGGATTTATATTACTTCAAACACTGGCCTAGTTTATGACTGGTGAAATGTTGAATTGAAAGTACCTATCAGAGAGCTACCTTGATGAATGACATTGGCAGTCAACCAAACTAAGAAATTTCAGGGGCCAGGTGGTTATGTCAGATAAAAACACAGAATTTCTGACTCTTCATAGCAAAGAAAATTGGATTTCAAAAACTGGAAGACTTATATTTCATAAATAATATTTTGTTTGCAACAAAAACAAGCCTATTAATTGTAAATGTAAATTTTAATGGCAAAGAGTGAATTGATGAATTGAAATGAATCTCCTAAATAATAGACAGCATTTGAAATATAATCCATTTCCCATAAACTACTGTCTCATCAAAACAGACTCTCTGAGGAAAGACTGCAGTGCAGGAGTTGATGAGCTTTTGTGTTTTAATGCAATCGAGGCTTCCTTTGTAAATAAAATAGAGATATTTCAGGAAATAATTCCTTGGGTTTTCATGTTCACAGAGACTAATACAAAAGAGAAATTTGTGCTAAATCACTTGTATTGTAGAACTTTATCTTTTAGAGAAGTGGAATGTCTGAGAGAACATGGGGGTAAGGTTCTTAAAATCAACTGAAGACTAATAATCATATTTACAGTGAAATCTGAGATGATGTCAAGCATTTACATTTCCCTTTATTCATTATTGCCATATAGAGAAGAATATTTCCTGTGCACCAGGGTGAAATGAAATGAAAGGAATTTATGTCCTGGCAAAGCTGAAGCATGTATGGGCAGCTCATATATGGTAGTTCTGTTGAACTTGTCCATATTGGGTTTTATGGTCTAAATTGATGAGGAAGTCTGACCAGGTTCCTTCCTCAAGGGAGCACCAGATCTCATTGCAAATGACTGTGAGCCACCATGTACTTGCTCTGTGCACCATGTTAGGATATGACAAACCCTTGAGTATCCGAAATAGCTCAATCTAGGACTAAGATAAGTCATAGATTAAGGGGTGTGTTATAAATGGGTGTGTACATAGTCGACATGTTCTTGTGTTCCCCTTGTGGATTCAAAGCATGTCGTTACTATCCAGATTATGAGGTTAGGGTTCAGTTACCTTACAAAGTCTTTTACAGAAAGAAAGGTGGTATGAGCAGTGGATGGGAGACAGACCAGGGTAAAGAAAGCAATCACCCTCTCCTTTGAAAGCCTTGGATTCTATATCTACATTGCCTGATTAGAGGGAGAGATGATCAGTCACCAGTGGAAATGTGATTTAGTTCTCTATCTTAAAGAACAAAAGGGTTACTGCAGGTAAATTTCTGGGGAAATTCGTGATAGTCTTTCCTGGAAGTCACACCTAGAATAGAAAGCTGCATGGCGTCCTTTGGGATGAAGTCCTGTTTTTCATCACTAAACGTTTTCTTAATTTAGTTTACCACAACCTCCCTCTTCCTCCTTCTATCCTACACTCTCTCTTATCCAGGCTCTATTTTTTCTCTTTTTCTTATTTTTATAAATGTTGGATAAACAAAAGCAAAGATCAAAGATCAATTTAAACATAGTAGTTCTCATTCTCTCTCTCTCTCTCTCTCTCTCTCTCTCTCTCTCTCTCTCTCTCTCCCTCTTCCTCTTTTTCTTTCTCTCTCTCTCCTGTTGTATGTAGGGGCCTATGCTTATCTGTAAGTATATGCATATGTGTGTGCATGAGGATAAATGACCCATGTGCAAACAGAAGGCAGAGAGGTTATCAGGTTTTTTCCTCTATCATTCTCATCCCGGATGTTCAGCCTGTTACATAACTGTGGGGATCTGAACGCTGGTCTTTTCTCTCTCATTTTCACATAGTAAACACTCACAAACGCTGGGTCATCTCTTCAGTCCCTCCAGTCATTCTTATGTGAATCCTTTATACAATATTTTTGTCTTAATTTCCAGTAATAACCTTGTTTCCCTCTGTGACTCCATGAACTAGCTTTCATTATCAACATTACTATCTGTAATTTTGTCTTTGGAGTGTCCAAGAGAAAACACCACTAAGCCCTGCTTACATTAGTACTGGACTTTCTCCAGCTTGGCATTCGAAACTCTTTTATAATCTTCCTGAAGACCAGTTGCAGAGACCTCCAAACATCCAATTTAGTGACCTAGTCTTCTTGCTTCCCATATGTAGTTTCTGGCCTGCTCATCAGCAAAACTATAAATATGCATACTGGAGAGTATAAGAAAAGTTTTTCAAAAAAATAGGTGTAGAAGGAGACTGCCCATTTGTTTCCTGGCCACTCAGACCCAAATAATCACATAGAACCTGCATTAATTACAATACTGCTTAGCTAACAGCTTAGGTGTATTTCTAGCTAGCTCTTATATATTAAATTAACCCATTTCTATTATTTATATTTTATTACAAGGTTCATATTTTGATACATCTTGTTTTGGGGGCAGATACATGGCATCTGCTTCCTTCAGCAGCTACATAGCATCTCCTGACTCTGCCTACTCTCTTTCTATATCTCTATTCAGATTTCCTGCCTGGCTGTGCTCTGCTAAGTCATTGGCCAAAACAGCTTTATTCATCAACCAATAAAAGCAGCACATATACAGAAGAACATTCCACATCATCTCCACTGTTCTGTCTAAAGGAGGGTTTTAACTCTAATATAGTAAAAGTCTATTTAACAGAACAGGTATCAAGCAAGAATTACACTTACAATATTTAGTCTTTTTTGTATCTGGAAAAATTAAAAAAAATATTCTATCATCTATTTTATCTTTCTGAGTCTAAAGTTTCATATCTAATTTATCTTTTATCATAAATAAGGAAAACTATAACTATCTGTCTTCAACTCCTCAAAGACTCCAGAAGGATATAATATTACCTAAGTAAATAGGAAGTACATTGTAAGCAGCTTCCAAAGTTCTAGAATTGGCAGAGATATCTTGCTGCCTGAACAATCACCCAAAGTTCTTCTGTAATATTAGAGCATCCTTATTTAGGATCCAGGCCAATATAGTATCCAGCAGACTTTTCCCTGAAGCATGAAATTTGAAGATCTGTTCTGTCTTGTAATGTCAAAATTCGTCAGTTGTTTTCTTCTGTGTTCTGCAGAATATCTGGCAGACTCTTTCATGAAGCAGGAGGGAGCCCTGAAGGACTGTCATTATTTGAATAGGTTGTGGAATCTTTTGGACCTGGGACCCAGCTGGCAGGTGTGAGGATTGGAGATCATAGGCAAGGAATTTATGAGTCCCAGGCAGGCCTTGGTTGTGGTCTCAGTCTTTCTGTTTTATGATCATTTCCATAAGGAAGTCCCTTCCAAATGTTCTTCCTACCCTAGAGCAGCTCATTACTAAACTTTCCCCACTATAAGCATCTACATCTCAAACTGTGAGCTACTAAATCCTTCATCCCTTCTTATTTCTTATCACAAATTTTGTTAGAGTAACAAGAAAAACAACTAATACACAAAGCTGGCGCAGGAGAGTGGAGTCGCTGCTGTCATAGATCTGATCTTACAGTTTGGAGATGTGGTGTTGTTGTTGTTGATTCAGTTATGTGCAAGAATGCTTATCTGTGTGAGTTTATGTGCACCATGTGAATTCAGGAGCCCATAGAAGTTAGAAGGCATCAGATCCTCTGGCACTGGAGTTACAGGAAACTGTGAGTCACACTGTGGGTATAAGAGAATAAACACTCTGCTGCTGAGCCATTTCTTGAGCCCCAATTTGGAGGTCTTTTGAACAGGTTTGAAGGAAGAATGTAAAAGCATCTGAAGACAAAGAAACCCAGAGTGCATTCGATAAGCATGCTTGAAGGGACCACTCTGATGGGAAGTCTGAAGATCATAATAATGATGCTAACCCACTTTAGAAATGTCCATTTTTAAGGAGATACCTGAAAATATTAAAACTCCTGAGTTCACTGTTAGAAAATTGTGACCTAGGGACTATTTCCATATTTGCCTGTAAAGGAACACAGGCCATATCACTGTGATTCAAGAGGGCAAGGCTATGATTCGAGGCAGCAAGAATGAATTTTCCAACGAGGGACAGCATTTATTATCCATTCAGTCCCAATTTTCAGGAAAGCACAAAACAAGAGTTACAGGATCCTGGAAGTTTATACTAGTGTTTCAGAAAGCTGCTGCATCTTAGCCATGTGTAACAGTGTTGGAGCCCATGTAGGAAGTCCACTAATAGAATGAGTGTCAAACTCTTAAGGTGAAGCCTTAGTTAAAATGGAGATGACAAAGTACTGAAGATGCCAGGAATGTCAGATGTACACCAAGGAAATCTGTACATACTAATATATCCAGCTGAAGAGAGAGACTTCATGGGTTTATGGAAGCAACAACGTCATAGAATTAGGGCCACTTGAACCCATTGGAGCACAAATGAGTTACTACCACAAGCCCATATGCTGGACCTGGAACTACAGGGCTGTGTGTTTACACTGTTCATGATCTTGCTTTGGCCCAGTCTTTACTTACCATGCACTTCCAAATTGGAAACTCTATGTCACTACATGTCATATGTATGTTGTGTTTTGCTATTTTAGTTTTATTGAGGCTCACAGTTATGTTTGCCTTGTGTTTAGGAAGAGACCTTGGGCTTTTGAAAATGTTAATTCTTTTAAACTATAAGAACTATTGAAATTGGAGCAGAATGAGTTTTTCATTATGAGTCCATCACTCCCCTAGAATCCACAAATAGTCCATCAGAGAGGGGTATGACTCTGTGAGACCCTTCCTGATCCATGATTGATTAATAACAGGTCAAGTCTTGTGCAGGTTATGTGGAGACAACCTCAGATACCAGGGGATTAAGACTGTAATGGCTATGTTACCCAGGGTTGTTTTTAAGTGATGTAATGGAAATGCATTTAAATTTTCTCAGCTCATTGTGAAAAATAAAATATTCACTGCATTCTGGTCATGTTTGAGGTTCATCAATCTACTTGAAACATACACAAAGATCACAAATAAACTTTAGTCATTTATGAAGATGGTACATGGTCTATTAAATGTCAGTTTTCCTGGCTCTACACATCTGGCCTCCTTTTTTTTAGACATTTAATTTATAAAATTGTGTTACAGATTCTTTTCCTGTCAGTTTAAAATGCAAATCTTCAGCCAGGGTCTGAATACATTCTTCGGTCCATAATGTAGTTCCCAAGGAAATAAGAAAAATCCTTTGAAATTTAATCAGCAATTTAATCAGATAGAATTCTGCCCCTACCTCCTGACCTTTGTAATATGTCAGGTGCCTGATTTCCATAGAAGCAATTAACAAATAGAGCCCTCTGCACATTGACCAGGCTTCCCCAAACAGTCATTTCTGTCCTTTTTAATTAGCCTACAGACGTTATTAAAATTTCTGCTGCTGTTCTTTCTTTTTTAATCAATGGAGTTTAATTCAATGAGACAACAAAATTTAGTATATAGTACACACATATATACTAACTATATGTATATATACATAACCCTCATCTATACATATGTGCATGTCTATATGCAAATAAAGATCAAATTTAATAATAATAGAACTAAATATTTCAGTAAAAGCAGAGGTAAAATACTTACGTTTCTATTCCTTGGTGTCTTAGTTAGAGCTTCCCTTGCTGGGAAGAGACACCATGACCAAGTGACTCTTATAAAAGAAAATATTGAATTAGGAAAAGCGTCAAAGTTTTAGTTCATTACCATCATGATGGGAAGCATGGTGGCGTGCAGGCAGACATGATGCTGAAGAAGGAGCTGAGGGTTCTACATATTGATCCACAGGCAGCATGAAGGAACTGTGTACCATATTGAGTGTAACTTGAGCAAAAGAGACTTCAAAGCCTGTCACAGAGACACATTTCCTCCAACAAGACCATACCTGCACCAACAAGACCACACCTCATAATTGTGGATTCCCTATGGGGGTCATTTTCTTTCTAACCACCACACTCATATATGCCAGTCTTTGCACATGAGCACAAATAGCCTGCATGCATACAGAGTAACACAGTTTGCACAGAGCTGATCTAGTATCTCTGTAGCAGGAGCAGAGTTACACCAGACATCCTTTTCATCATCTCTAATAAATATGCTTTAATCTCGATCCAGAGAATGATGTCTTAGGTAGGCTAGCAATCCCCTTATCAGTTAAGTAGAGAAATGTGGTCAGTAATTCCATGGTCTTAAGAGCCCTGCTAAGGTTAAAGATGTGCACTATCTGCCTGGAATCTAACAGATCATATACAGATTAAAAAGTGTAGTTCTTCCTGAATAATAACTAAACTTTATGGTGCTTCTTGAAATGCTAACTAGGAAAAATATTTGCTGACATTTTTAAGGCAATTCTTGAAGATATATTACCCATTATTGTGTGTGTGTGTGTGTGTGTGTGTGTGTGTGTGTGTGTGTACGAAAAAGGTACTTATGAAATAAAACAAGAGGACTTCTGAAAAGGATAACATAGTTTTGCATGTGGTCTGACCAAAAGAGCTTCAGAGCCTTGGACTTTCTTCACTTATTCATGTTGTAGACATAAAAATGCAAATCTTACTGTAGATTTTTCACAACAAAGCTTTCCTCATTCTTCTTCTGGCCATACATTCTGAGTGACTAGGCATAAATTTTTAAGAAAAACCTTCCCAAGTCAAATTGATAGATATTAGGTGAAAAATCTATAAATCCCAATATACTGTTTGCAATCTACCCTTCATCTGCTTTTTCAATAGTTTTCACATTAAAGAGAACTTTGTGCCCACATTCCCCAGGGCTCTGAGAAACCATTAAAAGTGACAATGGCTGCTAGAAATGGAGGGTGTGTATAGGACCAATGCAAGTTTGGCAGGAAGGGCAGAACCACTTCAGCTTACAAATATCAGGAAATCTGTTTGCAAAGCTCATCATCTACAGAGAGTAGAAGGTGAGGGAAAATCAGCCAGCGTGGAAGGCAACTGTACTTCAGAATTTCAACAGTAACATCAGAGCAATTTCTGTTCTCAGGTTTCAAATAAACAATATACAATACCAGCAGGGTCTGTAGGCTTCTGTAGATTATAATAACAGAGTAGAACAAACAAATTCAAATTTACTAATTATCGTCCAGACTAATCCCTAATATATGTTGCAATTACTTTGTCACATAATAAAATCTAGCGGGATTTTTCCCCTTATCACTAAAAACAAAAATTTTCCTCCACTTTGAAACTTAATTATTAACTGTTTGGTAATGAACTGATAAGTTTAATAAACCAGGCAAAACAAACTCCAAAGAATTGAGAAAAACTCTCTTAACATCACAACACAGTTTGTCTGTTTCAAATATATGTGTCTATGTGCAAGAGAAAGAGGCAGACAGGGACCACTGAAAATATAGTCAGCAACAAAGCCACTTAAATGTTTCACAGAGTGGTATTTCTATTCTGGTGCACAGATGAATCTTTGTGGCACTAATCCTCCCGAGATCTGAACAAACATCTATTCACCTCAGACAGAGAAGTGACAGCAGGCCAAAGTAAGAATACTAATAAAGTCCAGTTTGCTGAACGAATAATTTTTACTGGAGTAAGTTATAGGATTGTTAGTGTGATGTTACCTATAGAAGCAGAAATAGTTCAAAGTTGCCTCGCCAAAGTGCATCTTAACATAAATGAGAGCTCTTGAAAGCTGGAGACCTAGACCATACTGTACAGCCATCAGATAGCTCAACTTATTCAACTTATTCCAGGTAGCGCAGTGGTCTGAGCCTCTTCTAACTAGTTCAGCTTGTCTGAGAGTTCTCTCTCTCTCTCTCTCTCTCTCTCTCTCTCTCTCTCTCTCTCTCTCTCTCTCAGCAGGTCCTACAGTTTATACATGCTTGTGATGCGTGGATCCAGTGGATCAGTTCAGTTTCAGGGACTTCTTTAAGCTAATGAGTTGTTTGCTTTCTAAGCTTAACTAGCACCATATTGGACTGAATGTTTCAAACCCTCTCCGTATAGCATCCTGGGTCTAAATAGGCTTTCTTATTAAAAAATAAGAATAGAGTATCTTACATCTTAATAATGAGCTTCCTTCCCCTCAAGATAGATGGTTTATAAAAGGAAATTCCTACAGAACAACGAGACAATGTGTAGGTAATGAGTGCATGCATGATGGAAGAGCACACTGAGTTTTCCAGGGTACTTGTGGAAGTCAAGATACAGGATGAAACTTGGTTTCCCATGCTTGTGCGGCAAGCACCTCTGCCCATTGATCTGCCCTGGGGCTCAGTTTGTAATTTCCCTTTCTGTTTTATTTTCTTTTAAATAATGTGTGTCCAGAGGGAGGAGTATGAGGGTGCAGTACCTCTAGAGACCATAAGAGGACACTCAGTTTCCCTGAGACTGGCAATCTGAGTGGTTGTGAGCCACTAGGCATGGTCACTAGGAACCTAACTTGGGTTATCTGGAAGAGCATGACATGCTCTTAACCACTGAGCCATTTCTCTCATTCTTCAGTTTTCAATTCTAATGAGGTCTCATTTTAATTTTAATGAAATTAGACTTCATCTGTTCTGGAAAATCTTATAAAAAATTTTATAATTGCAACAGACAAATAATACTGTAATACAATCTTAACAAATGCCCTTATAGGAAACACACAATTCTTATATTTAAAAATGCAATTATTAAACAAACTATCTAAAGATGCCAGAATATTTTCTATAAACTAGAGTAACAGTAGTTTAAAATGATGACCTTTCTCTTCTGGCTTTGATTGTGTCTCCAAAGACTGTGAACTACATAACAGGTTCCATGCATTCAAACATTTTGTAATGAAATTTTAGTTCATCAGAGAAAGAGCATGAAAAACAGTTCCTGGGTCCTATAAGTTCAACTCCTCCACACCCAAATATTAAAAGGGTGAAGACTGAGTAGTTTCAAAGGGTTTCCTTTGCAAAGTTTGGCAGTGAGTTATAACCAGGCTCCAGAGGCAGAAAAAATGAATTTTTCTATATTAATCCAAACAATGGGGACTTCTTCTAAAGGGCTCATTAAGCATCCTAGTTGACACAGAGAACGGGTATTTGAAAAATCACCTGAGCATTTTAAAATTAAGAGCCTGTCCTATGGCCTGCACAACACCAGCTTTGGAGAGAAGATCATGGAAACATGTGGTATGAGGGAAATTTAATTTCAAAGATGTCAGTAATTTCATGAAAATGCCAATGTGGTGAATATTTCAACAAAAGACAAAACACTGTAGACACAGATTTTTTCTGGTACATTAAAAAACAAAATTCCAGAAAAAAAATCAAAACTAAAATTATGGCATCAATTATACCATGTAAACTATTGCTTAGAAAATATAATTTAAGAGAGTAGACTTTATTTCATGTAAACTGGCATAATATGCTAAAGTAACTTATGATTTTTAAGATCTACTTGTTGAATATGGCTTCAAAGTACATAACAAAACTATTGAATAAAAACCAGGAAAAGGGTGAGTAGAAGTTGTTAAAGGGAGAGTGGTATAACTGGCAGTAACTGAGTGGACAAACAGACAGAGCAGGCTAAAGTTTTCAGTCAGAGAACAAAGATTGATACTCGACTATCTGCCCCCTTAGTCAAGTGTGAGTTTTTCAGTGGTGGTAGTGGTGCTGTGTTTCTTTGTTTTGCTTTCTATTTTTAATGAGAAATATCCTCCATAGTCTCAAGCATTTGATGCTTAGTTTGCAGTTGATGGCACTGTTTGGGGAGGTTCAGGAAGGACAGCCTTTCTAGAGGAAGTAGCCCACAGGAAGCTTGATTTTATACTTGTGATTGACATGTGGGTCCTCAGTTTCCTGCTACTGCTGCCTTGCCTGTTGCTTGCTGCTATGCCACCCCATAATGGTGGACTTGTTCCTCTGGAACTATAACTCCAAATAAATGCTTTATTTCATAAGTTGCTTCTGATTAGGTGTTTTATCACAGCAGCAGAGAGGTATCTAGGACAGTGAAAATATTGTAATATATTAAATAAATAACAGAACCAGGATCTATTTCCTCATCAAGTTTGCAAAGCTACCTTTACATTATCATATTTCAAAATAAATCTAAAACTCTAACCATATCACTATTTTAAAATAAATATAAAATGTTTATAATATAAGTTTATTATATACTATCAATATTAATGGACATAATATTTTTTTACTTAAAAGAAACAATGTTTCTCCAACAATCTCTTATGCATGGGCAGCAGAAATGGTATCTAAAGCCAAAACACACAATCACAATAGATAAAACAGGGTCCCAGAGAGAACTGTGAAAGGAACAGTTCTCCTAAGTTGAATGAGTATTTACAGGAGGTTATGTATTATAGAAGAGGGGCTATGTCTGATTTACTTTAGACACATTATTAGAATCTTCAAGTGAGAGTGTGGGGCAACAGATACTTCCAAAAAGTGTTAAAAATGAAGCTTTCCTGGAGAAACTGTGGCTATTCCAGACCACTTTGGGTACATGCCTTAAAATTTACCAATATATCCATTATCTCTCCAGTAGGAAATGTATGGTTGCTTAGCCTTTGAAGCCAGTAATGTACTTGTGACTTATTTAAACAATGAGACTTGAAAATAAATTACTGTGTTATCTTTGGGTGTTAAGATAGAATATCACTGATAGTCAGTTCCCATGCATTGGTTGTGTTCTCTTAGGTCTCAATGAACAATGAAGGGGGATCTGCTAAATAACTAATGCTGGGAGAAATATAGTCTTGGGTCTCCAGAAGTCTCTAGTCAAACATTTCCATCAATTAACAATTGTCACTAATGATACTTGTTTTATATGTGTTTAACGATAATTAACTGGTGTCCTCACATAGATATACATTACAAAGAAATATTTATATGTGGCATTTTAAGATTTCTTTGTAAGACAAAAAAAAAGCCAACATTGATATGACATATCTTTGAGCGAGAGTAATTTGTTGCTAAAAGCCTTTGGTCTTTATCCTGACCAGAGTGCTAGTCTCTACTTTTTCCATATTGGCTACCATCTAGTTAATGTGCAAATTTCATAGTTTTTCCATACTTTATATATATTTGAATAAATGAAAATGAAATGTATGTCCTGGAAATGCTGAAGTATGCATGGGCAGCCCATATATGGGGGTTCTGTTGAACTTGTCCTTATTGGATTTCATGGTCTAAGCTGATGAGAATGACTGACCAGGTCTCTTCCTCAAGAGGGCACCAGATCACATTATAGATAGCTGTGAGCCATCATGTGGTTGCTGGGAATTGGACTTGGGACCTTTGGAAGAGCAGGTGATACTCTTCACCAGTGAATCATCTCTCCAGCCCAATATCTTGGGCTTCAACCTCAATTAATGCCTGAACAAATTTACCTAACATATGAAATTTCCCTCTATGGTACACGGCAGCCTTCTTGTGTTTAGCAACACTTCACAGCATTATGCTTTGGGGTATTTTAGACAGCAAGTACCCCGCAAAACTCATGCACAAGAGCGGAAAACTGACATCAAGTGAGGTTGGAAAGGGAAGACTTGTTTACATTTGAGAGATGAAAAAAGAAAGTGCGGCTTTACCTCATTTGACTTGAGCTATGGTTTCATCATCTGTGCATGTCTATAAATGATCTTGAAAGTACTTTTGATTATTGAGTTGGCACTTAGGAAATCTTCAGTATGCAAGTCAATCCACATATACACAGATTCTGAGATGAATGAGGATACTCCGAGCATTAATCTTGACCAGCAATGTTGCAGTTACTAGCTGCTTTATTTGCCGGGCAGTGCAGGGACCTCACCTGAACATGGCTGAACAAGAAGCATGAATCAATAGCAAACTTTAGGTGACTTTAGTCTCTCACATCTTTGAGTGTTGGTAACTGCAACAGAAACTTATTTTCCCTTACTTAAATACCCCTTGACCTAAAAGTTCAAACGTGAAATTTAACAATTACACTTACTCATTTGAAGAAAGATATGGGGAAATATATAGAACATTATGGAAGAAAGCAAAAGAGACAAATGTACATCATCAATGGTCAAGATCAGAATAGGGATGACATTTTCCATTGAATATCTTTCTAAATATTTAAAAATACCCAAAGCATCCTTTTAACTTAAAGAGGCAAAATAATACAAAGTCTAAAATAACCAATTTAAAGGGTATTAGTAATTTAGTTTTCTATTAAAATTGAGATACTTTTTAAATGTTTCTACTACAGTGAAAATTTTTCTGGCAATAGGTTATTTAAAACTATTTGTTGCATGAGTTTGAGATATTTTTAAAAATTTAATCACTATTGATTATTACTTTGTAGTGGGCCAGGAATCTCATTCTTTTTACATAAACTCAAAAAAAATTTAAAGAAAAGTTAGCCATGGGAGAATGGCTGAGAAGACAGCAAACTCTGCTGATTCCAGCTTGCCCTAGATGGCGGACAAGACATGCAGCCCATCTTTCTAGATCACCAGGATAAACTAACAAGATTCAGAGGTAAGATAACTGACTCTCAAAATTAGTTATTGGAAGCCTGGAACTCAACAGTTAAGAGCAATGGCTGCCCTTTCAGAGGACCCAGATTCATTTCCCAGCATCACATAGCAGTTAACAACCATCTGTAACTCCCCAGTTCAAGGGGATCTGATGTCCTTTTCTGCCCTCTATGGGTGATAGACATACACTTGGTTCACAGATATACATAAGAGCAAAGCACACATACACATAGACTAAAACAATAAATATATATATATATATATATGTATATATATATTATATGAATATTTTCTCATATTCATGAATATGATATTCTGTGAGTTCATTTTTAATTTTAAGTTCCCTTTTAAGTGATAGATGAAAACATAAAAGGGCACATTCTGGTACCACATAAGCTTTGCAATTTTTAAACCATTTGTGTTTATCTCCATTATTTCTTTATGGTAAAAATTTCAAAATCTTCTCTTCTACATTTTTGAGATGCATTGCTCATTGTGTATTCATAATAACTCCAATGGGCAATAGCATTATCAGAAAGTGTTATTCTTTCCTAACTGGACTCTACTGCCACTGATCAATCCTTGGTCCTCCCGCCCCTACAGCTATCAATCCCAGCCTCTAGAACCAGCACTCTACTCTCAACTTCTAGGCCAGTGTTTTTTAGATTCAAGAAATAAATTTCAACAGGCAATGTTTGTTTCTGTGCCTGCCTTATATTGTTCGTGGCTTCCAGGCGTGCCTGTGCTTTTTCATTGTTTTATGAGACGGTTTATCCTTAGTATTGCTGAAGATGTTTCATTGTGTGCATGTCCTTTATACTCTTTTTCACTCATTAGCTGATAAATACATGGATTGTTTCTGTTTCTTAGCTGCTGGAAATAGCATCACCATGAATAGGGGAGATCAGGTGCAACTGTTGTAACTGAGAATTGAAGGTACACTAGAATTACAGAAGACAGTTTGAAAACATACTCAGTATTTTTCCACCCTAACACTCATTCCGTTATAAAGTTTCCTACCAAAAGTATATGTATTATAATCTTCCTCTCCTGTCTACAAGAATAACAAATTATTTAGTACAACCTGAGTGCACAGATGTAATTGCCATTTTATATATGAGCTTGACACAAAAAAGCACCAAATGTTTTGCTGATGTGTTTTCATTATAGCTTAATGTCAATCTTGTATTTGTGAGTCTTTGTCTTGTTTTCAAACTACATGTACCAAAGTTATATTCATTTAAGTATGAGTTATAATCGCATGATAGAAGTTTATACATGTAGGTATAAGTGGTGGCTAGTCTTACAACTGAAATTAACTAAAACTACAGCAACTGGGCATACCTGTGATGGCTTTTCCTTGGTTGGCCTTGAGATGGCAGACACACCCCAAATCTGGGTCAAGCATTCTGTTAACAACCCACATGAAAAGGCAAGGAAGAACAAACTTTGCCTTTTGCTTTTCCTCACTCTCACTGACAAGTTATTTCATCCTGTTGCTGAGGTGTTCTTTGCTGATATTAGAATTTATTTCTTCAGCTTTCAGTGTGGACTGAAAACTGACAGGTCTCTAGGACCTCCCTGAGTCTTTGGCACTAGATTGGGATTGCTATGATATCTGGTTTTGTGGACTGAACGGCTCCCAAATCCTTGGTCTTTTTGTCAGAAGCAACCCAGTAGGCAGCACTCTTTCCATGGCTTCTGTAGCAGCTCCTGTCTCCAGGATCCTGTACTCTTTGGGTTCCTGGATTGGATTCCCTCAGGGGACTGTGTGATTCAGGATACTTAAGCTAAATAAACCCGTTCTTCCCCAAGTTACTTTTAGTCATGACGTGTCACCACAGCAATAGTAGCCCTAACTAAGACAGTATATAAGACTATCGTTTAGAAAAAGCATAAATGTATGTCTATATTTATAACATTTATTCACAGTTTCTATATTTGGCAACAATAGTTCCTGAATATATTAAATGATTTCTGCATTGTACAACAGGAAAAATCAACTTAGCACTACATTTTGGAAAGCTGAAGAAAATGACTCCTGTCTCCACACTGAAAAGTCAGGTTGAATTGATTATTTGGAAAGTGCACATTATCATTCCTGAACTCACACCAACAGTCTGTCCCCTGGCCTGGATGGTTTGTCGCACATGCTATAGTATATCTACCCACCACAAAATCAAGCAAAAAGTGGTCTCATACCACGTTCCAGCTAGAAAATTCCTCCCTCAGTTTCTCATTACTCCCCATTTTATAAATAAAATAATATAATCCATGAGGAGAAAAGGTTAATTGGCAACAGATAAATAGTAAATCCCAGCTCAGTTGGTTGAAATACAAAGAGTACTCAAAGTGAATCCTCACAAAGCATTAGAATCAGAGTGAAATTTAGTCCCTACTTAGCTTATACCAACTGAAAGCAATAGAAAGAGAAGGATTTGGTACCTCCATAATAGTAACAAAGTTTCAATTATTTAGTAATGTTAAAAAGTGGCCAGCTTTGCAAGGACTCTCCACTCAGTGATACAATGTGGATTTACCTAAGCTGATTCACCCTTCTGTTATTCACTAGCTGCAATCCAAATTCTCTACTCAATTTTAAATCCATAATATGGGAAGGAGGGTATAATTGTCCTGTGACTACCACATAAAATTGCAGATCGCCTCTGGAAGAAGCAAGATGGTTCCTTACTAGTTTCTCTAACCAAGGTGATCCCTTGGTTTGGTGTTCACCTGCAGTCTAGTCTAACCACATCATGGTTGGGAAAGAAACCTCGAGTCTGTAGAGGAAAGAAAAACAGTAAGTCGATTCAAGGATGGCAAATAGTAATGCATTTTCAGAGTAAAAATTTCTGTGAGGCAAATATGAAAGTGGTTAGCCAGGCCGTCTATTTTTAAAAGAACTGTTTTCCCCAGAGGGACTGATTTTTAACGGAGGAGATAATATAATTAAATTAGATTAGTCATTATATTTGCATATATTTAAGATCATGGAAAGAAGATGTGTAATAAGCCCCATTCAGTCACTAATCCACTTGGTCAGCCTTTTTTATTTTAAGTTTATCTGTGCATACTTACAGAGTACTCAGTGACACAGCCTTACATCACTACAGTGTATCAAAGTCAGATCTCTGGAGTTGACAGTGCTGTTGGCATCCTCCAGAGAATGTGACTCTACAATAGCAAGATGTGTGTTGTGCTATGACTCTGGATGTCATATCTCATCAGCTCAACAATACTCTATTAAATACAGCAGTCTGCACCATCCAGTGTGAAGGTGCGCTGTGTAAAAACATGACCACAGCAAGGTGCAGATGTACAGATGGAATTAAAGACTGGCTATTGGAACTGGTAAGAACCAGGTTGCACTATTCAGAAATAAGGGTTATGCTTAGGATAGAAAGTCAGATTTTTTAAGCAGCAGTTGTTATGTCTTACTTAGTATTTTATGAAATTATATACAGTGCTATGCGAAAATGGAATGTTGAAGCAGTGATGGAAACCAGACATCTGCTGTATTGTGGCTGACATTGGAAGTGGTTGCAGTAATTATTGAATGGAGAAATCTGTTTAGAGTCAAGTCCTGCTGAGAAAGAGTAGTCATGGAATTTGCTCATTGGGTATTTAAAAGGAATACACACAGAGTAAGGTAACCTCCACAGAGGTACATTTGGAAAACATATATGGGAGAAGTTTACATAAGAAGAGATAAGAACAGGGCGTGGGGGCATCTAGATTCCCTCTAAAACATAAGGTTGATTCTTTTATTCATTGAGTCCTCAAGTAGAGATGTAGCATAGGAACTTAACTATGCAAATGTTTATCTCAGAGCATATAATGAAAGCCAGAATTACTAAAGTTATTGTTTTTTTAGGGAGTCAATGACATTTGAAGCCCCTTTCACCATGGATATAGTAGACTCCTCTTAACAGAGCACAGTTCAGTACATGAGAGAAGTTGTATACCTCCTAAAATAAAGTTTTGCCTCTCTGCGGATTATAGTACTCTCTCCTTTAGGAAAATGAAAGAAACGATATCCTCTTTAGAAAGAAGGGAACATGATACAATATCCTCAGAAGACATTTGCTGTATTAATCAAGGAACCAATGTTTGAACCTTCAGGACTCTTAAACTGGAGAGAGGATTTTATTTTATTTTAAACATTTTAACTGAGAACTACATTGAAAGTGGTGTTTGCAATAATTGTTTTCAGCAGAGGCAGAAATCACTTCTCGGAATTATAAAGTACTTAATGGAAGGTAGCTAAATAACAGGTTCCGAGGGAGCTCTTTCACCAGGATGCCTTTCTTATTAAGCAATTGCTCTATTCATTCTCTCTGCCTCACTAAAGGAGATGAATGAGATTCTGGGTTGTGTTGGGTGACAGATATAGTTAAGATGCATCCTCAACCAGGGTTTGTCCAAGCAGTGTGTTTTCATTACACTCATTTATTTAGAAATGTGTATGGCAGGCCATATATTCACTGTTGAACACCAGTCTCTTGTCGTCCTGACACGACTCTCACTTTCCTATAAGCCAGCTGCACCAACACGTTATTACAGTTGTAATGGTGCTTTATTCTACTGTGTACCATTCAATCGCCAAATCTCATCCATTGTTAACATCAGCATCTTTGATACTCTCACTATGAAAAGAAGCTAAGTGTAAATAAATTTCTTACCAAAGCAGAGCAACTGCCAACCAAAGATGCAGGGTCAGCCATGACTGCCACTTAAGAACAGAGAGATTCTTTTCTTGTTTTGTTTTAAACTTATCTGAATTTTTATTTCACTTTTAAAGGAGAGAATCTAGGGTGAGAAGATTTTCAAAAATTTTTCTCCATGACTGGGGTTTTAGCTCAATCAGTAGAATGATTTCACACCATGCATGAAGTCCTGAACTTGATTTCTAACACTGAATAAGCAGGGACTCATGAGGCAAACTTAGTTTAAAGTCATATTTAGATAAAGAGTGATTTAGAAACTTTCCTGAGATCCAAAAGGACCTGTCTCAAAACAAAACAAAAATGTCCTCCATTCCATAAGGACATATGCTGATGTACTTCTATTTGATTCAGCATATAACAACCATCATCATCACCATCATAATCATCATCACCATAATTATCTACCCTTTCTTCAGTTAATCCTCAACGTGTGTAAGACCAAAATTTTCCTGATCGATTTATCCTACAGCTAGATATATTTATGTCTTTGTTAGTTTTTAATCTGCCAGTCTTGAAATTTTGGGATTGTGCTTGATTTATCTCTTCCCTGAAATCCCAACACTTAATCTATGGTCAAATTTTTATATCAGGACTGAAGAGATGATTTAGTAGCTTTAAGAACTTGTTGTTCTTGAAGAAGACCCTGGTCTGGTTCCCAGGGCCTGTATTGAACAGTTGACAAAAATTGGTGACTCAAGTTCCCTGGGATATATCATCGTCTTCTGACATACAAGAGTAAAACACTCATACACATATAATAAAATAAATAAATCTTAATAATGGCATTTTATATTAACAAATTACTATGCCTCTATTGTATGTTGTGTGCATGGGATATAAAGATGACTAGGATTCACATTTAGACTTTAAAATCTCAGATAATTAGGCAGGATCTCTTCCAATCCCAGTGCAGCTAAAAACGTCTAACTAGATTTATGTTTTATATTTTTACTGAGCACTTAAGATGCTTGATGATACATTCTTCATCTCCTTTGAAACCCTCTGTTCACACCACCAAACACTCTCTGTTCCTTCTACACTAGCCCACATGCCAGTCCCATATTAGCCATATGTACCCTGCTATCCAACTTCAGTTCACATTGCTTCCCTTGTTGGGAAGGAAAATTCATTACACTAAAGAATTCTCAGTGAAAAACACACAACTGAATAATATAAAGTATTTAAAGAGTTACATATTTATAAAATGAGACCTATTAGTTTAGTTTTGAGTATGAATTCTATTTTTAAGGTACATTCAGTCTAAAAAAAAAGAATACACACTTAACAGTTAATAGTTTATGTTTATCAGCTACCTTCCTATGTTTATTACATGTGAAGCTAGAATTTAAATACTAATTATGGGGTTCTTAAAATTTTATGTCCTGCACAATGTTATCATAAATGAGATAAACTATATTAATCAGTTTATTTTTCCTGGCACAACAGAAGACTTCATACTTTCTAAATTTGGATAAGAGATAAATATAAAATAATTTTGTTATTATTATTAATACAATTAATTATAATTAATTGTATTCATTACCAAAATTCTACCACTAGACTCAGAGTTGCAGAATTAGGAGTTTCAAAGAGGTCTGACAAATGTTCTGATAATGAAATTGAGATACAGAGGATTGTGGAAAGACACATAGGTAAGAATTGAGAGTATGACATCTGGTTTTGGGTCCTGACCACCCAGTGATAGTACCATTCTCTAAGAGGCATGGACTATACTAATGTGTGTATATGGTAGGGGAGAAATGAAACAATGTTATTCCTTAACTTTTAGTGAGACATGTATAATAACTACCCATATCTTTAAATGACTTAAGGACAAATGTTGACAGAGGTTTCTGTTCCACCTGGTCCCGCAGTCATTCAGTCCCAAAGAAGTACACAGAAGTCTACATTAATTATAAACTGGTTGGCCCATTAGCTCAGGCTTCTTATTACCTCTTTCTTACATTATACATTAACCCATTATTCTTGTCTGTGTTAGCCACATGGCTTGGTACATTTTTGGTGAGACAGTCACATCTTGCTTCCTCAGTGTCTGGACTGACTCTTTCTCTTCCCAGAATTCTCCTGTTCTCGTTACCTTACCTCTACTTCCTGCCTGGTCATCCCAACTATACTTTCTGCCTGGCTACTGGCCAATAAGCTTTTTATTAAACAAGTAAGAGAAACAAATCTTTACAGGGTAAAACCATTGTCCCACAGTACCCCTGCTTTTTTTTCAAAACAAGAACTCTGAATTGAATCTCCTTTGTTTAGTTTTCTTCATGACCATTATTCATACAAATTGTAACCAACACTCTAAAGAAAGAAAAACATCCATACTCCATTTTTTGGGAATGCAGGTATAGTTTTCCAGGCTGATTAGGGGTTCTGATAATCTTACGGGAACCTAAAGAAATTTTTTAATTATCTTCAAGACCTGATGGAATATTCTGTGAGGCTTGGTCATCTTAGCCAGTAGTCTTAAAACTGTTCTGGATGTAAATCTCAGACATTTGGGTCATCCACTCTTATCAGAGATTTCTCAGGTGGTCTTTCTTGATCAAACTTAGTATTTCATAACTCAAATTGATTCCACAGCTTCTCATTTCCTGCAGAAACAAAAGCAAAACCTCTTTTCCAGAGTAACATATCCTTTGACTTATATTTTAAAGTCAAGGCATTTTCAAAATATATATGTTAGATTAATTCAGCAGCATTTATAATCAAATGTCTTTTAGCAGCTGTTGTTCCTTCCTCACACTGTAATGGTAATAGTAAAATGCTACAGGTCCCCAAGTGGCGGCAGTGGGCAGCCAGCTGTGAGACCAATGTAGGGAGCCCCCAAGTGGTCCATGGGCCACGAGGGGCAGTAAATCCCAGGCAGGGTGCCATGTGGTGGGTGAGAATCCAAGATGGATAGGCACACCGTGCAGAGTGAGGATGGATATTTATTTAGTGGGCTAGAGAGAAAGGGAGAAGGGAGAAGAGCGGGGGTGGGGGAGAAGTCATGGCAGCAGCAGCTACCTCTTTGGGAGAAAGATGAAAAAGGTAGGATTCAGGTTAGAAGTAAAAGATTAGCTTGCCTCAGCAGATGGGGAAGGGAGTGGGTAGGGCTTGTCTCTTAAAGGGACAAGACAGACCATTACACAAACAATTCAAAGACAACACAAAATATACATTATCCAGACTCTCTGTATATTTTCCATCTTTATATAGCTTTATTTAAACTCTATTTCTCTGCCTCCCATGTGTTGGGGTTAAAGGCGTGTGCCGCCACAACCAACTATTCAGTTTCTTTCTTTTTTATTTTAAGGACTTTATCCTTTTTCTTTTCTCTCCCAAGCCTACATATATTTTTAAACATGTTGTAAACCACTTAGAGGTTGCTTTTTTGTCTGAATCTATCTTTACTGCATAACTCTCTTTTTCTGACTACATGATTCTTTAATTTGCTAAGCTATGTGGCTAGGATTAAAGCTGTGGTTTTGACAACTGGATCTAGCCCATTTCTTAGCTTTCTGAGCGTCTAGCCACATGGCAGAGGTATTTGCTGGAATCATGTTTATTACCAAACTCTATGGGTTTTCAAGGTCCCTGCCACCACTAAGAAGCATGCTCTCAGCTATTCATAAACACAATTTAAGTGTTTGGTGACAGGACCTCTTAAAAGAGCTGCAACGTTTTACAGCTAAAGCTGAATCAGGAAGCCTCTCTTAAATGACATGCACTTGCTTCTTGCAAACAGAGCCTGTCTGAGAAAATGCTACCAAGAAGCCATGCTAAACTCCATTCTTTTTATCTAGAATTATTTCCCAAACTCTTTCAGTTTTTAAATGGATTTAGTCAGCCCCATATTGACATGCCAGACATGCTGTCACTGTAGATAACCTGAACTCAATCTACAGAACACACGTGGTAGCAGTAAAGAATCTACTCCCAAAGTTGTCCTCTGACTTCTAAATGCATTTTGTAACATGCATGAATCCACAAACATACATATACATACATGTGCACACATAAAAATAAAATGTAATGAAAAGAAAGTCCACACAAATTAGATTCTGTTATCAAGTCAAGTACAGAGATGTGAAGATCCAGAAGTAATAAACTTTCTCAAGGGTATGTACTTCCTTTTAAGAACAACTTTTCTGCCTAAAGAAAACCTTACCTGTTTCCCTCTCCAAAAATGAACACCCCACTTCTATGGAAGTTTCTGGTTTTTATTTCTAATCTGTAGAACAAAGGAAAATGGTTTGCCCTTATTCCTTGAACAGCAAATCATTTCCAATAGTCAAAAAACTCTTAAACATAATACAAATGTTTAGAAGCTATGCAAGATTCACACAAGCTCCACTTTGGAATACCCATAATCTCAGGAACACAAGTATACATACTCATGCTTTTTTTCAAACATCTGCCTATGAGAGGCACGTGTCTTTTCTCCTCCCTTGTTTGTGATTCTTCTTGGTTAGGGAGAGGAAGACAGAACATTTGGAGCAAAATTAAGATTGTGGAGATGCAGCTATCTCTCTCTCTCTTCCTTTTTTTTCTCTCACCTCTCTCTCCTTATTTCTAGCTCCCTCTTTCTCTCTTTTTTTTCTGTCTCTCACTTTCTTTCTTTATTTCCCATCCCTGTTCCCTAATTTTCACCTTGGGTTCCTGGTTCCTGGTTCACAAACTCTCACACTGCATCGTCCATTATGCAATGATACATCTGATTTTTAAGAAAACCATCAATCTACCTACAATCCTATCTTTGTAATATTTTTTGACAATAGGCAACATTGTCAACACCATGAGAAAAGAATCCAACCAGCAAAGTTGGGGAGCCCCAAAAATGTGAGCCTATTTCCACCTTGTCTGAAAGTCAGGGAATTTAAAGTTCCTCAAAATTGTTGACAACAACCAGAGCTACACATTCAAACCCATGATAGCATTACTTGGTTCTTTTGACATTAAGATGGCCCACACAGATAGACCCATTCCACCCTGACCTATGGTCAGAAAATTCAAGCACACTTCTACTCCTTCTTTTGAAATAAGAGGTTTGAGCTTGGGAGTGGCTGCCTTCAGAATATTTGGCCTAGGGTGGGTTCAATGCCTAAACAACAGAATGCAAAAGACTTGATATCTCAAAGTATTGCATCAAGTAACTGTTCTAGGCACCCTCTGTACCATGTTAAAGCATTCTTTTGTCATCTTCTTCTTGTTGAGGTCTAAAAGTGTATGAAAAATTACACTCAGGGATTTCAGAATTCACTGTATCTCCCTCCTGCTTCTAGCTTATGTTTTCTGTTTTATTATTTTCATTTGCATCTTTGTCCTCTTCACTGCTTTTCTGAACCTCATTTCCCTACCCTGGTAAGTAGTAGTTTTGTTGAAACTGGTCCCTGACAAAAAGTGCTGCTTTGTCACATGAAATTCTCGGGTGGAAAGACAGAGCATATGAATGAATGAAACCAGGAATGACCACCCAATGCCTTTAATTAAAAGAGAATAACCATGATAAACAGATCAATATAGGTAAGTGTAGAATAACATCCTAAAATTCCTCAGGGCAACCTTAAGCTTTTAAAGCTTGTGAATTATGTATGTTTTTGAGAAAGTGGTAACTTCACTAAAATTAGCAAATTTCTACTGTATTTCTGCATGTCAGATTCAATAACTTTGTAGAGTTTATTGGTAAGGCCCCAAAGACTGTCTTGGATTATGATTGTCTACCCACAGCCTCACACCCACTATCTACAAAATTCAGCCTTATCCATAGCCTTATCTACCTAAGAAGTTACTGAAAAAGGAACACTAAAGGAGTCATGGAAGTGACCGAGAAAGTTTTTCTCCTCAATAATAAAAACAACCAATAGTCTGGGTATTTACAATCTGCAATAAACTTGCCAAACATCTCTTATTTAAAACATCTTTCAGTTTCCAGTGGCCCCATAAGGCATCAGCTATTTAAACTGTATTTTTACAGGAAAACACTATACAGAAGTTAACAGCTGTTAAGTATTGAGGCTCCTATTCAAATTGTTATCTTATTCTGATCTATGTTATATTAATCTAGCTATAGACCTTGTTCTTGCTCCTAACCTACAGCTCTAGGAAGTGAAGTAAATCAATCTTTGGTCAGCCTTGAATTGGGCTATTATATTGTACATGTCTGCATACTCATCCTGAATGTTAGAAATGTTTAGATGAGAAACCAGGAACCCAAGGAGAAAATCAGGAACCAGGGGATGAGATGGAGGAAAGGGAGGGAGAAAGGGAAAAATGAAGTGAGGTCGCCAAAATCTCCACAAAGCTCAAGAATTTTTGACTTCCTCTTTCTAATCCAGCATTTCCCAAGCTGTAGTGTGGGGAGCTGCGGGCAGGCCTGCTTTTCATCCCTGACCTCTGTGACTTCAAGGGGCAGAGGTAGATTGATCTCTGTGACTTCAAGGGGCAGAGGTAGATTGACCTCTGTGACTTCAAGGTGTGGCAGCAATGTGGGAGCCGGGCGGGACGAAAAGCAGGCTTGCCCGCAGCTCCTCACTACACCAAGCTGTTCTTCAGGTCCTCAAATTTCTTCCAACAATTCAGTGATTTGCTGACTTTGTTGTTTCTTGTCATTGAAAACAATCCAAATAATGCAGTGGCATCATTTTTAAAATAATCATTCAGATATCTAGTATAAGAAAATATTGATACATACAAGGAGATTATAATTGTAATAAAATAGCAAATTAAAAAGAACATCTATAAGTAAAATTTAAATTACACCATGTTAACAAAACTCCTGTGGTTGTTTTAATGTATCTGTGTGAGCATGCCCAAAATTCATTAAAAACAACCAAATTGTTCACTGCCTATTGTAGAAAGCCATATATCAATTATAAGTAGATTCAGATGTCTGGAATTTGGCAATGGTGTTCAAGTGAAAAGCAAATACAAGAAAGTTTAATTAAAATGTTTGAGTCACAGTAATTAAGGGCACTGGATGCTCTTGTAGAGGACCTGGGTTCAAGTCTCAGCACCCACATATCAGATCACAACCATCTACAACTCCAGTTCCAGAGAATCTGGCAACTTCTGTCTTTCATGACATGTACTGTACAAACAAAACACACACATATATATATAAAATAAAGTAAAATTTTGAGACAAACAGTCATATCTGGTATCTTGCTTATATAGAACATGAATTAGCTCTTTATTTTGTAAAAGTGATAAATATTATAACACAGTATAATTACTTGGCACAATTCATAACTTAAAATTAGTATTTTTACATCAAGTACAAATTATGTTATATACTCAGACTGGAATAAATTGTGACAAGTTATCTGAAATAGACCAGTGTCCTAAATACCCTTCACACATGGCACTTAGCCCAGTGCCACTGATGCCCCCAAACAAACAACACCTGCCTCTGGTCCAAGAGTCAAGGAATTTTCTAACCCTGTTGCCACATTCTATTTCCTCACTCTTCTCTGTCTCTATAAATCCCAACTGTTGCATTCTATGTACAATCTGTCATTCTTCACTAACAGCCCAGTTGATTTGTATGCTAAGTGTTGATGTCAGCTGTTGGCACGCCTCCATAACCATCTTGATTCACACTCTCTCCTCTCTAATCAGTCCCTCTCACCCCCAGAGTTCCTACTTTCCATTCCTAAGATCTACTCATTGGTTCAGAGGGTGAGGAAAGCCAACAGTAACTGCAAAGATTCCCTGTCTATAGAAGCCACAGATTCCCAATTCTCAGGTATTTTAGAGAAAAAAAATCATAGAAATAACTAAGAATTCAGTATAGAATTCAGAAACATAATTTTTATAACCAATGGTTTAAAAGAACATACAATCTCTGACCCAAAATATATAGACTATCATAATAATTCAGAAAATTAAATCACATGCTCATAAGAAAAAAGTATCATTCCTGCTTCATACACCAATTATTATACACTGACATGGATAGATTGGGTTGGCTTTAATCATGGTACTTGCTCTAAAGTTCTTTTACTGCACGTTTATTTAAAGATTTTAGGCATACAAAAGTGACTCTGAGCAAAGTTCTAAAAAGAAATAAACTACAAGTCACATATGTAGCTTAAAATTTTCTAGTATGTTCATTTAATTTGTAATTCCTTAGTAATATATTTTTATTTGTCTCAATACATCAAAATATTATTTTGATAAATAATATATAGCTACATAGAAAACAATACTTTTGGAACTAAGTCTGAAGTTTTCCGTGCTCATACCATACTTCTCAGTAGATCAAGTCACACCTGCCACATACTCAGTAGACACATAGATGAGTTAATTTACTGACAACATAACCTCAAAGCATGATTTCATTAACTTCCAATGAGAAGAATTATTTATATAATGAGAATATCTTATAACTTAATTTTTTAAATTATATATATGTGTACCTGTGGGTTTCTGCACTTGAGTTGAGTGCCTGCAGAGTTCAAAAGACGGTGACAGATCTCCTGGATCTGGAGTTACAGGTGGTTGTGAGCCGCCCAATTTGGGTGCTAAAACCCAAGGCTGAATCCTCTGCAAGAGCAGTATGAGCTCTTGACCCTTGAGATATCTCTTCAGTACCCCTTATCTTAATTTTAAAATATTTATTACTATTGTTATTGGGTTTGCCTGTCAGGGTGATGCATATATGTGGGTGCAGTCACATATGTGCTGTGGCATACAAGTAGAGGTCAGTAGAACATTCAAGAATCATTTGTCTCTTTCTACTGTGGGCTACAACAATTGAATATGGGTCCTTAGACTTATGAGGGCTTTTACCTATTAACCTACCTAATTGATCAACAATGTATTTTTAAGAGAAAATAAAACTCATTCTAAGGGATAGCCTCAAGTGGTAAAATGTTTATATCTCAAGAGGGCTTTCATTCGTAATTTCAATGCCCATGTAAAAGCTGGACATGTGGGTACATATCTGTATCCTCAGTTCTGAGGGTGGGGGCAGAAAGACATAAGAGGAGTCCCTTAGCTTATATGTCAGCTACCTTAGTAAAATGAATGATTTCCAGGATTAGTGAAAGACCCTGTTTCAATAAATGATGATAGATAGATAGATAGATAGATAGATAGATAGATAGATAGATAGATGATAGAAGATAGATAGATAGATAGATAGATAGATAGATAGATAGATAGATAGATAGATAGATAGAGGTGGAGGGAAACCAAAGTCAACACCTGATGCTCTCCTATGCTCTTCACAGGCATGTGCATCCACATGCACCCATAAAAACTAAGGCATACACACAGACCCAAAGCTCATTCTAATTGAATCCTCAAATAATTTAAATTATTTAATTTATATTAAAAATAGCTACGCGTACAGTCTAGGTTAGCTAGTATCAATATGCAAACACAGCCTATAATTTTGCATTATTATTGATGCTAGATAAAAATTAGAGAGGTTCTCATTCAAGGCACCCATCTGGCTACATGTTTCCCATAAAGTTGTGCCAGCCTTCACTGTGGAAATACATCCCTGCAGTGAGAGATGACAGTTTAATGGAACAGTGTATATGCAATGAGAAGAACATACAACAAGCCATTAGAAAGAGTGCATTTTCAATTCCGTTTGCAATTTCAGGGATGACAAAACATTTCCATGAATTCTTGTTTCCTTAATTAACTTTTTATGCTCTCCCTCCTTCCTTTATCTCTAAACAACTCCAAATTTAATGAGAATTGATCCCATCACAAGAGTTTTCTAAGTTGAGAACTCAGTTTTTAAAGGTCATTTTAGAAAAGGCTTTAAATCTACAAGGAAAAAATGTTTTAACATTTATTTTTAAAAACCAAAAGTATATCAACAATGTCAGATGATTTATGAAAGACCACCAATTATGTATATATTTATTCATTATTCATCTGGCATTGAAATGGAAATATGTATCATATGTAGTTGATTGTTTTTACTGTTTTGTTATTTTGTGGAGCCCCCCCTCCCAGCACCCAAACACACATGGAGGCTTATTCTTTATGAATGCCTAACTTTAGCTTGACTTCTTTCTGGTCAGCTTTTCTTTTTTATTATTGAAATAACTTTTTATTTATTTTACATATCAACCAGTTTCCCCTCCCTTCTCGCCTCCTGTTTCCTCCCCTTTCCCACTTACCCCTGTCTCATCTACTCTTCCTCCATCTCCATTCAGAAAGATGGATGGGCTTATACAAAGCATAGCACACCAGTTGAGGCAGGACTCAGCTCTTTCCCTTACTGGGTAGACTGGGGCAGATTACCAAAACTCAACTAAACTCCAGGGAGAGGTCCTGCTCTCACTGTTAAAAGCCTTACTACGAGACCAAGCAACACAGTTGCCATACACATGCAGAGAGCCTAGGTCTGTCCCATGCAGGCAGCCTGACTGTTGACCAGGCATCCATTAGCTTCCAGGAATTTGGGGAAGCTGTCCCTGTGGGTTCCCTCATCAAGACCCTCCTGGCTGGTGCAATCCCTCCTCCCTCTCTTCTGCAAAACTCTTGGCACTTGGAGCAATGCTTGTCTGTGAATCTGCGGTCTAGCCAGCTTTTCTTAAATTATGCCCTCTGTCTTTTGCCTCTGGGCTTTTACCTTTTCTTCTGTAATCTTACTTTTACTCTTACTCAGTGACTGGTTGACCCCTAGCATCTTCCTCTCTTTGTTTTCTTGTTCCTTTATCCTCCTTTTCTCATTCTCTCCTATTTACTCTCTCTGCTTGCCAGCCCCACCTATCCTTCCTCCTGCAATGCTATTGGCCGTTCAGCTCCTCTTCGACAATTCAGGTGTTTTAGACAGGCAAAGTAACACAGCTTCACAGAGTTAAACAAATGCAACATAAAAGAATGCAACACATCTTTGTATCATTAAACAAATGTTCCACAGCTTAAACAAATGTAGCACACCTTCAAATAATATTCCAAAACACTCATACAGTATACATGTAGGAGAAAAATTAAAACCAAAGAAAAAGTTGGTACTCTATCAGAAGAGCTCAAATTGCGTACAGTATGTATTCCGAAACCACCAGGGTTCTTAATGAAGTAGCTATAGATTCTTTGGAAGAGCACCAAGGAAACCCCTAAACAGCTAAGCCTCATTGAGTTGTATGGTTGGCTCCAAAGATACAGAGTTGACCCTGAAAGGATAACTAGAAATTTCAGAGCAAGAGTAAGGGAGATGGGCAAACTAGCAATGGTACATGAAAGCACTCAACTTCCAACACAGTCCTACGTACAGAGCTTTGGAGAGTTGATAGAGAAGCGAACCAAGAAAAGAAACGAAGCTGTAGGGTTAAGTGGACACAGATTGTGAAAGGTCTGGTAGATTCACTGGATGAGCAGTTGTTGATGAGTTTCAGGTTTAAAAGTGGCTTAATACGCTGTACATGGCATTTGTTTATATTCTGTTGTTCGATCGAAACATCTGACACTGAGCACTAGATAAGGAGAAGTATTTGCTTACCTCATAGTTCGGAAGCTGAGAATTCTCATAGCATGGTGTAAGTGGCCTACACTATACTATTGTAAGTGGCCTGTACTTATACTATAAAAGATGGCAGCCCAGCAACAATGAATACAAGCTAAGAAGATCCACATGGAAACCATGACCCAGGAAATGAGAAAAAGACCAAGGGAAGGGAAGGATTCATCTTTTATGAAATACCTTCTCAGAAGAATTAGTCAGTGACCAAAGGAACTGCATCAAGTCTTCCTGAGAACAGTGACCCAGGAACAAAATTGTACTCCACCAAGGTCCACCTCTTAAAGATTCTGTCACTTCCAATACACTATCACACTAGGAACAAAGCTTTCACTATAGGAACCTGTGAGGGATAAACTCCACCTTGCCATAGTGGGTATTATCAAAATCACTCTCCTTGGTCTGGGGCTACCACACTTCAGAGCAATACTAGAATAAAGAAAATTCATGGACAGCATGACACACTTTCATAACTGGTGATGGACGGTTAGTGATCATAGAGAAATGAAAGGATAATTTCATAATATAGCAGGTTTTTTGATGTAGAAAATAGATGCTAGTACCAAACATCAATATTGAGAGTTATAAGAATATATGCCAAATTTTAGCACATTCTCTATGCCAAGTGTTGCACCTACTTTCAGAATTAAGAAATTCAACCTTCAGGGGAACCATATGAAATATCTCCTATGAAAATCCCGGCTTGGGTTTTGTAGTTAGAGAAAAATAGAAGTTAGAGCGTGAAGTATAGAAGAAAATTTGCAACAGTCAGTTCCAAACAGGAATCCTATTGTGCCAGTTTTTTCATTTCTTTCTGGGATGACCAAATGCCAACAGCAGTGTATGGCTCATCAACTGGGCAGATTGATGACCAGGCAGTGCTAGGTCTCTCCACATGCTCCTGATCAGCCTCACTGCACAGTGTGCCAGCCAAAGGCCAGAGCCACTTGTAACTGAAGATGAACAACTTGGATTTTTAGAGGGTAGGTCACTATATGAAAAAAGACCTCTCAGGAATAGAAGTATCTGTGATTAAAGAAAAACATTCATTTTATTGCACACCGAGAGTAGCAGGAGAATAGTAAGTCTCAGAAGCCACTGATCTGGGCAACTGAGCATCTTCAAACCATGGTCTCTTTTAAACGGAATAATACACTCAGCTTAAATCGGTATCAGATGCACAGCTAGCGAATAATCTATTCATTTCACAAATATTTATTTAACACAATTCCATGCATTGCATTGACATAGGGCACTTAGGATGATGGACAGCGAAGAGAACTGAAAAATAATGGTTTCTGAATATTGCGACCCTCAGTCTGGAAGAAGAGATAATATGTGACTTTCAAAATTAGTTTATTAAAGTGATATAGTCTCTCTCTCTTGTGTTCATGATTGAGAGAGTTAATATTGTTTAAATAGTAATACTTTGAAACTCTTCAATGGACTTAATAAATCTAGTGAAAGACTCAGCAGCATTTTTATGTAAATTGTTAGGTTTGAAAATTACGTGGAAAGGCAAAAGAAGTAAAAGAGACAAAATACAGAGATGACAAAGAGGTTGCTTTTTTTCAAATGCTCTAAAAACTCATGGGAAGCCCACAATCACCAGCACACTGTGGCGTGTGGAAAATGAAGAGAAATACAAGTTGACGAGATGAATACAAACTCCAGACACAGAAGCCTTCACGTGGTGCCAGCTTATTTTTTAACTAACTTGCAAATCAAGGAAAAGGTAGGCTTTTCAACAAGTGACATGGTACCATTGGACACTTACAAAGAAACAATGGAGGGTCTGGGAGTATAGCTGAGCTATAGAGTGGTTCCCCAGCATGGACAAAGAGAACAGGAAGGAAAATAACCAGGGGAGTGGGAGTTGAAGGGAGATAGAGAAGAAAGAGAAGGCAGGAAAGAGAGACGGTGAGAAGAAATAAGAAAGTGAAAGAGCACTAAGGGTGGGAAGGAAAGAGAGGGGGAAGGAATGAAAGAAGGAGAAAAGCAGGAGAGGAGGAGGGAGAAAAATTGAGGAAAGAAGGGAGGGAGGAAAGGGGAAGTACAAATTGCTAGGGAGGAAAGGGGAAGTACAAATTGCTATTCTTCCTTCACATAGAGAGAAAATATTAAATGACTAATTTAGCAATGTGTAAGAAACACATTGTGGTCATTTAGAATACATTCCAAGATTATAGATTTAATGGTCAAAACTGAAATATTGTGTAAATTAAGGGAAAATCATTTCCATAGATAAAGCATTGCCAAAATTTAACACCTTCTCAAGAAAAAGAAACAAAGACTCCTGTAAGCTAGGAACAGAAGATACTTTCCTACCATGACTTAAAAAGGAAAGCATTTATAGTTAATACCATACTTGATAGTGAAGCACGGAGTGTATATTCCTAGTAATGTTTTCTGTGTGTTTGCGCTAGCCAGCACTCATCTGTGCGCATGCAAGTGAAACCTAGAGTCAACCTTGGATATCTCAGCTAGGAACCATTCAGCTTACTTTTTGAAACAGGTTCTCCCATGTGCCTAGTGCACACTGATTTGTCAAGCCTTGCTGTCAATAAAGCATGAAGGTTTTCCTGTCTCTGCACCCAAAGCCATGGGATTACAAGTACATCATGCTCAGCTTTCTTTTGTGGGTTCTGGGGATTGAACTCAGGTCATCAGGATTACGCAGAAATCATGTTCCTGATGATTTATCTTCCCAGCCTCCTATTCTCACTATTTTTATTTAAGTAAAAGTCCTACTCAGTAAATTATGGCAAGGAAAACAAAAAGAATCAATGACACAAAAATTAGGTAGAAAAAAAGTAAACTAACTCTTATTTGCAGATGGCATGTCTATGTAACAATGCTAAGTAATTTACAAAATAATATTCAAAGGTATATTCAGGAGAGTTCCAAAAGTAAGTTTCATTTATAAAACTAAGCTCGATTATCTTTTGTTCACAAACAACTAAATAATACATGCACACACACACACACACACACACAAACACACACACACCAAATGCATGCAAAGATGACTCAGTGATGAAGAGCTCACAATGCTCTTACAGAAGATGGACGTTCTTCCCAAAATTAATATGAGGCAGCTCCCAGCTATTTGTAACTGAAGCTCCAGGGTATCACATTCCCTCCTTCTGAGGGTACTTGCACTCAAGTGAATATATTATGCAAGCTGTGCACCACACACACACACACAAACACCTTAAAAATAATAAAAATAGAAATTTAAAGCTGGTTATAAATATATCACAAAGCATAAAATATACAGAAATAAAGGCAGTCAGAGACACGATGCTCTATTCCTTAAAAACAGAATACTTGAAGGACTTATATTAATTATGTCAAGTTTTACAATAAACCCCACACTGTAATACTTCCATCAAGATACAAACTGGTTAATGAACAGCACAGAGAACATAAACTTTAAGTTTCTAAATGATTTTAGATAAAGTCAAACCAATCTTACAAGAAAGTAAATGCTTTTTAATTAAAAAATTGGTAATAATAAAATATTCATATGGAAAAGATTAATCTTGAGCCAGATATCATCCCATATCCCTAAATTTATTAAAAGTATATTATAAATTTTAATGTAAACATTACAGTCATAAAGTTCTTAGAACACAATGTGAGAAAACATCTACGCAAATCAAATCATAAATGGTATTTAGGACTGTATCTTAATCATGAAAGGCTGTAATATGAAAAAACAAAGTAGATTAAACTAATTTTTACCAAAAATGAAAGCTCCTATTACTAATTCAGAAGAGATAATTGAGAAAATAAGTAGATAATCATAGGCTGAGAGTAAATGAGCCTAAAATATATCTGTCAAAATCAAGCATGCAGATCAAGCAATTCCTTCTACTCATTAATAAAAGGACCAAGAAGTTAATAAATAAAGGGTAAAATACTTGAAGAACTGGAAAGAGCCATAAGTAACTGATGATCACATGCAGCCTTGATCAGCATCAGGCAACATGCTATTGTGACACTAGTGGAAAGTAGAAATCTAGCAACACTGAATATAGCGAGAACAGTTCAGAAACTGGAACTTCTACCCACTGTTGATGGAGGGCACACAGCAACACTGAGGAAATGTGTGACAATGTTCCTAACATAACACATCTATGTGTTATATCTGTGAGTGTGGAGGAGCATGTAGGGACTTTTCTTTGCTAATGGCAGTTGCCTTATGGCCACAGAGGTCTGTACCCCATAAGTGTGTGCTTTCCTTGGATATGAGTTTGACTAAAATAAGTAAGAGCAAATTAACATCTAGATGGAGTTCTTGATCTGTATGATGGATATAACAAAGTCAAGTGTTTTGGTTCTTGAAATTTACATGGAAATGTATAATAAAGGCTTAATGTTCAGGACATAGAACAACTGGCAAATCATCAAGAATGCACAGAATTTGCTTACTATGAACTGAATAACTTCACAGGAAATTGGGCCAAATTCACAAACATGCAGTGCACAAAGAAGAGAACACAAACACATATAAAACACATATAAAATCTTCAGTCTCACTATGTAGGAAAGTGACAACTGAAACAACAGATTGCAATATGAATGAAACGAACAACTACCAAAGCATAAGTACAGCCAAATTTGAAAATACCAGATGGGGGAAGGGACAGTTCTTGCAGAGGTCATTTGAGGGAGTGAAACCTGTGTGGAAAACAAGACAAAAAATTGAAATATATGCATGCCCTTGGTTTTACATATGCTTTAGAGAAACTCTTGGTTTTGTTCACAAGATGGTAATATAAGTTATAACCTTCAATAAAACAATTGATAAATACTATATACTATACAACAGAGAACTGGAGGAACTAATTCTGAATCAACCTCAGAATAGTGTAGTTAGAACAGGACAAGAAAGAAAAACTTTTGATCTATGGATATTTATTAAATAGGGTGCCATTTAATTCTCTTTTAAAATTAAAGAAAAAAGAGGTCATAAGAATATGGAGATCAGCCAAGGTTGGTTCTTCTGTCTCTAGATGCCCACAAATGAAAGTTGAGAATAACAAGATACAAAATTAAATTTAGTAGATAAAAAATTGTAATGAAAACAGGAGAAATACTATCCTCACACACCCCTACACTCATGAGAGGTCAGACCAATGATCAGCATCTCTGGGCTCTTCGGGATACCAGAATTCATTGGGTGAAGACAACTACAAAGCAGTGAGACCTCTACCCCACTGTGGGTCACAGGTATTGACATGGAAGTGCTGTAGGCATCTAGAGTACTGCATCTGAATGGTGAGGAATTTATCTACCAACTAGTAAACAGCTATAAGAGACTTACTTCTAAAAGGAAAGGAGCTGTAGCTGTCTGCCCACACATCACCTCAAAGCTGACCAGAAGGACTCATTTCAAAAAACGGATCCACCCCGAGAGGACAGTGCCAAGATGAAGACAATCTACAGCCAGACTGCCCATGCAGAGTCTCATGTTAGGATGGGTTGGAGTTAGGAGGTACAGACCCATAAAACAACTGATCCAAAAGAATTTACATATTTCAGTGTTCAAAAAGGACTTCTATGAAGCTATGAGAAGCATTTGTACATAATTTCAGAACTGGTTCCTCAAACACATTCACTAACATTCTCATGAAGTTCACAGTCCAATACTGATGCTAAGAAAACTTTATTGGTTTGTTTGCTGTCATCACTGTTCCCCTCCAAAAAATGTAAAGTTATAATAGTATATTTCTGTTGTGGGAGGTCCTTCTGTCTCTGTGTTGCTTTTATTGGTTAATGAATAAAAAACTATTTTGAGCCTATGTCAGGGAAAAACAGAAAAAGGCAGGACAAACTAGGCTGTATGTTGGAAGAAAGAAAGGTGGGGTACAAAGATGCCATGGAGCTGCGGCCAGAATCAGACATGCTGAAACTTTACTGGTAAGTCACTGCCACATGTCAAGACACAGGTTAATGGAGATGGGTCAAATTCATATGTAAGAGTTAGTTGATAAGAAGGTAGAGCTAATGTGCCTAGCAGTGATGTAAATAATATAGTTTCTGTGTGACTATTTCAGGTCTAAGAGAGCCAGGTGGCTGGGAACCAACAAACAGCTCCCTCTACATAAGCCACTTATCTGATGTCAAAATTCCGAAAAAAAAAAAAACCCTTCTCATCTATAGTTACTACAAGGAATTTTTTGATGGCATCAAATTCTTCCTTTTATGTTGATGCTTCCATCTATAGATAAACATTACTCGTAGCTTTACTTAAAGAAGCTTGTCTTTGCAATGTCTAACATTGAATCCAGAGATTCATGGCAGCTCGAGCTACTGAAAATAAGTGACAACTGAGTGCTCAGCCTTAAACTAGACATTTATACAGGATGTTGTAAGGGTCAGAGGACATTAAGGAAGAGAGGGTGAAAACAATGTAAGAGCCAGAAAACGGGGAGAAAAGCTGTGAAATTCTATCTTCAGGACATGATAGAACTACTGTAATCATGGTCTCACAGCAGCCCCCCATTTCACTACCTACACGGAACCTGTGTGATCCTGGGCATGTAAAGATTTATTACAACTAAGGAAAGGGAATACAGGACCCTATCCAACTAATAGATTTTGGGGCAAGGGCAGACAATATCTTTATTTACATGCCAACTCTTAAGCCTGCCAAACTCCAGAGGATAGTTCCAAACCCATGGTCACAGAAATTGTTCTGGTTAAACTCAGTGAGTCATGAAATAAAACGAAAAGATACAAGAAGGAGAAAATCAGAAAGGGATTTTAAAAAAGAGGGGGGGTGTTCTAGAGGAGGAGGGCTATAGTCAGAATACACTAAATACATAAGTGAAACTCTCAAAGAACAGATATATTAAAAAATTTATTAGCCTTTAGATCAGACCTGATAGTAACAACTGTCTGAACACGTTTCGGGGGACGCAATGACCTCTTTTGGCTGTTGTGGGCGCTGCATGCATGAAGAGCACAGACACACTTGCAAGGCAAAATGCCCAAACACGTGAAGTTAAAGGAGAAAGCCATTCCTGGGTTTTGTCTCCAAAACAAGAAATAAAAAAAAAACAATCAGTAGGTATAGAGTGAGGGGAAAGGGGGGAAAGAAAGGAAGAAGAGAGATAAAGAAAGAGAAATCAAGAAAGAAGAGCCAAAATGGAAACAAGAAAAAAAAGATTTTCTTCTCCAGCAAAATGCAAAAGAAAAAACATGATCTGCAATGGACTTAAGCCACACTTAGAGTAAAAAATAAGTAAATAAATAAATAAATAAAGTATTTAATCATAGCAACCTGGTTTTTTTGAAATATGCAAATATTTGACTAAACTGACAAAAGGTTAACATTTCTGATTGAAAGTGGTATGCAGTTATGTTGAGAAATAATTGTTGTTTCTGTGTATAAACATGAGCAGGCTATGGTATGCCCAGATAGTTAAAGTATTACCATCAAACCACTGAGGGACTGGGTAAGATGAAGGATCAGAGGCATGGCCAATTCACTTACTCTCATCACCCACATCCTCTAGCTAAGGCATTAATCTTCTCTCCCTGAACTTTGAAGATCCGAGACCTCAATGCAGACAGACAGAATCATTTCATCCCACCAGCTTCCACTGGCTTTAATCATACAAGTGAACGTTCTTCATAAACCTCTCATTCAGATATTATTTCCAATATAGATTTAGGGTATACATAACATTTATTTAGGATATATATCCTAAAAGTCCTATTTCACTAGAGAGTCCTGACTAATACATCCAAGAAAAGGAAATAAGATTTTTATTAGTCTATAAATTCTGTTTTTCCCATAAGCATTTTTCAGTTTCTTACTTTTAGTGCCCAAAGTATATGCTGGTCACAGTGTTCAGTTATGCTCAGTGAGAAATTGTCTTGTAAAACATATCTGTTGGATCACATCAGTCCTTACATCAAATCCTCTATTTAGCCACACTGCCATTTGTGTTAGTGAAGATCTGACTATCTGAGTGTGCTGGCATAGTCATTTCAGAAAGTGGACACTGGAAACTATGTAGAGAGCAGACCAAGTCCTGAGTGAGTAAAGTCCTGAATGACCAGTGCTGTTGACCTGAGCATGGCCACATCACGGTTTGAAAATCCTTAGACCCAAGGAGACAAAGCAAAGTCTTCCCCCTAGGGTTAGACTAAGAAGGCAAAACCTTCCTTACAGGGAACCAACTACAAGTATTAACAGTATATGCAGAAAATGTCTACCATAACTGATTGCTTATGGCCTGAAGACATCTCCTTTACTGAGAATGTTACTACAGAGATTAACTATGTCCCCTCAATCAAGTTATACATCAGAAAGCCTGCTCCTTGTCCAGGTGAATGCAATAATTGGCCTCTCTGCTTAATGGCTCGCTATAGACCTGCTGCAGCATACCTAGAACTGGGGCAGTGTGCAAGTGTGCATGGCTTGCAGAAGCAGTGAACAGACTTCCACCATGTTATACTGTGCAGAACAGGCAGGAAAAACTGTATATACTCTAGTAATGGCACATCTTAAGTTTTTGGGACATGCTTAGCATTTTAAGAAGTGCTCCTGGACAGCAAAGAATTACAGATACACAATAGGACAGATTCAGACATAAAAGACCTCAGAATGGGTCACAGTCTTGGATAAATGTATATAGGCTTAGGAGAGAGAAGAAAAGAGCATAGAGAGTTATAGAGAGAAGTAAATGTTTTTTTTAAAAAAAATAAAACAAGGTCTTTAAAGATATAAGACAGTCGTAAATTAAAAGAAGTAAAAAAGAATAAACCATGTAAATATGGAAAATACACAGAGTCTGGATTATGTAAATTGTTATACTTTCTTTGAATTTTTTGACTGCACAGAGACATTTGATTCTGGGGACAGGTAAGCCAACCCAACATATATATTTTAAAGATATCTTGATTTCAAAATATGAATCTAAGAAAAGAGTTTCTTCTTTTGTTTCTACAGGGGATCAGAACCTGTGAATTACTTCCAGACTAACATGGTTTGATGGACCAAAATCCCCTGAAAGGTTGCCTTGAACACTCCTCAGAGAATTATTTTGCCCAATAAACAGCAGGAAGAGGTTTGAAGAAAAACTATGCCCGTTTCCCCAAATATTATTTATAATTGTTTGTTTACACTTAAAGAGGGATATGCTATAGAGATTTGCATTGGCATGGATCTTGGTTTATTGATACAAAATTAAGATCAATTGTGTTATATGTATATTTCTGTTCTTGATTAATTTATTGTGCTTGTGCATCTCATTTAAAAATGTAATATATAATTAAGAAATACAGGTTAATAAATAATATCTATAATAGTCAAGCTTGCAGTCATGTCAGTTAGATTTTGTAGACGTACAGAGATGTATTTCAGATAGCTATGTATTCTTCAAACCTTACAAAGACTACAGAATATGACATTTAAAATGTTTTAAGAAGTTATGACTTTTCATGACAGAGACATGTTTGCTTCTGGCAGCACCAGTTACTTCAAGAGGAAGATGGGCATTGAAGAGGCTACTTAAGGAGTTTGCTTGCCATTTGGGCAAGAAACTACTCTCACCTGAACTGCTTGATGAGCGGGACATGAAGGACTCACAGAAAAATGACTGTTGAACTTGCCTAAAGGTGAGATGGTTCTTTGGGGATCCTGCTTTATGAAAGAGTCTGCCAGACGTTCTTCAGGATACAGAAGAAAGTCACTGAAAAACTGCCAATATAGGTAGACCTGTCTTTGAAATTTCCTGCTTCATGGAAAAGTCTGCTGGATACTATGGGCCGGTAGGCTGAAGATGGATGCCCCAATGGTACAGAAGAGTTTTGGGTAACTTTCCAGGCAGCAAGATGTCCCTATAAATTCTAGAGTTTTCGAAGTTGTTTATAATGCACTTCCTGTTTAATTAGGTAATACTATATCCTTCTGGAGTCTTTGATGGAGTTGAAGAATATATAGTAGTAATATAGTTTTCCTTAGTTATGATAAAAGATAAAATAGATACAACTATAATTCTTGCTTGATAACTATTTTATATAATTTTACTATGTTAAAGTTAAAGTCTTCCTTTTTATTTAAACAGAAAAGGGGAGATGATGTGGGATTTCCCTCTGTATACTGTGACTACCATTGATAAATAAAGAAACTGCTTTGGGCCTATAACAGAGCTATAGGGGAACAGAGTTGGCAGGGAAAACTAAACTGAATGCTGAGAGAAAAAAAAAAGGTGGAATCAAGAGAGAAGCCATGTAGCCTCACTGGAGACAGATACCTGAACTTTAGTCAGTAAACCACAGCCACGTGGTGATGCACAGATTAATAGAAATAGGTTTAATTAAGATACAAGAGTTAGAGCTAATAGGCTAAGCAGTAATTCAAATAATATTATGTGTGTCTGTTCTACCCCAGTCAGGTCAAAGTCCCTGGAGTCCTACAAGGATGTGCAAAGCTGAAAGTGTGCAGAAACAGTGCCTGTTAGCTTAGATGGGGACACAACACTGTCAAGGCCAGGAGGACAAATAGCTGCACATTTGCTGCTGGAGTAGCAGTGAGCCTGCGACTCCGTCAACGTAAAGTAGACATAACTTTCACTCTTTTTTCATCACTGTTTATTCTCAAACAGAATGGGGACTAAATAAAGAAGGAATATACTTTCAGAATAAAAATCCATGTAATAATATTCATGCTAGAAAAATATTTTAGCCATATTCATTTTATAGAAAATATTTATAAAAGAGAGATTTTAGGTCACACATTTTTATTAATTACATAGTACGTGAACAAAACAAAAAAAAATCAAGGTTTTGATGGTTTGGGAATTTGTTTCCCTTCAGATATGTAAAAGTATTTTGGAAAACTGAATTCCATATTCTTGTACTCTAATACTGTGTCTACATGAAGATTTTTAAAGGGCCCATTTATATAGTTGAATGGTAAGCACCTGCCTAGCATGTGTGAGGTCTTCCCAGCATCATAAAAAAACTGTACACTGACTTCTAGTGTTTTCCTATATTAATATTTTATATAGTGATGCTCAAATTTCATACAAAATATTTTGCTCTGTTTTAATTTAACAGTTTAACATTACAATATATTCTTTGGAAAATTGTTATTTTCATGGTTTAACATTTCATTAGGAAAATATCAAATGTAATTAATGACATTGCCTCTTTTAAAAAAAACCTGTATTTGTCTTCAGATTAATTTCAGGTTTTTAAAATATATGCAGTTCAGAATTCTTTTCTTCAACAAAGTAGAAGACATCTCCTACAGAATACAAAGGAGGTAGAATTTAAGGCAAGTGTCTACTGGGTCATGTAGTCCTTGCACACTCAACAAGGCTTGTTCGTCTGTTTTGTTTTGGAAAATCTATTTCTCAGATAGAAGTCCAGGAACATTTCTCCCTGCCTTCTTCAAACTGATGATGTGGAAATGGTATGATATTCAGTCCAGTCTCCAGCTGCTGGCTGACCTAAGCATACACACACAAACACACACACACGCACAAACATACACACACACACAAGCACACACACAACACACGCCATGGGTTGGCAGTGGTTTTGATTAAAAATTGTTGTAAACCTCTTTAAGTCTTTGAATTTCTCAAATATGAACTTTGGAGTTTCTCAACTTCTATTGTACTTTTTGAAAGAATCCTTCTAATGACAGTTTAGTTGTAAAAAAAATTCCAGTTTATTTTTAATGTCAAACTTCCTTTTCTTTTAAGTTCTCTACTTGGGATTGCCTGGAGGTATAGTGTCACTTTGGAGCAAAAATAAAAAGCCAGCCTTTATTTGACAGTGAAGTCACATGACTTCAAAGTCTTTACACACTGGCATGAGAAAAAAAAAATTATTATACCTAATCCTTGCTCAAGTTCATCATAAGCTACACACAATGGAAGTGCACTATTTGTACTTTAGTTTAATAACTGTCATACTCTTATGAGGTAGACACTATTGTTAATTCATTCAAGAGAAGAGAAAAAAAGAGTTTTCAGGCTTATGAAGAGCTAACTCAGAATCACATCGTGTGTTAATGAAAGGACTTAAAGACAAGATTAGTGTTTCATTCTGTTGGACTTAGGAATCAATAATGGAAAGGCAAGAACTAAATACCAGTTTTGTTCACAGAAGATAAAAATAAGAGCTTTCCATTATACAGAAACAGACAAAGCAATGTATTCATTAAACACACTTCTGTGAAACACATACTGCTTCTCAGTCCTCACTGAGCCATGAGGGAGAAGGGGACCTGCAGAGACACAGCATTCCTGGAAGGGGCTTCAAGAGTTTCCTTCCTATTTCTGAACAACCACCACCAAGAGCCAATAGGAGGCAGGCTACACAGGTGAATTTTATTGTCATCCCTCAGTGTAGATCCAGGAGCACTAATGTGACACTTACATCAGGAAAGCATTTGTAGTCAGTAAATTCATCAATACATGGAGGAAACAGTATAATATATATCACATAATTAAGGAAAGTAAAGAATACATGAGCCCAAAGAAACTCCCAAGTTAGGTTCACATGACTGTAGCCAGATATTTTCCTACAACACGGTATTCTTCAGTGAGCAAAACAGACAAAAGCTCATCCAATACCATAACCTTTGACAACCCTTAAGGTGAACATAGAAAAGTCTTCATCTTCATTCAGTAATTTACTCATCCATTCACATGTTAATCCATCTTAAAATATTTAATCGTCCATTACGTGCCTGAAACCACTGGTATTTGTTCAAAGAATATAAATTATACAAATGGTGACTTCAAAAAATATAATTTCTTAGAAAGAGAAATAATGAAGATACAAGGCTACAAAAACAGAACTCTGAAGAACAAACAACAGAATATGAACTTTGACCTGAACCATAAATAGGTGCTGTCTTAACTCACTTCACAAAAAATCCTAATGGACATGAGTACTATTTTTAAAAGACAATATTTGACTTAATATATGACTTCATTATAAGCTTGCCTTTTAAAGTAATCATTGAGTCCACACTACAATCCACTTAGCACTCATATTTAGTATATATTTTGGACACAAATATATGCAAAATGTATGCTAAATATGAGAGGTAATTTATTGGTGTCATATGGCTGTCACTTGTCAATCTACATTCTGTGAAGGAGCGTAGTAATTCAGAGGAGATGCCAGTAATGCCTCGCAGGTTTAATTTAATTAGTACAGTTCTGACCTTTTATAGTATTAACATATAATCCCATGTCCATGTGGACTGGCCTGCTCATTATGTTTTCTGCCTGTGTCCTAGAGCGCATTGATTTCCAATTACCAGTTTATAAAACTGCCAAGTCATTCCTATCAAATGACTGCATTCCCCCATGCAGCTTTAAAATCATATAAGTCAAGTAAAAAGACTGAATAATTATTTTAAAATTTTAGATATGAAGAGAGACCCAGAAGACATAAAATCATTGTGGCTGATTGCAAAGGAGGGCACTAGAATAAAGATACTAGGAAGCCACAACTCTTTCCACATCTGCCACTCACTGGAGATTCCTGCTCGGGGTCTGTAGACCAGAGCCTTTTGAGTAAACTGATTATATGGGCATGGTTTATTCCATGAAAAATATTATTTTAGTGAGTGCATGAGGCAAATGGAAACTTCAAAGTCCATGTATAAGAATCGAACATTTTTATGTTAATATAGAGAAATCTGTATCTGTTAGGAGGAATTACATTATAAAAGTAATAAAGATCTAAAATAACACCGGTTAAAGCAAACTGTAATTTTGTTTCTTAGCAGTCCAGGGGTAAATAACAGCTCTGACTATTAAGCAGCAAACAGCCTTTCGAGTTTTCAGCTTCTCTGTTTGCAGGATGTAGTCTCCCCCTTGTCTGTTTGTAGGGTGTAGTCAACCTCTTTATGGTTCAAATGAGTTAGAGGTCCAAGGAACAGACTATATTCCAGGAGTGGAAAATCTAAAAAGGGAGCAAGAGTCCACTGATAGGAACTGAGGTTCCCAGACATGGGGCTAGGGATATGTTTTAGCTAGTAAAGACTATGATGAACAAGTGTGAGAATTAGAACTCAGTTCAAAGCACCCACATAATAAAACAGAGACCAAGGCAGCTCCTGTCTGTGTGTAATACCAGTGCATGGGAGATCAACTAGAGGGTCATTGGAACAAGGTGACCAGTTAGACTAGATGAACCAATGAGTTATGGGTTTGAATGAGGAAGCCTTATTAATATATAAAGCAGAAAATGATCAAGGAAGACACTAAGTGTCAACCTCTGGTCTACACAAACACACAAACATGTACACATCCCTCCATATATGTGTTCCCTCACATAAACACGAGCATGCATACACATGATGCACATCACATACAGTACAAACCTCCCAAAAAGAGAAAAGAGAAAAAAAAACACCCCATTAAATTCATTTGACCAGATATGGTCACACGGTCACCTCTGTCTACAAACTGCTTCCATTGAAATATGGGCATCTCATGGCTAAGGAGCAAGAGGGAAACAGATGCCAGGTATACCCATGACTCCGTGACACACAGTTTAATTAAAATAAGATTTTAAAGTGCTTCATGGTTGTGAAAGGGAATAACATTTCAACGTTTACAGACAGACATCTGAGAGAACATTGCAAGTTGGCCCACTTGAGAAACAGCAAAGAAGGGACTAAAATAAATCAATCATTCTAATATTTGATGGGGATAATACTGTAGTAATTACAATATAAAAATACAGGAATAAAAAAGGTAGTAATATGCTGTGCTTTACCAGCATGACAAAGAGCAGTTTAAGCAGGTAAGGAACCAAATCCAATAAAAAATGGAATTATTAAACAACAACAAAAAAAAAGGTAGACGCAAAATTTGTGGTTTTGAAACAAACATTTGAACAGATCACCAAGGTAAGATTTGATGCTTTAAAGTCAATTGCATATTTAAAAATATTATTTGGAAGATCTATTAGCATTAAAATGAGAACAGTGCTATTTGAACTTATAATATCTAATATACAATAAAATTACAATAAAATTCTCTCTGTGCAGGACTTTTCAACATCATGTAGAATAAATACCTTTATTCAATGATGTTACTAATTCTATAATAAATATGTAAAGAGTAGAGGTTAATAGAAATTTAGTGAATGATCTGTAGAGAAGTATAGTGAATGGTGTGTAGAAAAGGAATAATATCTATAGATAACATATCAATGAACTAGGCAATAAGAAGAACAAATGCATGTGGAACTCTGCAACATCTGATAGATGTAGGGTATAATAGATACCTTTATAAAAGAAATATTAGGGAATATAACTCTACCTATTTTTTAAATTTTTATTAATCATTCAAAAATTTCTCACATGCTTACAGTATGTTTTGATTATGTTCAATCCCCACTCCTCTCTCTAACCATTCCCAAATTTACCCCTTTCAACAATCTCTCCAAACTTTGTGTCTTTTAAAAATAAATTAATGAAGCTCACTGTGTTCAATTTATGCTGCCCATATACTCATGAGTATGACGCCAGCCACTAAAGTGTGGTCCACTTAACAGGTAACATGCCTTAAAAACCTGACTTTTACCACCCTGTAGTGGCATTTCATTTGTATTTTAATAAATAAAACTTGCCTAAGGATTGGAAAAGTAAAACAGCCACACTGACCAGCTTACAGATCAGGCAGTAATAATACATATCTTTAATCCCAGTAGGCACACTATCTTGGCATAGAAACGAGCAGTAGTGGTACACACCTTTAATCCCAGAACAAAAGAGGATTATAAAACCAGAGGAGACAGCTCTCAGACTCAGTCTCATTCTGAGATTATAACAGGCAGGATCACATTTTCAGACTGAGGTAGAAGTGAGAGTGAGAGCCAGTGGATGACTCCTTTGCTTTTCTGATCACTATCTCTCTCTGGGTTTTATTAATCATGCTTCACCATCCCAGAAGCCAGCACCTATCATTATATCTTCAGCTAGGGGTGGGGACTCTGGAACCCCTTCTGATGTAGGAGGGTCTTCTATCTATCTGTTGCTATCATTGGTTAATTAATAAAGAAAACTGCTTGGCCTGATAGGTCAGAACATAGGTAGGCGGGGAAGGCAGAACAGAATTGTGAGAGAATGAAAGCAGAGGCAGAGAGCCACCCGCCATGAAGCTGCCAGGTCAGACATGCTGAATCTTTCCCAGTAAGCCACGACCTCATGGTGACATACAGATTATTAGAAATGGGTTGAAGTCAAGATGTGGGCATTAGGCAATAAGAGGTTGGAGGTAATGGGCCAGGCAGTGTTTAAAAGAATACAGTTTCCGTGTAATTATTTCAGGTAAAGCTAGCCCGGCGGGCAGTGGGAAGTGGCCCACCGTTCCTTCTACACCCTTCCTGACCCCTGCTGCCGTGAAGAGTGGCTTGATCTTGTATAGGCCTTGTGCGGGTAACCACAGCAGCTGGGGTCCGTAAGTATAACAAATCTGTCATGTCCAGAAGATACTGTTTTCTCTCCCAAACTCTGGCTCTTAAATCTTTTCCACCCTCTCTTCTGTTATGGTCCATGGACCACAGGGGAAAGGGAATAACATGGATGATACATTTGTGGCTGAGCACCCTGCAGACACTTATTCTCTGCCATGTTTCTGTGTTAACCAACATCCCCTGAACACTGAGATTTCTCTGATGAGATATGAGAGTTCCACTAATCAATGGGTAAAGAGAAATGAATTTTGAGAGCAATTTGGTATATGTACATTTCACAAAATAACACTAATAGGTTCATCACTGGACATTTAGAGTTCCAAAGCCATGGGTTCTAGGCCATAGTAGTAGGTTTTTCTCTCAGCCTGTAAAAAAATTCTTCTTTCATGGCATATTAGCTTAAAAGAACTCACTTCACCTCAGGTGTAGCTGTGTGACTTCCATAGAAGAATGCCAGCTATATGCAAAAGGATTTAGAAATTTAAAATTTATGTGACCATGCTCTTAGCTTTAAGGCATTAGGAAAGAAGAAAATAGAACAAAGCTTACTAGAGTGATCATCGGAAAACTCTAGTCTACTGATTTGCTCTGGAAAAGTGACTTTCTGAATGCCCTGCTAAGAGCTGGATTACAAGCTGACTGACAGGTTCAATTCCTCGGTGAGCTGAACATTTTTCCTAAAGGAAAATGATAACGAAGCAAGCAATAGAGTCTGCTAAGTTGGGTGGAGAAGATTAAATAAGAAAATCCATGCAAGATACATTAACATTATGCCAAGTACTTACTAAATGCCCGGTAATTAACTGATTTTATTGTATGAATACCCACTTTCAAGTATGAGCTGAGTTAAATAAATCCTTTCACAGACTTATAAGAAAAACATAATCTGTGTTACAGAGGAGAAAGTTGAATGTCAGTGGAGTTAAAATGTTCCTTAGATCCAGGGATATTAGGAGAAGAGGAGCTAGGAGCTTGGGATTCCACCCCTGGTCATATTCCCCAAGGCTGGAGTTTGAAACCCTTCATATCAAGCTATTTCTCTCAGACACAAATTCTTGTCTACATAATTTCATCTGTTGTGCAAGAGAAAGATTGACAAGTCTCAGGCTGTGATTTCTCAATTCTACCTAGAAAATAAAGCAAAGTAATGTATTTTTCTCTGGTGGTTTTTGGTCTGAAAACACAACTAAAAAGTAATAAAAGTCCTTCATACTTTCAAATTTTTGCATGTTCTATTGGGCCTGAAAACTTGATAATCTCTTGGAGGAAAATTGAAATGAGAACAAGGATCTCTCATGAAAGTAAATGATCATTTGATATAATTATCAGTATTGCCATATTGACTGGAATCCCTTCTCTGTCACTACCAACAATCTGAATTTTTATCCAAGGAAGATATTTTATTCTTTTTAACCTTCATTTTTAATAACTTCCTATATATGAAAAGGAAGACAAATTCGTTTGTATAAGTAACAGAAAAATGTGACACAGAATAGTGCAATAGATATATAACTTCAAATTTATTGAAACAATCATTTTTGATTTCTTTTTCTTTATTTACAGACTTCTGTGTAAGGAGAAAATCCTGGTAATGTTTTATCTTTTGTTTTTACACAAAGAAACAAACATAAAACAAGGCTATCAAAGCAGTAAAACAGAATCCCCAAATTCCTAACATTCAATTTTTATATTACATATTGTAGGCAAAGAGATGGCAAATTTTGCCTACTGGTCAGCCTGACATCCCATCTGTTTTGGTAAATAAAATAGCCTTTGAACACTGTCCTAGATTTCCATTTATGTGTCGACTATGACTGTTTGGTCAATAAAATGGAATGACTGAGTAGCAACTGAACTTACATAGCCTGAAGCCAACGCTGTTTTCTGCTTGGTCCCTTGCTAGACACACGTTAACTTGGGAGGTATATGCTGTTCAGATCCTGTATGTTCCAAAGAGAGTTCTGGCCTCTGACCCTCTCCTGAGATCAGTATCTAGATATGACTGGTAAATCTGGGCCAATAAATCCTCCCAGGTCTTTTTGCCCACAGTGTGTTTTATGGGGAAGCCCTTTGGTGTAGATGGAGACTGCACCTTGGTTTCTCAGCTTCCCAGAACTGAATAATCACACAGAAACTATCTTAATTACAACACTGTTTGGCCTATTAGCTCAGGTTTCATTTTAAGTAACTCGTAGATCTTAAATTAACCAATTTCTATTTATCTATGTATCAACACTAGGCTGTGGCCTACTGGTAATGTTTTGGCATCTTCCTCCTTCAGCAAATACATAGTGTTTCTCTGACTCTACCTTCTGTCCTCCTCTATCTCTGCTTGAAATTCCCACCTGGCTTTATTCTGCTAAACCACTGATCATAATAGCTTTATTCATCAACCAATAAAAGCAACACATCTATAGATGTGTTGTGGGATTCCCCCTCTGTATGCTATCAATATGTTTTATTACCATTGGTTAATAAAGAAGCTGTTTTGGTCAATGGTTTAGCAGAGCAAAGTCAGGCAGGAAATCAGAACAGAGACAGAGAGCAACCAGAGCTAAGAAGATGTCAATGGTACGCCACAGCCTCATGGTGATACACAGATTAATAGAAATGGGTTAACTTAAGATGTAAGAACTAGCTGGGAATACACTAGAGTCATTGGCTGGACAGTGTTACAATTAACATAGTTTCTGTGTGATTATTTGAGTCAGGGCAGCCGAGAAACAAACGAGCAGTCGCTGCTTACACAGAAAGACATCCCACAGCACTTTGGTCTTAGAGTTTGTTTGACCTGCAGAGGGCCTGGAACATGAGTTGCAATAACATCTCTGAAAACCAAGGCTTAGGTGAGCATCACTGTTTCTTGGTACTTTGCTGATGTTGTTAAACATTGCTATGAGAAAGAAGTTCTATCCATTGTCACACCTCTGAGAGAGGAAATGTAGAAGGCTGGGCTTGGTGTGTTCAGGACCCGACTGTTGCTGGTTTCAGTGTGTATTCTTTCTCTGTTAGCTTTCTTTTTTTAAATCTAAACATGAAAATAATAGACTTTCTGGCCACTAAACTCAAATATGTTCTTCCTGACCACTGATCATACCAGTCACTTGTGAGAAGTTTCTAAATGCAGTCTGAGCCATTTTAAAAAACATAAAATCAGGGCTGGAAAGATGGCTCGGCAGTTAAGAGCACTACCTGCTCTTCTGGAGGCCCTGGTTTCAATTCAATTCAATACCCATATGGCAGCTCACAATTGTCTGTAACTCCAGGATCCAGCACCCTCACACATATGTACATACAGGATAAAACACCAGCAAAATAATTTTAAAAAATTAAAATCAGCAAAATGATACTTAAGGTACTAAAATGTATTTAAAGTCTATCAGTCAGTACTGATGGATCATGCTGCTATTTCCTTCTTTGGAATCTACAAAGACAAAAATGTGGTGCTGTCAAAGTCAGAAATGAGACAAAATTTAACTGAAAATTGAAGGCCCACACTTATTTTCAAAAAGAAGTATTAATAAAAACACATTGGGAATATAACAGATTTTCTTCCCCTGATAGTGTGTCTGTTGTCCATTGCAACTTGATTACCTTCCAAGGAAGCAAAAAATAAGAGTGCCATATGGAAGAAGGTTAGAATAAAAATTGACTCAGAAAAATACAGGAACAGTCATATAAACACTAAATTGGGTAATTCTTACTGAAAGGCATGTTTCCAATATTGTGTTTATGATCTCAAATATAATAAAGAGCTTAATGCTTAGAAAAAAAGATAAAAAAAGAAATACATGATGTTAAAAAAAAAGCCAAGTTCAGTGGTAGCAGATTAGTGGGACTATGTCTCATGTTTTGGAAAAGGACTGATGGTGTGGCTGAGTGCTAGAAATGCCCATTGAGCATGCACAGGACCCTGGGGTCAATATCTACTATTGTGGGAGAGGGTGGGAGGTGGAAGCCTTCCTATCCCTTCTACCACAGGATCACATTTACTGTGAAAACCCAACCAAATAGTGTATCTATTTTCAGTTTTAAAGTATTTCTCAGAGACAACATAGCAAACTCCTTAAGATTACCAGAAAAAAAAACCAATTCAGTCTGAAAATATTCATAACTCACATAGATAAATCTTCTCTGCTTTCCTGATGTCAAAAGCTCATGATTAACACCAACAACCACTCCAAACCCTCCGATAGGCTACCAGATGTCTTAGCGGTGGGTGTCTTCAATGTTGAAAGGGAAACAGTGCAATTTGAATTATTTAAGTGTATCTTTTATATTGTCCATGTGACATTCCTTCTAGTCAATCTAAGGCTGACTAAATGACAGAAAGAGAGAGGACTCGGGTGTCATAGCATGGAAAAGAAAGAAGAGATAGTCTAATGCTTGCTGCAGTAGACCATGGGTTTGAAAGTGGAGCATTGTGAGAAGAACGCAGTATTTATTCTGAGCTGCCATTTTGAAATCACGATGACCCCTTAATGGCTTCCATAGAAAAATTTTATTTTAGGGGGACACTCATCAATTAAGAAGTTTGAAGCGGTAAGGTTTCTGTTCAGACAGAAGCAAATACTCAAACATATGCCTTCATAATCATTTCTCATTGTCCAAAATCTAGAAAGGGGAGTTATGCTATGTTTGAGTAAATTGAATACCCTAGAAATCAGTTACACAGTATCCCCAAGCAAGTCCAGGAGAAGCAACAGCATAATAACCTGAGTGATGTCAGGCGTCTGAAGCATACCTCTGATCCCAGCACTTGGGAAACAGGCGGGAGGATTTAAAGTTCAAAACGGATATGGGTTTCATAGTGAGACCATGCCTCAAAAAACAATGCACTCATTATTAGATAAAAAAAACAAATAGACATTCCTAAACATGTACATATGAATTATATTGAATGAGTCAGTGGTTTGTGTGTGTGTGTGTGTGTGTGTGTGTGTGTGTGTGTGTAAGCATGTATGCACATTTAAAGGAAAAAAGGTCATGTACTTGAGAGAGAGCAGGGGAGATTATATATATATATATATATATATATATATAAAAAATTTAATTAACAACTAAACAAAAATTTAGAAATCTTAATTTGAGTGAAATTAATTGAGATAAAGACAAAGCCTCCTTTGTTTTCTGTGTGTCCTAGGGTACAGATTCCCATAGGTTGCATGTATCCCATGAGTACATGGAAAACAGCCTATGAAACTACCCTGTAGGTTTCTGAGGTAAAAGAAGAAAACCCAGGGCAAAACTAGGAGACTAACAGACTAAAGATTTGATTGTCACACTAGGAAGCAAAGGCATTTGGAAAGTACCTTTCCACTGCTTATGAAGAAACCATTATCAGGCTGATGGAACACAGTGTAGCCACATCCAGAAGAGCTCAGAAAGATTCCAGAAGACACTGCAGGTATTTGACACCATCCTGTTCCTCTCACATCATACACACTCCCATGTGTTCAACTTCCAAGTTCATTACACTGAATGACCAGTGAGACAGAAGGGAGAAGCTCATGCTTGCATTTTGGGCAGGTGTTGAATATTGTTAAATCAGCATTAAATTCTGTTTAAGAAGTACTTTCATTGACAGTGATGAGTTTTGAGTGTAAGCCCATTTGGTGATGCTTTTTTCTTTCTGTAAGCAAGCAGGGAAGGAAATGGGGGGCATTGACTCCCTGGCAGCAGTTAGACTCACTGTATCTGCCTGAATGAAAGGGCTGCAGCCAAGCAGCCAGCTTCAAGGCCTCAGAAGCAGCTGTGGCTAACTGTGAACTCTTCACAGATGTCTTAACAAAGCTGCATGGAAATCACAGACGCTTGCTCATGCTTCTGAAGGTGCAACTTCAGCCATGGCTTTTACAAACAGCTTGCACCTGACCTTCCCAGGAACCATTTCTATTAGAGACAGAACAAGAGGCTGTCCTGTTCCGAGTGGTCTGGCAGAAGGACTGTTGTGACTAACGGAAAAGGAATGATTCGATGATCAGAGAAGCACTAAATCTTAATTTTGATAATGGCCTAATAGAATTGGTGTAGAAGCAAGTTTTCTGGCTTTATGAAGCTGAGTATTTAGCTCACATGGCAAGCCAGCTGATAGGTGCTCCCCTTTGCCACCATCCCCACGATGATGCAGCGGTACACCCAAAGACAAGTGAAGACTTGCCTTACTTCATTCTATGCCTGTATTTTACAGAGTGAATTCAGCTAATAATGCCAAGAAAGTGGCAGGAATGGTAAGGATAGGGTGGCTGTGGCAGTTACAGAAGATATACAGACTCAGGAACCACAGATGACAAGAGTTAGAGATGGGACAGTGGCCACAGAACACTGGAGAAGTATCACGACAGAAACCAAAAGCAGATAGGAGACAGGATGCCTAGGACCTCATTAATAACATGGCAGAAGTGGCAGCACCCTAGATCTAGCAGCTGTGGTTCTTGTTGCTGTTGTGGGCTGGGGAATCCCAGCTCTCTCCATCAGAAGCATCTGTAGGAGCTAGTGAGCGACACAGGGGGGTGGAAAGAAATCTGTCCAGGAGACTAGCGGAATGGAGGATATTTGTAGTTACATGCTGTCACTGGGCACACTTCTCCCTGACTACTCAAGCGTCTATATGGAAGGAGCAAAAGCGACTCAGCCAGATGATGGGAAACACCAGCTTGAGTCAAATCTTGTTGCCATCTCCACATATGTCTTAATCAGTTATGCAGTTTCACGAGCAAAATCCAATAGCATTTTTAAAGGCTATCTTTCTCTGCCCCTCTCAGTATGAATAAATTTATGTAGCTGTTAGACAATATATTTAAACTATTCAAGCAGAGAAAATCATTTTTTGGACCGTGTTAATGTGAATGTTGAACCCATTTGTTAATGCTTTTTTGTAGAAACAGTTAGCAAAGTGTCTAGGATATGTGTTTCTTTCTCTTTTCGATATGCTCCTAATACCTGTGCTGTTAACCTTTTAATTAGACCAACCCACTTCTTTTGTCTCAAAATTCTTCAGTGCCTGTTGATAAAAGGGTAGAAAAGCAAAAGCAACAACAAAGGCCCCACATGAGAAGTTTTCATACAGTCAAATTATATCCGCATACAAAAGTGTCAAAGTACAGCTTTAGCAGTAATTAATAATGTATACAAGACATTGTTTATGAGCTAATTAAAGTGATTTAACAGTGCTCACTCACTCTCTCTGTCGTGTGTGTGTGTGTGTCTGTGTGTGTGTGTATTATGGGTTCAGGTAGAAGTTGTTATTCCTCCCTATGTCACTGACACATCTATTTTTCTCATTATTCTTCTCATTGAACTTCCTGTTTTTATTATATAAACTGAAGAATTCTTCCATGAAGAACTCTGAGTTGTTTTCTCTTACCTTTATTTCCAAAAGAAGTTATTCATTAGAGAAAAAAACCATATTTCATTTTATTTAAAGCCATATATTTGTGTATTTTCTGAAAATAAATGTTTAATACTATGGAAAATATATGTTGGGGTCAAATATTTATTGATTCTTAGAGTAAAGACATTCTGAGAAGTGTTTTTCATATTGGTAGTCTTTGTAGACTAGTGGATAGAATTTACTAGGAGCAGAAGCAAAACCTAAGCATGTCTCCATTTCTTTAAAGCAATAACATCATCAGAGGTCATACTGTAAATGCATGAATTGATAAAAAAAAAGCTCAAGATGATAACTGACAAAGTATCTTCAAGAACTTTCTTTAGTTTATTCCCTGTTTTAGAGAGGGTGCTGTGTTATAACTTCATTTATTATTTCATATACATAATTTTCATTTTTACATTCAAGTATTGTAAAAACTTATTGACCATTAAACATCATATTTAATATTGATGATAATTTTAAAAAATATTAAGGGTTCTGGGGCTCAGTCAATATAGTACTTGCTGTGCACGCATGAAGTCTTGACTTTGGATCCCAGTGTCTTTGTCAACTCCGAGCATGACACCATACCTCTGTAATCCCAGTTCTAGGGAGGGAGAGATAAAAGGGTCCAGAGGTTATTGGGCCAGTTAGGCAAAATGAATCAGTGCTCTCCAGAGTCAATGAGAGATCTGTGTTACCAATAAAAAGGAGAGTGATTGAGTAAGACACCCATTGTCAACCTGTAAGTTACACACACACACACACACACACACACACACACACTCACAGAGAGAGTTCTCTACCTATCTGTCTGTCTGTCTGTCCATCTGATTTTGTGAATAAAGAATGGCAACAGGCCACAGTCCTGAGTTGTTAATCAATTATGGATAGTGGCTTCCTCTCATCCAATGGACAAACTGATATGACATCCTGCATCTTTCTATGTCATCAATCCTGTAGCTGATTACATATCAAATACACTAAAGGCCAAATTATAAAGCAATTTCAAAAAAATGATTGTTTTCCTCATTGTGCTTTCAAATTTAAAGACATTTTCTAAAAACAGAAGGAAGGAAGGAAGGAAGGAAGGAAGGAAGGAAGGAAGGAAGGAAGGAAGGAAGGTAGGAAGGAAGGAAGGAAGGAATCTTTGACACATACACACATGACTTTGTTATGGATCTTGAGGAAGAGTTTGCCCTGAATTCAGGGGTCCTAAATGCCATCACAGAGAAGCCCCAGAGGCATTTACTGCACAGAGACGAGAGGAAGTCAATACACTCACTCGGGCAGAGACAGGGAGTTCACCCAGAAGTTCTGATTTCTGAACTGAACTCCTGGGTTATCAAAAAACTGGCAGGAGCAAATAGCGCTTTCTCCCAAGGCTCTGCAGAGTAAGGCTATCCCAGCTCATACCTTGGTTCGAACACTGGCCTTCAAAATTTTAAAAGATGAAGTTACTACCCAGTCTCTAGAAATTTTGTACAGTAGCATCGGAAAAAGAGTACTGCTTGCCTGAGATGTGTGTACTGGCAGAGCAGCTGCCAATAAAGAATTCTCTGCTTCAACTCTCATTCCCCTGGAACAGGATCAACTTGTGGAGCCACGGTGAGAGTCCAAGCAACTGCTGTGGCAGAGTCTTCTAGTCCCTGTCATTTGTTTGTTTGTTTGTTTGTTAATATTTCCTCTTTGCTTCTTCTCATTTTGTTGAACAGTTTTTGTTTTTGTCCCAAATAGAATAATGTCACTTTATCATCTGGTATTTGAAAAAACAGAAACATCACTGAATGAATATAGAAATGTTTCAGAAAAATCAATAGTTTAGTAATTTTTAATATGTAACAATACATATTGCATGAACCTTGAGACAGTAAATAAAGGATTCCTCATGATTCTGAGAAAGAACTCAAAAACTGTGCAGATTGCTCATTTTCTAGAAACTATTGAATTCAAGATTTTCCACCAATAAATCCACCAATTTCGGATTGCAAAGTAACACTTACTTGCACTGTCATGAACCAGTTTTTCTAAGTATGTCCAAAGTCACAGACATCTTTAAAGAACTACAAATTCACTTTCTTCCTAGGAATAAAGAAAAAAGCCTTTGGAACACATCAAATACGCTTTTCAATTAGTTTGTTTATGGTTGGTTTGGAGTGAGAAGAACAGAACAATTTCCTCCACTATAATCTCATTAATCTCCAAGTCTTCTATCTGAGAAAGGAATGATACATGGAAGAACTATTTATTTTCTTTTTGGTGGATCTTTGTATCATTCTCCTTGCAGTTTAATGAACAGTTTCTCAAAATCCTTCAGTGCAGTTGAAGAGTTATTTCACCAAGCGCTGGTACAGAAGTGCACATCATCACAGTAATCTTTCTGGGGAACTGTCCCTTCTGATTTATTACTGCCTTATTCCACAGCGCTAGGGAGTGGAGGCCAATACAACGCACATTTATGCTTTGCCCTGTGTTGCAGACCTATGTTGACAAAAAGTGCTGGAAATCAGCATAGCATCTACTTTATTTAGAGAAATTCAAAGCAGTGTGTTTCCAGATTTATGTTGCTTTTTCTTGATACAGAGCCTCATACTTTGATGATATTCACTACTCTTTATTGGAGTAACATAGAGAGGTCTGTGGATTTTCACAAATTGCGTATGTTCAGCCTGCCATATTCAAATCAAGAAGCAGATCATTGCCAATATGCCAGATGCCCTTGTGCCTTTTGTACCCCTTCCTAACCACGATCTCTAAACTTACCATATTCTCTGTCATCAACAGATTATTAACCCAATATATTTGAGATTTACTTGAATAGAAAAAATAAATGCACCTTTATGCTTGAAATATTTTCATTGAACATTCTACTTATCAGATTGTTCATGCTGTTTGTACATTACTTAATCTCAAGGTATACAAGAGTATAATACTGTACAAGTACACCAGTTTATTAATTTATTCTTTCAGTGACAATTCGGTAGCTTCAAACTTTGTAGCACTATAAATCATGCTTTGATGAACAATTCTTTATATCTTCTCATGAAAGAGAAAGGTTACTTCTATTGGCCTTATGCATACAAGTGAAATTCTGGATCAGGTTTGCATATATGTAATTTTATAGCATGAGGCTTCTAAAGTAGTCCAACCAGTTCCACTATTAACAAGATTTGGGTGCTACTTCATATTTATCAATGTAGCATTGATATATGCTATTAGTCAATACAAATAAAGTTTTACAATTAGAACAAGTCTGTCTTTATGACATCATAAAACATGTGCACCTGCCTAGGCTGCAGAGAGGTACCTCAGATTCCCTATTGGTCTCTTCAAGAGGCATATCTTTGGGCATTCTCTCTCCATCTGTTCAAATCTCCACTTCTTTCTTAGTGTACTGATACTTCCTTCTTTTAACAGTAAGATTCAAAATCTGTTAGCTGGTCCCTGCCAGTGTGTACTGAACTACCATTTGCTAGTTATTGTGTACTACACACCGTAGGAATTCTCTCTCAAAATGTTTCTAATGTATATCTAAACAGTCATCAGAAGAAATTATTTCCTAGCTATATATATATATTATATATATAATATATATATATGTATAAAACAACTATTAATATGTCAAAGAGGTCAAGAGATTCTTTGAGATGCTGATAAAAGTAGATTTTTCTCTCCTTAAATGTATGCATATATAAAAATACAATTCTCTTTAGATGGTGGCTTATATATACTATTCTACATTTCAATAATTTTTAGGCTTCTAGAGACCATAGGATTAAAATTGTATACCAGAATCACTCAAAAATTAAACATTCTCTATTCTGAGAATGATTTATTCTTGAATGTCTTTTATGGCTAAACATCCCAGTGGATACAACATGTTTCTGCATTGAAATAAATTATAAACATATACTTAATTAGCTATATTAGCCATCCATTTTGATTTGTGGTTGTTCATTTAAGACATGGTTTATCTCACAGAGCAAACTGTCCTCAAATTCGTGATCCTTTTCTTTGGCCTTGTAAGTGCCAGTATTCCAAGTATGCACTACAAGGTCTTGCTTAGCTATCTATTTTAATTCCATCTAAATTTATTATTCTTCATTTTTATGCTTATAAAATTATAAAAGTAAGTCTTTATAAAGAAAGACCACTGGGCATAGACATTTCTTTTAACTATATGATAAATTCCTGAACAGTTTCTCCATTATCCTATTTTTGAGCCATTTGCTAGAAAAAACACAGACTGACCATTTTTTAATGAATAAAAGAGCAACAGATTTGGAATATTTATAAAAGAACACAACAGTTAGTCTTTTTCCTTAAAATGTCAAAAGTTTTTAATCAATTTATGTTACAAAATGCATGAACAGAAAACCCAGCAGTTCCATATGGACAGTTTTGTGGTACCATATTTAACACAAACACACACACAAAGAGAGAGAGAGAGAGAGAGAGAGAGAGAGAGAGAGAGAGAGAGAGACCACATCTAAACACAAAGCCTACTTATGGTGTTGCAAACCCAACTGTGTGTTGTGCAGCCAAACCTTCATGCTCAAACATCCTTTCATTCAAACCCCATTGTGTTTATTTTTACCTCTCTGCAGATGTACACTCTTACCCCTGAGTTTTTATATAGCAGAACAGCCAGAAACACAGAGTTCCAGGAAAAACACAGTTAGATCCATCATGTACATCATAGCCTATGGGTCAAATACTTTTAGCCGGAAGTTTCTTCCACATGCTCAGTTTGTCTTCATGAACTGAGGTAAAGAGATATTAAATTTATTTTCACTCTGAATTTCTTTTATTATTTTTATTGGGCTCTATATTTTTCTCTACTCCCCTCTCTTCCTTTGCCCTCTCTATCAACCTATCCCAAGGTCCCCATGCTCCCAATTTACTCAGAAGATATTGTCTTTTTCTACTTCCCATGCAGATTAGATCTATGTATCTCACTCTTAGAGTTCTCATTGTTGTCTAGATTCTCTGGGATTGTGATTTGTGGGCTGGTTTTCTTTGCTTAATGTTTAAAAGCCACTTATGGATGAGTACCTATGATAATTGCCTTTCTGGGTCTCAGTTACCTCAATCAAAGTGATGTTTACTAACTCCATCCATTTGCCTGCAAAATTTAAGGTGTCATTTTTTTTTCTGTTGTGCAGTACTCCATTGTGTAAATGTGCCAAAATTTCCTTATCCATTCTTTGGTCAAAGGGCAATTAGATTGTTTCCATGTTCTGTCTATGACAAACAATACTGTTAACATAGTTGAGCACAAGTCCTTGTGGTATGATTGAGCATCCTTTGGGGTATATACCAAAAGCCTGTATTATTGGATCTTGAGGAAAGTTGTTTCCTAATTTTCTGAGAAATTGCCACACTGACATCCAAAGGGGTTGTACCAGTTTGCATTCCCACCAGCAAAGCAGGAGTGTTTCCTTTATGCCACATCCTCTCCAGCATAAGTTGTCATCAGTGATTTTGATCTTGGCCATTCTTACAGGTGTAAGGTGAAATCTCAGAGTTGTTTTGATTTGCATTTCTCTGATGCCTAAGGATGTTGAACATTTCCTGAAGTGTCTTTAAGTCATTTTAGAATCTTCTGTTGAGAGTTCTCTGTTTAGGTCTGTACTCCATTTCTTATTGGATTATGTGTTCTTTTGGTGACCAATTTCTTGAGTTCTTTGTATATTTTGGAGATCAGACCTCTGTCTGATGTGGGGTTAGTGAAGAACTTTTATCATCCTGTAGGCTGTCATTTTGTCTTGTTGACCGTGTCCTTTGCTTTACAGAAGCTTCTTAGTTTCAAGAGGTCCCATTTTTTAAATTGTTTCTCTAGCGTCTGTGCTGCTGGAGTTATATTTAAGAAGTGGTCTCCTGTGCCAATGTGTTTAAGTGTACTTTCCACTTTGTCTTCTGTGAGGTTTGGTGTGGGAGAATTGTCTGTATTCTGTCAATCATATTTTAAATAAATGCTGATTGGTCAGGCAGGAAGTATAGGCAGGTAAACCAGACAGGAAGTAGAGGTGGAAAAAAGAGAACAGGAGTATTCTAGGAAGCAGGAAGCTCCCTCCACACTCCTACCCAGATCACCGAAGAAGCAACATGTGAGCTGACAGCTGAAAAAGGTACCAAGCCATATGCCTAATGTAAATAAGGATAATGGGGTAATACATGTTATAAGAGTTAATAAGTAGCCAGAGCTAAGGGCCAATCAGTTTATAATCTTATGGAGTCTTGTGTGTGATTTTCTTTAGGAATTGTCGGCTGTGGGGTGCCGGTCTGGATAGATACCCCAACAAGCCGGCCCATCACGTTACAGAGGTTTAGTGTGGCTGGCTTTATGCTGAAGTCTTTAATCCATTTGGACCTGAGTTTTGTGCATGGTGATAGATATGCGTCTATTTTCATTCTTCTACATGTTGATATCCAGTTGTCCACTCACTCCATATCTATTCAATATAGTTCTTGAGGTTCTAGATAGAACAATAAGACACCAAAAGAAGATCAAAGGAATACAAATCGAAAAAGAAAAAGGCTACTTTCAGTATTAGAGTTTGAAGTAAGGGATTGTAATGCCTCCAGAAGTTCTTTTATTGTACAGGATTGTTCTGAATATCCTGGGTTTTTTGATTTTTCATATGAAGTTGAGTTTTGTTCTTTCAAGATCTGTGAAGAATTTTGCTGAGATTTTGGTGTGCATTGCATTGAATCTGTAGATTGCTTTTGGTAAGATTGTCATTTTTACTATGCTAATTCTACCTATCCCAGAGCATGGGAGATCTTTCCACTTTCTGGTGTCTTCTTCAATTTCTTTCTTCAAAGATTTAAAGTTCTTGCCATACAAGTCTTCCACTTGTTTGGTTAGAGTTACTTCATGATATTTTATGTTATTTGTGGCTATTATGAAGTGTCATGTTTCCCAAAAACTGGTGCTGACATAATTGGATATCAACATGCAGAAGAATGAAAATAGATCTATATCTATCATCATTCACAAAACTCAAATCCAAATGAACCAAAGACTTCAACATAAAACCAACTACCCTGAACCTCAAAGAAGAGAAAGTGAGAAATACACTTGAATGCATTTGGCACAGGAGACCACATCCTAAATATAAGCCCAGTAGCACAGACACTGAGAAAAACAATTAATAAATGGGACCTCCTGAAACTGAAAAGCTTCTGTAAAGCAAAGAATATGGTCAACAAGACAAAATAGCACCCTACAGAATTGGGAAAAGATATTCAAGGACCCCATATTGGACAGAAGACTAATCTCCAAAATATACAAAGAACTCAAGAAATTGATCATCAATAGAACACATAATCCAATAAACAAATGGGGTACAGACCTAAAAAGAATTCTCAATAGACAAAACTAAACTGGCTTAAAGACACTTAAGGAAATGTTCAATATCCTTAGTCATCAGATAATTGCAAATAAAAATGACTCTGAGATTCCATCTTACACCTGTAAGAATGACCATGATCAAAAACACTGATGACAGCGTATGTTGGAGAGGATGTGGGGTAAAGCTAACACTCCTCCATTGCTGGTGGGAGTGCAAACTGGTGCAGCTGCTTTGGAAACCAATATGGCAATTTCTGAGAAAATTAAGAAGCAACGTTCCTCAAGACCCAACAATACCACTTTTGGGTATTTACCCCAAAGGATGCTCAATCATACCACAAGAGCATTTGCTCAGGTATGTTCATGGCAACATTATTTGTCATTGACAGAACCTGGAAACAACCTAAATGCACCTCGACCAAAGAATGGATATCAAAAATGTGGTATATTTATACAATGTAGTAATACACAGTGGAAAAGAATAATGACATCATGAAATTTGTGGTCAAATAGATGGATCTAGGAAACATCTTATTGAGTGTGGTAATTCAGACCCCGAAAGACAAATATATGTACTCACTCATGAGTTGCTTTTAGACATAAAGTAAAGAAAATCCAGCCTACAATTCACAAAACCAGAGAAACTAGACAACAAAGAGTATCCTAAGAGAGACATACATGGATCTAATCTACATGGGAAATAGAAAAAGACAATGTCTCCTGAGTAAATTGGGAGCATAGAGGGAAGAAGAGGAGGGGAGAGAAAGGGGGCAGAGCAGAGAAAAAATATGTAACTCAATTAAACCATTCAACGAAAGTGAAAGAAAGCAACTGCTCTTCACCAATGTCGGGGGGGGGGGATGAAAATAAAAACTGAAATGCTCATGCGTGATTCTATTAACACTGCTTAATCCAGAAAATTTTCTGAATCTGTAGACTGGTGTTTTTCATTAATTTTGGAAAAATTTTTTACAATTAAAATGGTGCTTTTGACATAAAAAAAGGAAGTTGTTCCCACAGGGCAGGAAACCCTGACTGCTCTAGGGGATAGAGAGGGAGGAGGAGAGGGAGTGGGGGGAGTGGGAGGGTGTTGGGAGGAGGGGCTGAAATGGAAACTTTTATAATTTAATAAAAAAAAAGAAAAAAAAAGGAAGTTGTTCCTACAATCAGTACAAAGTAAATCTTAAGAACACAATATAATAATATATGTCAAGTTCAAAAACTATAAATATGATCTATTCCATATATTAAAAGTCAAATTCACATTAGTATTAAAATAACCTTAAAAGGGCCAGGGAAAATGGTAGTTTCCATTCTTTTCTTTAAACTTTGAATGGTGTTTTGTTTTGTTTTGTTCTGTTCTGTTCTTTGGCTAGGCAGATGCAGGAATGGCGTTTCTTTGTGTCTTCCTGATAAATATTGGTTTTTAACTTATTACTAGTCAAAACCCTGGACTGTTTGCTTTGGAATTATTTGGGAAGAAAAATAGCCTTCTTACTTATTTGTGTCACTGTATTTTGGAACCTGATTGTCACGTTAAGATGGGGAGCAGGACTAGGAAGAGAAGCAGGGAGAGAGCACATGAGATAGAAAGGTTAAGAGAGGAATTTAGAGTTCCTTGAGGCATAAGAACGTCTTGACAATTTGAAAAGGCAGTCTCCATGAGGACACCGGGCAATCAGGAGGGGCCGGGATCTCGTGTTTGACAGATGTGCCTCACTGTTCACCAACCAGCATAGAGAAAAAACAGTGCAGAGAGGAAATTCAGAGAGAGGAAGCCTAAAATAGAAAGTGTCTAAAGGTGCCATTGGTCCTGTCAACTTCCTTCTGTGCATTTCCATCAAGTGGGTTCTTATGTTCTTTTTCGCTTACTCGCTCTCGACTTCATACCTTGAGATTTCAAAGTCGCCTGGACAAGCTTCAGTTTGACAAGACTGATTTGTCTGGATGCTTTGACTACATTCCTGTAAAGATAAATATGGTCAGCACAAAAGCATCCAGTCTTGCTGGCTTTAACTCAAGAATGAAAAATCTGAAATAAGTTCTTAACACAGCCCTGGCATCAGCTTGCACTTCCTTGATTTCATAGCGTCTCTCTCTGAACTAATAATCTGTTATCTTTTTCCATCTCTACAGTTATCGAATCCCTTCTCTAACCAAATGTCCTCAATATTTCAGTGGGAGAAAATAGAATCAATTTGAAAAAAACTCTTCCATCATTTCAGCTCAACAATTTGCAGTTCAACAGAAATGGTACTTATTGCTTGGACCTCACGCTCACAGTAACTGTGAGCCAAGGCCTCCAGGTTTGGGAGGGTAACAACCCTTACCTTTTCTGTTACTTCAGTTTTTCTCTGGCCTCACCTCTTCATATGATTAATTATAATATATGACTATTGAACTAGTTCATAAATTACATAAATTCTTTAATCTTCCTTCTCCAGCTGCTCATTTATTCCTCTTCCTTCCCCTGCAGTGGAATTATCTTAGGAATTAATATTTTTCACTTTCCACCTTTTTTGTCAAAAGCAGGTTTTCATCATTGCCACTTCCCTAAAATCACTGATTCTCAGGTTGTGCAACTGAACGTTTCAAATGTGCCCATCATCTTCTTCTATATTTTGTGTACAATCATCTTACCCTGGAAACGGTGTCTTCAGACAGAACACCCCACTTCCCACCTTCCTTCCTTGGTCAGAGTTCTTTATTCCTTTGTGGCAAAGCTACCTGTCCAACGATGTATCTCCTAGTCTTCATTGCTCCTTTCCTCTCTTATACACACTTCTTCCCTTTGTGGTTCCGTTTGTCTTGTTTACAATCAATACACTCTTAATTTTGCATGTTTTAAATGCCTGGACCCAACTTCTATCTTTATTTTAAAAACTAATTTGTTCCTCGGTCTTTAAAGTCTCATGGGCATAGCAAGCTTAACACACAAAATTTAATTCTTGACTTACTTTCGAATCTTGGGTTCCGCACATTTTTTTTCCTATCAGCCATGAACCTAAGGATTCACCCAGGTGTTCAAGTCAAACACCATGGTTCATCTTTGACTTCTCTTTCTTAACAGCAATCTAATGACAAATCTGGTCATCCCTGTCACCTGGGATCTAAGGGAATCACATCCCCTCTGCTAACATTGTCCGACTCCTGACAATTCTTACATCAACATCTGTACAGAAGCTACTTTTTTTGAACCTATACACCAGAGTCAGAATTATTTAAAACTTTAGTGAGACCAGACTGTTACTGCATCTAAAAACTTTCAGCAGCTTCCCTTCACACCTAAAATTCAAACTTATTTTTAGTTAACTTTCTAGGTAATCTGTTTTGCTATGGCACTTTATACAAGTACTTTGTTTTAATTAGTTCACGTTACCCACAGCCCTCCTCTGTGTCCGCTGTCCCCTCCGGATGATTCTCTTTCATCACCCTTTCTGTTTGCTCACCACATATATTACCTTAACCTTGCTTTATCCCTTAAGACTGCTTCCTCATGGCCAATAATCATCTTTCGACTTTGATGATATACATGTGCGCACACACGCACACACACACACTAAAAATTTTAACTCTAGGTGAATACTTTTCAGTAGCATTCTGTGTGGTGTTACACATCCTTTACTAACCATAGTTCTGCTATGGAATTCTCATTACCAGGTAGATTGTCACTACCTGTGACACCTGTGTCTTTGCTTCCTTGGGAAATGAACAAGGACAGAGTAGTTTCCATGTGTACATGAAGATTAACAGATAATTCACTGACAAGGATTGAAATGAAGAAAATGCTAACTAGACTCTCTGTGAATCCCTCCACTTCCAGAATCCAGATCATGCTGACTACTGTCAAAAAAGGCTACAGCCCCACAGCAAAGCAACTTAAAACATCTAGAATCTACTACTTTAAAAAATATTTATATAACTGAACATTAACAACATACTTTTCTTCTTGGGGAATTGTTCCCAAGTGATAATTTTATAATCTATACAATACATGAAATATCTTTAGTTCAAAATATTTTATAGATGATGCTATTTTTCCTCCTATAGTGAGTTCTCAGTAAATTTCCACTCTTACAGCAATAACAGAAATTTCATTCCCCAAACCCCCAGAAATGTAAACTTGTGTAGAATTCACTTCAACACTTTGATCAAGATTTCATCTCTCTAATAAAATTGTGCCAAAGCAGAATCCTGCCAGGATGGTCTTGTGACTCAGCAGGGAATGTGCTCATCAACTCAAGAACTGAAAGTATTTCATCTGTGGCAAAATGGAAAAATAATTTGCTGTACCTAAAAAGGCTTTGGCTATTCTTTCAAATCACCTTTATTCAAATTAATAAGCTATGTGATTCAATTAATCACCTAAAAACAATTTAGTATACACAGTCTTCTCATGTGTAGAAAAGTTACATTAAGCCAAACAGGCTTCTGTATAGCAAACACATGAAAAGCATAATCGTGCCTGTTTCTACATTTTGAAAGCAACAGGCACCAGGCACAGGTGCAGCGACTGAGAGCTTATAAAGCAATAAGAATGAGGGACACTCAAAGGACATGAATCTGTTTGCCTATCTGTAATAAGAATGTCCTCTCCAGGATGCCTTAACTGGCCTTAGCCCATGACCATACTAATGAATGTTTTGCATATTACCATAGAACCTTCATCTGGCGATGGATGGAGATAGAGACAGAGACACACATTGGAACACTGGACTTGACTCCCTGGATCCAGATGGGAAGCGGATGGAGGGATAGTGAGGGCAAGGAAGGCAGGATCGGAGGGAACCTTCATCCGACGATGGATGGAGATAGAGATGGAGACCCACATTGGAGCACTGGACTGAGCCCCCAAGGTCCAAATGAGGAGCGGAAGGAGGGAGAACAAGAAAAAGGAAGTCAGGACCACGAGGGGTGCGTTCACCTACTGATACAAGGGGATTGGTCTGGTGGGAGCTCACCAGGGCCAGCTGGACTGGGACTGAACTAGCGTGTGATCGGGCCGGATTCTCTGAATGTGGCTGAATGGGGTCTGACTGGGAGGCCATTGACAATGGCGCTGGGTCTTGTTTCGTCTGCATGTACTGGCTTTCTGGGATCCTGGTCTGTTTGGATGCTCACCTTCCTGAACCTGGAGGGAGTGGGGAGGAACTTGGACTTCCCGCGGGGCAGGAGGCCCTGACTGCTCTTGGGACTGGAGAGGGAGGAGGAGAGGGAGTTGGGGGGGTGGGAGGGTATTGGGAGGAGGGGAGGAAGTGGAAATTTTTTATAAATACATGAATAAAAAAAAAAAAAAGAAAGTCCTCTCCACATCCCGCATAGAAAACAGTTGCAAGCAGCACTTGGTTGGGGAAAGGAAAAAGAAACAGAAAAACCAGTATGAGATACTGAAAGAGCGGTTTAAATGATCTATGCACTAGAAAATTTGGGGTAAACTTTCATAGTTAGAATCACTACATTAAAATTTTTCTAGACTAAGCTTAAGTCTCTCATTTAATATATCCTTTTACTTCTGAATTCAGCAATTAGCATCGTATTTAAATATTTTATAGCTCACAATGATGGTTCACTGTTCTTTGCTTTTATTTTGCTCAGACTTTCTTCATATGATAAATGAAGAAATCCAGAGTGCTCTATCAACAGAGATAACTTTGTTTAGCAATTGAAAATGGCAATTCTTAGCTTATAATATAAGGGTAACTGTCATCTTTACCACAAGTAATCAATCTACTTCCACATTTTATACAGAAGAATACCTCTATTATATGTGAAAAACGTATTAAGGGCAGCTGTAATAGAAACAGAATTCACAAATACTGCAGGGTGAATAGAAACAGTAAGAGTGACAAAAATGTACACAACAATTTATTTCTTCAGTGACAAAGGACATTGCTTGCAATTTATCATGAGTTACTTTAAGTTCAAGCCCTCTTCTCTCACATTTAAAAGAATAATCATTCCAATAAATAAATATAAAGGCATTTAAAACCTTATAGCTGTTTGTCCCTAGGAATGTTCTATGAATTTTTTCATGATCTGTTAATAGGCATCCCAGAGGAGCTATAAATCTTGTCTGAAAAAAAAAGATTAAGAGGTTTTCTTCAATTCCTGATTCGTGTGGGAGGTCCTTCTGTCTATGTGTTACTTTTATTGGTTAATGAATAAAGAACTGCTCCGAGTCTATGGCAAGGGCAGAAGAGAACTAGGCGGGGAAAGGTAGGCTCTATGCTGGAGAAGGGTGGAGTCAGAGAGAAACCATGTAGCCTGCCTGAGACAGACACTGGGAACTTTATTGGGTAAGCCTCAGCCATGTGTTGACATACAGATTAATAGAAATGGATCAAATTAATATGAGTTATCCAATAAGAAGCTGGTGCTAATGGGCCAAGCAGTGATTTAATTAATACAGTTTCTATGTGATTATTTCAGGGCTGAGCAGCCAGTAATGAAACAAGTGGCCTCCACAAACACAGGATTTTTCACAATAGGCAAAGTACTCCAGCATTTAGTGAATTTAATAGCAATTGTCTGTGCAGAGTTTCCATTTTTATTTGGTCAGGTAACCACTGTACTGAGAATGCATCCTGAGAAATTGGTGCTGTATAGAGCATGCTTTGGCAAATGTTACTATAAGTAAACAACAGGAAAACATACAGTAAATTTATGTAACTTTTCTTTTTAGGGTATGTATGTTTAAGTTCAGAAAACAGGGTAGTTAGTCTTTCTAAAACACAACAGCAAATAAAGGGACGGCTCTCTCTACTTGTACAAACGTAATATGCTATGCAAGCAAACAGGTAGGAAATGGTTTTCTCTGAGTCATATTTTGTTCAATTTTCTAAAAAGTTTCTCAAGGCCAATATGGAAAATAGTCTTGTGCCTGTTGACCTATATTGGGGGTGGGAAAAACCTAGGGGTAGTAGGGAAGTACATTAGGTCATGAGATTGTGTTCTGCTCAGTATGGTTTATGTTTTGGGGAATTATAAAACAATAAAGCTTGATTATTATACCACAAAATTGACAAAATGAGACTCAGATACTAGCTAAGTTAAATATCACATTTGTTAAATAAAAATTTATTTAACACTGAGGGCTTTCTCTAGGCTTTCACTCTCCATTTGAGGTTTAGGTTTGTATTTCCTTAGTCCTACAAAACAGTATATTGTTCAGGTAGCAGAGTACATTTTTATTGGGCCTCTACCTAAGCCACAAAGCTTTATCTGCTTTTGAGTCTACATTAAGTCAAACTGAAAAAGTAATTATAACACCATACAAATGCATTAATTTATTGTGAGAATTATCTGCATAAAGCATTTAATGCAACTCAGGGCACGAAATAGTCATTCAATGTGTTTCAGAGACTATCCTTATCTTTCACATGTGCTGTGTGCTATTCCGGTGAGTGGGGATTTATACAATGGTGCACAAGGCAAGACAAGCTCCCTGGCTGCAGGAAGCAGTTGTTGTGATAGAAGAGACATAAATAAAACAGAAAAGCAAATGCGAACATAAATACTGTGTTGTAGAGCATTCTGTCATTGAGAATAAATGTTTTACTGTATTTAGGTTTGTGGATAGTGAGAGACATCTGAGAACAAATTAAACAATGAAATGGAGGCTAGTCATAGGATTAATGTAGGAAAGCCCATTCCAGATAAAGATTAGGGTGTGCAAGTGCCTCGGAAGAGGAGAAAGCAAAGAGAGCAGTGATTTCAGCAGAGGTAAGTGAATGCTAGCATCAGGTCAATTTCCAGAGATTAATAAAGGAACCATTTGCACAATATGAGCAAAGAACACTCTAAGTACAGTGATAATTAAGTTATTACCACCTGTCAGCCCAAAGGATAACACTGCACAGTTATTTCCAGAGCTCAGAAGAGACATGTTGCCTGAGATCACCTTGCAAGGTTTTCATCAACCAATGTACTGAGTCAGCCAGAGATGACTACACAGGAGGATGTCAGGAAGGAAACAAACTCTTCCTCAAGCCTCATCCTAAGCCCTCCTGTCAGTCAACCCAAGTGGTCATAAGAGGAAAAACTTAAGTGGTCTACAAGGGCCCCCCAGGACAGAAAGCAAGTTAGACAGAGGAAAAAGAAAAATAAGAAAATTAGACAATAGAAAGAATTGAGAATTAAAGTAACTGAAAGAAATACAACATGGCTGCAATATGATTACTCAGAAGCCCAAAGAGAAATCTTTGCCAGCAGTGTGGTGAGAAAATTCGTACTATGAGGGCTGAGGGGATAGCCCAGGCATCTAAGTCTGCACTGTGGTGGGAGAACATCTATAAAAAAGGGATGCTCACTGAGTGCTGGGAGCATGGTAGACAGAATTAGGAAGACGTCCCAGAGATGCCTCATTATCTGTGTCCTGCACAAATGGAGTTTGAGCATTAGATAAGATGAGAAGATAAGGATGTGTCTGGCCTCTGACGCTGCCATGCAAAGCAGTAGTTACTCTCCCACATTCATTCTCCTCCCAGAATAAGAGGATACTGTTGAGTATTTCACAGCGACTGGGTTTGCCCCTCTATCAGACAGGGATCTGAAAACATGAAAGGTCCCCTTTGAACTTGCTAATCCTGTGTCATTGAACGTACTTTGCCTACACCGCTGTGTATCTTAGTTGAACTGCTATTCAAACCTCTGCTCAAATGTCCCATTTTTCAATGAGCCTTTTCTTCAACGGCCAAGATAGACGATCCCTTCTCCCCATCACATAACATCCCTTTTCCTTAACACATACCACTACCTGAAATTAAATTCTGAAGGGAGAATAATAGTATTGTCTTATGTATGTGGCACAGACACTACTTGTTCTTGTTTATACAAAAACAAAAACAAAACACCCTCTTATTTATTATTTCCCTACTTCTGCACATTCTTTAGAAATTCCCTCCCTCACCTACTGAAAGCAAATACAGTAGACTGAAAATTTTAATTATTCAAACCCAACATGTAAAAGGAGCAGCAGGCTGCATTCTCGCCCGGCTCCCCAGCTAGTTTACACCCGAAATAATTTCACAGAAACTGTATTCTTTTAAATACTGCCTGAACCATTAGTTTCAGCCTCTTATTGGCTAATTCTCACATCTTGATTAACCCATTTCTAATATCTGTGTAGCACCACGAGGTAGTGGCTTACCGGGAAGGATCTTAACCTGCGTCCATCTTGGAGAGGAGAGTCATGACGACTGCATGGCGTCTGCCTCATTGCCTTCTTCCCAGCATTCTGTTCTGTCTACTCCACCCACCTATGTTCTGCCCTATCAGGCCAAACAGATGCTTAATTAATTAACCAATGAAAGTAACATATAGATAGAAGACTCTCCTACATCACCAACACATTATGCAGCTTGTCTTAAGAATATTGATATAGTACATTCTCCACTCCCACATAAGACTTTGTATCTGTATGCTACTGAGGACAGATCAATCCTCTAGGGACACCAAATAAAGATCTCTTGTTAACACCATGCCCCTCCCTTTCCTTTATATCCCCTTTCCCTGTAAAGCCTGCTCTTTCTTTCTGTGTCATGGACAGCTCCTTTCTACAGAATTCACCACATTATTCATTCTTTTATTTTTCATTTCTGACATTTGACTCATAGTGATACAGACAAGAAAATGAAAATCTGTCAAGGCTGTGACAGTTGACATGAAGAGAATAAAATTCGGATAATGTGAAGAGTGACAGATGTTAGTATGACCATAGCAGAACCAAGTATAACTCCAAAGGTTCCTAAGAAAGAAAGCAGAAAGGAGGAGAGAAGAAGGCAGGGAGGGAAAGAAGGAGGAAGGAATGGAGGGAAAGAAGAAAAAGTGATTTGTGTTGACTGAATCATTAAATTAACCAAGTTTTATGTTCTTAGAAAGCTAAATGTTTCTAATATAACTAGATAGAGATGCTGAAATAATGGACTATAATGTGAATATTAGGGGCTGGAAGGTGGTCATTAGGTCATAGAATCAGGGCATGAAGCTTATCTCCAAACAAAACACTTGAATACTGGAGACAGGGGTTAAACTGGGGACATTTAGTAGAGTTATATGAAATTTTTGCCTCTAAAATTCAATTTTGAACAATATATAATGAAGAATAATAATAAACAATAATAATACTATCTCTGGAAAAGTGAAGATTTAAACAAAATTTGTTGGGATGCTAACCTTTGTTATATTTTGTCTCCAAGAGTATTTCTGTGTGATCATGTACATTTGAATTGAAAGTACCATTTTTAAAAAGCCACTACTAGAATAAAAGACCAAAGCAAAGTTGTACCTTTGCCATGTCCTTATTGTATTATGGTCTGCCTGTTCTAAGTAACTATTTTTATTTTTCTGTGTTCATTCCCGATAATTTCTAAATCCACTCACCCCAGTCCTGAGTAAAGTATCTTTAAAATGCAGCTTTTCAATTTAGGATTAAAACTCTTTAATTAGTGATTTGTTACAATATACTTTTATACTTTCAGGGTTTTTGTTTCTAACATTATAGTATATTTTAATCTTGAAGTAATTGAAGAGGTGAGTTCTTAAATATAACAAAAGTGATATATATATAAGTGACTGTCAAAGATTAATCAGAAAGAGAGCTAACACCAAAGGAATGAAACTTTAAAAAATAAAGTACTGAAATGTTTTTAAATCACTATTAGCTTATAATTATAGAACAAAGTTAATAACATTCTTACTAGTAATATATTATAGCTATCATAAAAATCTCCAAATAGTTTGTGGGTGTTATGATTTTTTACTTACATTGCTCTAGAGAAATAAATAAGCATAAAAATCAGTTTCTCTACTATGAAGTACGAGGCACCCACCCAAACATGCACTTATTTGCCTAGGGAACAAATAGTTTCTAAGCTATAAATATAGCCCAACCCTCAGCCATACTGCCTGTAACAGGACAATCTGTAATAGGGACCCATGAGTATAGTCATAGGAAAATTTCTATGAATTTTAACAGCTCACAGAAATCTTTATGGTATAAAACTATATGCTTGTTTCTAGTTATTAGTTATTTGGCATTTATATTCATGTAAATATATCTAACATTGTGCATATGGAAAGTATGTACCAGCTTACACTGATAAAATTTCTCCTGGTTAATTAGTTAACTAATTTCATTCTAGGGTTTTGAGGATTTTCCTGGGATTTATAGTTCAGCAATCTTGGAGTTGTCTGTTATTAATATATTCATAGCAAAACCTGTGAAGTCAGAACCAGAAGGATGGAAATTCACAAATGACAGGGAAAGGATAACCCAATCTTGGGCAGAAGGAAAGATTGTCAAAACTTCATTTCAGAGAATGCGTCTCAGGGAACACTGGACAGTTAGTAGGGAAGGTGCTCCCTGTAACAGGCTAAAATGCCTAATTAAGTGTGGGAGATAGATGTCTTATCCCTGACTGAGCATCTCACAGACACTTATTCTCCGTCCTTTCATCAGTTGTGAATTTCTGGGTTGCCCACTGTACAAAAGAAGTTCTTTGGGGTGGTCTGAGAGCTGCGCTGATCTATAAATGTTGAGATATTAATGAAAAGAGCAGGTTGATACTCTTTGCGTTTAACAAAATACTTATCAATTTAGCACAAGAGCAGTAGGTTTACCTGTCAGACTGATGATCTTCTCAACCATGTATTTTAGGCCAGATTTACAGTACCAGACATGCATTTTCTCCTGTACAATGGGCATTAAAGCCAATCAGAAAGTGATTAGTTACCCTCCAGATATTCATGCCCTTATTGCACCCATCAGCACATCATCACATTTGGATCATCACAAGTATACAGATGAATAAGCCTGTTCATGGCCTTTATCCCCTGCAACACTTAGAGCACTTTCATTACTATGATACACCCAGCATGAAAGAAGCTTCCTGATTACTATCATTTTGGTTGCTTCATGCCCTACTGACCAAAGTATGTGGTGTCTTCATCAACAGAGTTCTACTGTCTAGTTGTTGGAGGGTTTAGGTGGGAGAAAGAGAGGACAAATTATAACATCATACTGTAATCTCAAAGAAGAAAGAGTTTAAAAATTACCAGGGCTGGCTGTGACCAGATACCCACCAGCACAGAGATCTCACTAAAAGACATCACAGCAATCACTACAAACAAGCATTTACAAAAATAATTATTAATAAATTAAATTATTATTAAATTATTCCCTAAGTAGAAGACAATGTAAAAGTAAATTTGAATCGAATACAAACTTAATATTGCATGCACTTTCATTAAAAAGTTTTATTAAAATAAAACTGGGATAAAGGCAATACAGACTATCTATCCGTTACTGCCATCTAACATAGTACGACAGTCCTGGTCTAAGAAATAACTGAAATGTAAAATGTCTCACCAGCAGCAAGCTGAGATCATGTGCAAATAAAGTACATTGTGTCAGGCATCTGGGAAATCAGGGGAAAACAGAGCTGTAAGGACAGCACAATTAGGTGCGTATTACTACGGAAAATAATCCTAATAAAACAGCAAGCAATCCTGAGAGCACTTGGCCACTCACTGACAGTTATGTGTGAGTGCCTGGGTAGCTTAAAAATTGTCTCATTGTTCAGGCAAGAAGGCTCAAAGGGTCAAATCATTGGCTGTCCAAGCCTGATGGCATGAGCCCACTTCCTGAAAACCACGGTGGGCGGAGAAAATGAACTCGTGGAAAATTTTCATCTGACCTCCACATTCATGCAACGGCACACCCATGCCTACACTCACATATGCACACAAGGTACATGTATGATAAGAATAAATAAAATTAAACAATTAAACAGTGTCTTGAATCCACTACATAGGGAGAAAAAGTCGAAGTCTTGACCCACTATAAAAATAAACAGATCAAAGTAAAAACTTCAACCAAGGCCTCTATTGTCTTTGTGAAATAGTAGGATCTCAGATGTATTCTAAAACTCAGAGCAATGGGGACCAGCTACACCCTAACGAGCAATTCATCTGCTTGGATAAATGACTTCCTACTGTGCTGGAAGACGTCTTGATGGTGGGAAAATGTGCTGCATGCAGCATACAGAAAACTCCAATGGGAGAACCATAAATCAAAGGGAATGATAAAGGCCTGGGAAAATGTTGTGGAACCTGTGGCTGAAAGGGGTGACATGGAAAGCTAGTGCCCTGGGTGCTTCCTGAAATCTGTGAAAGCAATCTGAAAGAAGTTTCCAAATAATGAGGGAGATGGAGTCCCAACCGGCCATCTCTTGCCATAAAATTAAACTTCTGGGAGTGAAACTGAGTACCATACAACCGAGTTGTTGGTAAAAGGGGTTCTATGGAAATCACCACATAATCCAGGCTGTTGCCAAGAGAATAAGTTGCTCTCCACAAACAAATGGCTGAAGACCACACCCATACAATCCATTGGACATAAGAGGTTGAGCTGATGCCTACATAGAACCTTCCCCTCAACATTCTAGTGTCTTTGAAACAGGAAAGTACTCTTCAGGCTAACAAAAGAAAAACATAAAGACAAACACTGTCACAAAAGCTTTGATACACACTCTGTCCTGCCTGCAAAATATATGAGAGCATTGGTGGTATAGAGTTTTTGGGAGTAAACAACCAATATCTGATTTGACTTAAGGCCCACTACAGAAAATGGAGCTCATACCTATCACTACTTGGGTGACCAAGAGCCAGAGACTAGATAATCCAGAGAGGATAATACCAAATACTACTGGTCAAAAAATTCATAAAAAGATTAACTTTTAATGTTATTCTTGCAGTGCTCATAGATCAGTGTCTTATTCAGCCTTCAGAGAATCTTCCTCCTACAACAGATGGTAACAAATACAGAGAGCCACAAACAGACATTACACATAGAGAGAGACCTTGTAACACACATCTCCAAATGGACTCTCAAGGTCCACCCCTCAGAGCTTAGAAAACGCAGTGGAAGAGGAGGCAGAAAGAGTGTAAGAGTCAGAAGAGTTAGAGGGTACCAGGAGATCAAGTTCCTCTTAATCAACTGAGCAAAGATCATACAAGCTTACAGAGACGGATGCAACAATCACAGGACAGACATCGATCTGCACTAGGTCCTCTGTGTGTCTATTATACCTGTTTTAGGATTTATATATGACTCCCAAGTGTGAATGAGTGGGTCTTTGTTATGAAACCATCCAAGAATGGAGTTGTGTGAGAATCCTAAGTGCTAGTGAGAAAGCTCAAAGAAGACAATACGTGAGTATTGTTACCTCAGTTTCTTCAAAACATGGAACTTTTCTTGAAAAATGTTTTCCGGTTCTTCTTGGGTGCCTTTTATGTGAAGCAGATAGGAGTGAGTTTACTTCAGCTGTTGTTATTCTTATGTCTCTATGGAAAAACACGTGTTAGCCACAGATGGCTTGTCCTTGTAATTATACACTTACTCGGGTGAGTCTTAACTCTCAAAATATAAATTCACTAATGTTCTGAATAAAGTAGACTATTGCATGAGACTTTAGTCTGCCTCAATTTAGGTCCTTGTCCCCAGAATTCATGCCACCAATTAGAGCAACAAACAGCCATCTGATTTGGGGCTGTCTCTTGGGTCTCTTTTCCTTTGGTTGACTTGCCTTGTCCAACTTCGATGTGATGGTTTTTGTTTTAACTTACATTTTATTTTGTTATATTTTTTGTTACTTCTAAGAAGTCTGTTCTTTTTTGATGAGAGAGAGAAAGGGAATGAATCCAGATGGAAGGGGAGGTTGGGAGAAATTGGAAGAAGTAGAGGGAAGGAATATTGCTATCAGGATATAATGTATGAGAAAAAGAATCTATTTTTAATAAAAGGGGAAATATTTTTGAGGTTTTTATTTTAAGACAGTCTTTTCTCACTTTACATACCAATCCCAGTTTCTTCTCTCTTCTTTCCTTCCACTCCCCCTCACCTTATCTCCCACCCCACCCTCCATCTATTCCTCATAGAGGGTAAGGTTTCCCATGGGGAGTCAACAAAGTCTGGCATATAACTTTGATGCAGGACCTAGGCCCTCTAGCCTATATCTAGGCTGAGAAAGGTGTCCCTCCATAAAGAATGGGTTTCAAAAAGCCAGTTCAAGTACTAGGGATAAATTCTGGTCCCACCTCCAATGGCCCCACAGACTTCTCCAGCTACACAACTATCACCCACATTCAGAGGGCCTAGTTTGATCCTGTACAGGTTCCCTACTGTTAGTCTGGAGTCAATGGGCTTCCACTAGCTCAGGTCAGGTGTTTCTGTTGGTATCCTCATCATGGTTTTGACCCCATTGCTCATAGTATCACTCCTTCCTCTCTTACACTGGATTCTGGAAGCTGTGGATCTCTGTATCTGCTTCCATCAGTTGCTGGATGAAGATGAAGATTTGATGATGATGATTAAGGTAATCATCTATCTGATTAAAAGGAAATTTCAATTCAGATACCCTCCCTACTATTGCTTAGCATCTTAGCTGGGGTCATCCTTGTGGATTCCTGGGAATTTCCATAGTGCCAAGTTTCTCGATAGTCCCATAATGGCTCCCTTGATCAAGATATCTCTTTCTTTGCTCTCCCTCTCTGTCCTTGCCCCATCTTTTCCATTCTGTTACTTTATGTTTTCTTTTCCCCCTCCCCTTCTCCCCTCTCCCTACCCTTGCATCCTCCCTTCTTTCCCCCTCCCCCAACTTCCAATTTTCTCAGGAGATCTTGTCTATTTCCCCTTCACGGGGGGAATCCATGTATGTCTCTCTTAGGGTTCTTTTCACCTAGCTTCCTTGGGGTTGTTGACTATAGACTTGTTATCCTTTGATTTACATCAAATGTCCACTTATGAGTGAGTTCATAATGTGTTTATCTTTGAGGGTCTGTGCTACCTCACTCAGGATGGATTTTTTTTCTAGTTCCACCCATATACCTGCAAATTTCAGGATGGCATTTTGTGTTTGTTTTTTTTTTTTTTACCGTTGAGTAGTATTCCATTGTGTAAATGTACTAAATTCTCTTTACCCATTCTTTCGTTGAGGAGCATCTAAGTTGTTTCCAGGTGCTGGCTCATATAAATAATGCTGCTATGAACACAGTTGAGTAAATGTCCTTGTGGTGTGGGTGTGTATTCCTTGGGTATATGCCCAAGAGAGTGGTATTGCTAGGTATTGAGGTAGATTGATTCCTATTTTTCTTTTATTATTTATTTATTTATTTATTTTGGGTTTATGAGACAGGATTTTTGGAGCCTGTCCTGGAACTAGCTCTCGTAGACCAGGTTGTCCTCGAATTTACAGAGATCCACCTGCCTCTGCCTCCTGAGTGCTGGGATTAAAGGTATGCACCACCACCACCACCCAGCTTGATTCCCAACTTACTGAGAAACTGTCAAACTGATTTCCAAAGTGGCTGCATGAGCTTGCACTCTCACAAGAAATGGAGAAGTGTTAAAAAAAAAAGAATTTTTTAAGAAAAAAAATAACTATAAAACTATAACTGATATAGGGACAAGACAAAAAAGTTGTTCATGGATACTAAGTGATCATAAAGTCATATGGATAGGTTACTGTCCAGTCAACAATCATACGTTGGATTGTCAAAGAGCCAACAAGTTTCTCCTGAGAGGATAATGCCAGATCTGGGCTCTATCACAAAGAAGCATACAATATAAACCATGTAAACATGCAGCCCAGAATATCATGTCATTATGGGTATACCAGAACTCTTCCTCAACCAATTCCTGTGTCAAATGACAATTTCTTATAATAAGCTGATTAAGGGGGAAATACCTAAGCTTGGTTAGTAAGCAAGTTGGCTTAACATTTTAGATGCAAATTCAAAACTGGGGAGATGTACTGGCCTCACAGAGGGGTAGCTTACAGCACAGTAGTGACTGAGAAATTCTCCTTTACGCAAATTTAGCACTGAATTTATTCATCACTGTGTGAGAACAAAAGCTGCCTGAGAAAACATGTCTATCAGGGTTCCCCTCCCAGGAACAATAAGATTATACTACGAAAATCGATGCTTTGGTTGTAACTAGATTTTTTTCCATTAAATTTTCCACTAAATGGGCATTTTTTTTATTCTAATTCCCTATGTAGAGTCTGTATTAAACGGGGTATCTTGCCTTACCTCTCAGGGGTGCTTGTTTAAAATAAACTAGATGATCACTAGATAACAGATTGATTCGAGCCATTTCTATGTGGTTTTAAACATTCCAAGCATGGTACTCACCCTGGGAAACAGCTCGTTGGCATTCCAGATTCAACACAGTGCCTTCCTTCTGCCCATCTGCTTGCCTTTGATTTGCATTTCCACCTATCTCTAGGCCTTTAGCCATAAAATTATGGGTTTGGTTGTTGCTCAGCAAAGATGCTGGTCAATAGTGCCTCAAGGAACTGGCTTTTCCAGGATCATTTATATTTTAGTAGAAGTCTATTCACGCCAAATAAGTTTAGGACCCAAAGGAATCATTTTCAGCTGACTGGATTTAACACATACAGAAGGAGAGCTAATTACCTGATCTTACTATGTGTTGTTTTCTCTATTTGGATCAGAAGAATTATACTATCAATTAATATCCCAGAATTTCTAGGTGTAGATAATATTACTGACAAGTTTTGAATTATTAAACCTGAGAAGACAGAGCAAGAGGACATGGGTTTCTTAACCACATGATTACATTTTCCTTTGAATTTTTTATACTGTTAAACAATATTCTGAAAAAAAGTAACTTTCTAACCCACAATGTAACAACAACTTCTTTTACTTATTGCAAATTACGTTTATTCCTTTTCATAATATAAAATATATTGCAGGGCTGCTGTCTCCATTTCAAACAAGTCTATAATGTTCCTTAATGTAACATCTAGAGCATATCTCAGTGGGTTTCTATATGGCTTTCACAGCTACTCACTTTAATACATGAATATTTCCCCCTTAATTTGATGTACCGTAATTTACCCTATCATTCTTTCTTTCATTGTAATGAAGGCTTTTCTTTGGCTTTTTTGCTTGTTGCTATTTTATATTCTACAATGAGCATTTGGCATGACTTTATTCTGTTGTGGAATTATTTCTGCAGAGTTAAACGTTGGTAATAGAATGTTTAAGTCAAACATATGAACATTTCTGTTTCTTTATTACAGTTATTATCTCTCCATATTTGCTCTCTGGAATTCTTGTAAACTGCACCACTTACCATGACATCAGATCATTAAGAAGTCACTTTCCTCAGACACAGGGCTTAGTGGGTCGCAGAGCAGATGCGATGCGTTGCTGACAGTAATTCACTGAGCACAGAGCTAACATCCAGGTGACAGAAAATGAGGAGCTCGGCTTTGCATAGGGGAACCATGCACTCCCTCTCAATGCCAAGAGTCACACAGGCTTCCCTTCATGTTTTTCTCTATGCATAAAATCTTTTTTTACTAAAGTTGTTCCTTAGAAATTTTTATTCTTCAAAACACTCCAATTTTATTTATCAAGAAATACCCCCCACACACACATACACACTCCTTGGTTCTGTTAGATACTGTCATCATTCCAAATTTACGTCTTCCAGATTCTGTTACAGCTATGGTCAAAGCATTAATATTGCATGATTTTCCCGTAGGGAAACAAGACAGCTCTTGTCTCTCCTGTACTTATGTTTGTGTTGACTTTATGGTGTTAGTCTCAAAGTTGAGATCTTCTGCTCCAGACTTGAGTGCTGGGAACACAGATGTGTGTTAGCACTCTATTTCTCCAAATTATTTTCTACTCCAATTTCAATACCCTATGTGTAAAATGGGAAGAAAAGAAATCACTCAATGTTTGTTGAAAGAATTACCAATGGATAGGTAATAGATGGCCAAATTGATATATTGCATAAGCAGTACAAAGTCACTCTTACTAGAAGTATTATCTCTTTAATTAAAAACAAATAAGGATTTAAAGTTTTAGGTGGAGATTTAAAGAATTTTTTTGTTATATCCAAAATTTATGAAGTAACAAAAATGGTAAAATCCAAATTTAAAATGCAGCAATTTGGAAAGTCTGTTTTCAATTTGGGCATATTTAGAGATACATTCTAGTATTTATAACTTTACTATTTTGTGAAATAAAAATAAGTATTTTGTTTTTCAATGGCATTATTTTTGGTCCCAATGGTGGACACTTTCTAGTATAGTTCTCCATAAAGCACTATCGTGGGAGAGCTGGGGCACATTCAGGTATTCCATCAATAGTCCTGGTTTGTACAGTGTGTGCATGATGGTTTCCTAACATCCCATTCATATGTTCTATTCCCAACAGCTCTAAGCTCAACACCTTTCAGGTCATTGTGGACTAAATAACTGCCGCTCTGCCTCACCTGTTCCCAGCGGCTTTCTGTTGTAAGTTTTTTCCAAGTCTGCCTTTTCCCTCTCACATCCAGGCTGCCCTCGAGTTGTGATAATGTTGAAAATAGAACAGTTCTAAAATAAAATGAAGCAAGAAATTTTACTCTGAAATACCTAACCATTTCCTTGTCTTTATTACTAAAATAAATTCATTTCATTCACAATTTCCCAGAGATAAAAATATAAACAATTTGTGGTAGTTGGTTGTTCTGTGGTAGTCACTTATGCATTTCAATAGCTTACCACACCGCATGCTTATTTCCCACGATATTTCATGGTGGCACCACTTGCTCTCTGTCCCCTGTGTCCTTTCATACAAGGGTTCAGGACCCAGAAGAAGCACTAATGAGGGATATGTAATTTTCACAACAGTGTGTAGAAATAACAAACTAAAGGTCATTGAAATAGCCACAATGACTATTAAAGATTTCTGCTTTGACTTTTGTACCTAACTTTGATCACATGTACGTGGATAAAACTCAGAGCTGATGGAGCAGAAATATCTACCCTACAGAGTAACCACAGCAAGTTACAAATTAAATGAAGGTGATTATGAGTCACTTTCAGAAGGAGATAAATTTAGAATGACTCCATACAATCTTTCATAATTCCTTCCTTTTTGTCTTATGTCAAATACCCTCAAACATACCTTGTGAAATAGTCTAAGGTCATATGCAAATTGATAAAGTATTCCACAGAGAAACGAGATTATCCCTGCCAAATACATGGGTCAATGCATTAAATAATGAAATATTCTGTTTTCTAAACATATGCCACTTAAAATTACCCGCTTGCATTTAATGACATAATAGAAGCCCTATGCGTATTACTTCTATATAGAACATCTATATAACTTTAAAAATAAATGTTTGAGGTGTATTGTTTAATTGCAAAATTAAACTGAGAGTCAAATTTAATATTAGATGAATTCAGAATATTGATTTCTCATAGATTTTTTTAATATTAATTAATAAACATTAGCAATATTTTGTCTATACTGTGTGTCTGCACACCACGGGCATGCCTGGTCCCCAAAGATGCCAGAAGTGGACATTAAATTTCCTGGTACTGGAGGTACAAACAGTTGTGAACTACCATGTGGGTGCTGGCCTCAAATTCAGGTCTTCTGCAAAAGCAGCCAGTACTCTTAACCTCTCAAGAATCTATACAATCCCTAACAGTCATTCTTCAAATGCTCTTTAAGTCAGGATTTACTGAACATTTTATGTCTGTTAGCATTAGCACTGCAAAATTGTGAGCCACATTATATACATACAACTCTACACACACACACACACACACACACACACACACACACAAACACACACATATAGTTTCAAATATTTTCACCTCATTAGTGTGCAATTGTCTTCTTTAATATCTTGTAGCTAATATTGGTTTAAACTCAGGATTATCAGATCTCAGAAGAGCTGTAAGAGTTTGATATTGGCTTCTATTTGCTGGTAAACTCCTTTCCATTATGACTCTCAGTCTCTATATGACTTTGCCAATATAGTTTCTTGGGGACAAAAATTAATTCTTGTTTTTCTAGCCACTCAGATATTATGCAACTCCTTATGGGTGAGTTGAATCTCACAACAGGTAGGATTATTATTAAGAAGTGTTAATTAATATCTGTAGTTTTGTTGTACACTTTTCATATTTGTAAGATTGTCTGCATTTTTTCTCCCCACATAGTGTTAAGGGTTTGCTTACGTATTAACCATAGTGGATTCGTCCTCAGCTCTCCTGTATCCTCTGATTCCCATGCTGGAATGTGTTCTTTTCTGTGCTCTTGTGATTATAACTTCTTCCTCCTCATGTAGTGTCCCTTTTAGGATCTTCCATAGCTCTGGTTCAGTGGCCATGACTGCCTTAGTTTTATCATTTTTAGTGTCCTCTTTTCACTACCAATTTTAAAAGATAAGATTGTTTCTCTTAGTATCCTGATTCACATTTATTTACTTCCAGGTCTTGAAATATATAATTCTGTGCTTTGGTCTTATTGGCTGATATGAAATCAGATATTATTTTTGCTGTTTTTCTTTACAAATAATTTGACATTTTTACCTGCATTTTTGTTGTTTAAACCTTAGCTGTAGTTTATCACAGAGAAGTTTTAATCTGGTATTCTATTCTTGGGCATGTAAGTTCCTATTCTGTTTAGTTCTATGTCTGTTTCTACATGAACAAATTTTTCTGTGATAATTTCATTCATAGGTCCTCTCTGATTTTCATTTTTCTCTCAGCTTTTTCTTCTATCCTTTGGATTCTTAGATTTGTTCTCTTTACTTTTATAATTTATCAGGTCTTTGAGTCTTGTACAATGTACTGGTTATATTTACTCCCTTCCCCTCCAGATCCAGCCCCACACCTTAAACACACAAATTTGTGTTCTTTTCTTTAAATAAAAATCAAGAATAAACTGAATGCCCAAACATTTCTGGAAGTGTGGCCTCCACTGGATAGTGGTCAATTTACTGTTCACTACACTCTTTTTTTAATTGATTTTTAGTAAGCTCTACATTTTTCTCTGCTCTCCTCCCTGCCTCTCCCCTTCCCTTTCAATGCTCCCCAAGATCTCCATGCTTCCCAATTTACTCACGAGATCTTGTCTTTTTCTACTTCCTATGTAGATTAGATCTATGTATATCTCTCTTAGTGTTGTCTAAATTCTCTGGGATTGTGATTTGTAGGCTGTTTTTTTGGCTTTTTTTCTTTTTGCTTTATGATTAAAAACCACTTATGAGTGAGTACATGTGATAATTGTCTTTCTGTGTCTGGGTTACCTCACTCAAAATGCTGTTTACTAGCTCCATTCATCTTCCTGCAAAATTCAAGATGTCATTATTTTGTTGTTGTTGCTGTGTAGTACTTCATTGTGTAAATGTACCACATTTTCCTTATCCATTCTTCGGTCAAGAGCATTTAGGTTGTTTCCAGGTTCTGGCTATGACAAACAATGCTGTTACCCAAAAGTGGTATTACTTGAGGAAGGTTGTTTCCTAATTTTCTGAGAAATCACCACACTGACATCCAAAGGGGCTGTACCTGCTTGCATTCCCACCAGCAATTCTGAAGTGTTCCCTTTACCCCACAACCTCTCCAGCATAAGTTGTCATCAGTGTTTTTGATCTTTGCCATTCTTATAGGTGTAAGATGGAATCTCAGAGTTGTTCTGATATGCATTTCTCTGATGACTAAGGATGTTGAACAATTAATAAATGGGACTTCCTGAAACTGAAAAGCTTCTGAAAAGCAAAGAACACAGTGAACAAGACAAATGACAGCCTACAGAATGAAAAAATATCTTCACTAACCCCACATCAGACAGAGGTCTGATCTCCAAAATATACAAAGAATTCAAGAAATTCGTCATCAAAAGAACAAATAATCCAATGAAAAAAATGGAGTACAGACCTAAACAGAGAACTCTCAACAGAGGAATCTAAAGTGGCTGAAAGACACTGAAGGAAATGTTCAACGCTCTTAAAAGGAAGAAGAGAAGCTTTCCTTCTCACAGCAGCCAACCACCACCAACAGTTCCATGGCTAGGACTAGGACTGTGGTCTAATTCCCTGCTCCATGCTTGGGTTCTGTCTGGCTTAGGCTTACACAGGTTTTGTGCTTGCATCACAACCACTGTGAGCTCAAAGACACAGCTCTTCTCCTTTGCCCGAAGATCATGTTTCCTTAAATTCTTCAGCTCCATGTTTGCAAAGATCACTGAGCCTTGCAGGAGCAGAGATAGATGATGTCGATTCCCTTCAGCACTGAGGTTTCTTCAGTATCTTAACTGTACCTTGTCTCACTGTGGGTCTCTTTGTTAATCACCACCTATGGCATCAAGAATTTTTCAGATGAGGAGTTGAGAAATACATTGTGCTAATGCAATAGTAACTCATCAGGAGTCAGTTTTATATTGAGTCTATTTAGCATAATAATAGTGGGTTCTCCCCTTAGGGCCTAAGACCTGTCTATTCATGGATTCCTGACCAAATGAATGTACCAGGTATAGGTTTCATCTCATAAAGTTGGTGTTAAATCTATTCAGAAGGTAGTTGAAATGTTTGTCCTCTTAATTATGTTTAAGAGTTCTGAGACATTGTGGTCCTTCTTATTTATTCTTTCCTTTGTTGATATTAGCATGCATTATATCCTTGATCTTGTCTTCCATTCTTGTCACTCTTTCCTCTGCTTAGTTGAATCCATCCCAGATACTTTTTGCTATTATTTCATTTTTAATGTGATTTACTAACTTTTCATTCTCAATATTTCTTTTGTGCTGTGTTATTTGTTTGTTTCAAGCTCAGTTGCTCATGTGCTGCTGGCTTTTCCATTCCTATTATTAATTTTCTTATCCATTTTAATGACTTTTTCCCTACATGCTACTGACATTCCCTCCTTCTTTGTAGATTGATTCATCGGCACTGTTTTCTCTTTCAGATCACAATTGTTTTTACTAGAAAACTTCTGAATCTTTTGTTGTTGTTTTATCCATTTAATTATCTTTAAGTTCAGTAATTTAAATTCACTTAGGCTCTTTTGAGGAACTATATTGTCCTGTTCCTTGCCTTTGTGTACCAGGGACTTCTGATAACTTCCCTTATATTGGAGTCTATGGTTTAGACAAATTCTTTCCCCTTCATAAGGCTTCTAAATCCTTACTCATTAGAATGATCCATGTTCTGTCTCAAAGGTGTCTCCAAAGTATGTTTGGAGAAAGGGAAGTAACCTAGCACTGAGAAGCACACAGGTGGAAATCCTGACTCCCAACTTCCCAACCCCCATCACTACCTGGTATTGATCATCCTGGAGGTCAAATACCTGGTTTGCTTTGAGATTCTTGGCCTCTGCAGCAGTGAACTGCAAGCAGTAGACAGCTCCCAAACAAAATCCTTTAAAATTCAGTGATGAAAGTATGATTAGAAAAACTGAAAATGTAACTAATCATTAGCACAATGGAAGAGATTCTCATGAAACATGGTCATAATCATTCTCAGAGAAGTTGAATGTTAAAAAGGAAAGTACACAAAGCACATCTAATAAAATCCAGCAGTAAAAAGTATGTTTAATTTATAATTACAAGTGAGGACTGGGTGAAGAACAAGTACTGTTTATCCCTTTGGAAATTAAAATTGCATACAGAAATAGATCATTCACAGACTATACAAAGGAAACAAAATCATATACAGCAAGAAATAATAAACGATGTTAATTCTATAACAGTGAGTACTTTTCTGTTCCTACTAAAAAAAATAAATTAATAAACTTCCCAATTGAGACACTGTGTGTCAATGTTTCCTCTAAAGATTTTCTTTCATGTACTTGCCTCTCCATTTGAAAGAACATTTTAAGAAAATCTATTCATAATTTCTTTAGTTCTTATTTAACCTTAAAAGATAACTGATGTTGGAGATATCTTTAACTTGCTACGTGTTCAGAACAAAATGAAATTAAATTATGTATTCTCAATTTTACTGCAAAAAAAAAGTGAGGCAGTGTTTCTCTTCCATGGTCTTAGTAGTAATTGAAATGGAGGTGGGGGAAATAGTGGACAGTTGAAAGAGTGAATCCTAGGACACGAATTCCCACTCTCTGTGAAGACAGGAGTAGTGATTAGAAACACCCAGAACATCAATCCAGCCCATCAGGGCAGAGGGCACTGATTATTCAATTCACAAACATTCGGTGTAAGCATTTCATTTGAAAAGTGCACGACCCAGCCCAGACAGAATATTGTACCTATTTATTCTCCCTGATCTCATCAGCTTTTTCTCTATTAAAAAATGAAATATAAAAAACATGATTTCAGAGTAACTTTCTCAGGAAAATACTGGGTAATGTAGTGACTTTTATGTTGAAAATATACTTGTCTCTAAAATGTGTATATTGAAAATATACTTTTCTCTATAATATATAATTAACCTGGATTCAACTCAGATGCCACAAAAAAGGCAAGTACTAAAGCAGTTCTATTCCATTTGTAATCATCCTGAGAGAAATGAAGATACTCTAAAAATACATCTGCGACTCTTCATTTGACCATCGGATGTTCTCCTTAGAACTAGAACCTTCCCCCCTCACATAGCACACACACAAGCACTCTCTCTCTCTCTCTCTCTCTCTCTCTCACACACACACACACACACACACACACACACACACACACATACACACACACCCCAAAACTCTCAGGCTGGGAGGAGGAAAATGTAAAACCCTGGTCCCGGCCAAAAAAGGAGCTTCTCTCCCAGCAAGAGATTTCACAATGTTCTGACAATTCTTCAGACAACCATTCCAGAGAAACAAGACTGAAACAATGATGAATTTGTAATGTGCAGGACCACACCTTGACCTTGCACCATACATGTGCATATCTCTTGTCTTTTCCTGAAACCTAAAGGTCATGACAATATCCTGGAAATGGATGTGGGACATCAGAGAACCTTTTATTTGTTTCTTGTCCGAGTGTGAACATATGGAACAAGCATTTGTCTGTTTTTTTCACTATTCCTTGTCTCTTTAGTTGGCCTGTAAAGGATGAGTGACTGAGCTAACCTTGTTGGAGCTACCAGGATACAAGTCTTGACCCAACAACTCCAGTAACAAAGGTACAAATGTTAAAAAATATTTCTAAAACTCACCGTATTTCAACTAGGCTTCTGATCGGCAAAGTATCATTGAAAAAAAAATGGTTTAAAGATGATGAAAGCCCATAAAGAAATCAAATTGCCTATTACTAAACCATGGAGTGAAGCACTGAGTAGATGATATAGTGAGGTGAGAAAGGAAAAAACATTGATTTGTGAACCTCCATTTAATGTCTGTAACTATACTCAATTCCCGTGTATAGAAGCACAAATTTAGTAGCTTATAGAACAAGTAAATAAAGAAGTCAGAATTAATGCTGCAATGTCCAATTTTAAGACTTAAAAATAGTAGTCCAGCCACCACTGTTGGTTATAATACTTTTAATTAAGAATTGCACCTACAAAGTTAATATTTTTAATTAACTTTTCTTCAGTGATATGTTTAGCTAAAAGTTGACCTATGTGCCTAATTTTTTTCTCTACAAAATTAACAAATAATACATGCCAAATAAAATTACTATAAAAATTAAATGAAATAATAAAGATAAAGCAGTTACAGGGATACTTTGAAAATATTCAAATAAGAATGCATATCGGTACCACAATAGTAAAAATATCTACTATAACTTCATATTCTGGGTACATTCTGCTAATTTTTTGAAACAAGGTCTAACTATGTAGATCGTGGCTGTCATGGAACTCCTCATGTAGGCAAGGCAAATCTCAAATCCCCTATGTGTACCAGGCTAGATTTGAAAGATCCACTGCCTCAAAATGCCTGAGTCCTGTAATTAAAGTTGTGCACCAACATGCCCAACTCTCATTCTACTACTTATTACACATAGTCATCAGCACTCTAGTGACCCTAAGTGTTTGTATTATCATAATTCCTGTGTATAGATGGCAACTGAAGTACAAATTTAATAGCTTACAGAACAAGTAAATAAAGAAATCAGGATTAGGATTATATTTGACTGACTCCACCACATATTTCGTTCACTCACTACCTACAACAGTGATTCTCATATCTTAGCATGGCACAACTTTTTTTTTTTTTAGAAATTGTTAAAAATGACAAAAAAAAAAGAAATTGTTGAAATAGTTTCTGGTACCTAGTGCCAGAGATGCTGGTTAAAGTTGGGGGTCAGCATCACGAAGCTGAGTTCGTACTAAACACACTGATGATAATAACAGTTTTCCTAGAAGGATCTCATGTTGAACCAAATTCTTCAGTGCTTTAGAAAATGGAGTACAACACTAGTGATTGTTCTGCTGTTAGGAGAAACTTTATGAACTCTGTTGGTTGAATTGTAAAATGACTTGGCAATGCAAATATGTTCAATTTTAGACCCAACAAAATTATTGACTTCACTTTATATCTTGGAAAGTTGTGTTTCTTCATGACCTATGGGTTCTGAATTTGAATTGACTGTCTCGTACCACACACACACACACAAATCATCCTTAAATCAATCTTAATTCCCTACGTTTTCAATAAGTCAAACACAATATTCATATAGAATAAAGCCCACAAAGAAAATCCTATATTAACTTTATATTTAAAATTAGATAAATCATAAAATATGCAAATAACCCATTCATCACTAGGTGTTGCCTCACTATGGTGAGAGGGGCAAAAGCACAAGAAAAATACATTATACAAGCAATAAATTAATAAAATGATATATAGTACCTTTCACACCCATAAGGATTTCAAATGGATCTTGGGCAGGTTCTCACTCAGTAATGATTAAGTTTTGTGCAAGTGGCTTTTTCTAAAGTAAGTATTTATCCAAGAACATTCATGATCCTTATTAGCAATTAAATTTTATGATATATTTGAATATAATCTTTGATGACAATGCAATAAAGTAGGGAGGTTGATGGAAAAGAATCTAAACAATTGATACATTTTTCTTTTTCCAAAATCAGATATAGTGATCTCGTAATCGCTAAAGTCTTCTAGAATTCTCTCTGTGACAGATTAATCAATCTGTCTGTCTCATTATTCAGCAGTTCCTATTGATTAGAATGTTTTGTCTTATGCACTAATGATCTTTAACCATAGACATGGCTCCTTCCTATAAAAAAAAGAGTCCATCTGTGTGAAATCTTAAGCAGATACAAAACAATATAGGCAGAAGTTCAAGTAGATTTCTTCATCAGCCGTTTGGCTCAAAGCAATCAAGAACTACTGATTTTCCCAGTGGAGAAGTCATCCTATGCATCACCATTTTTGTCTAGTGTCATTGAGAATCTGTACTCTAAAGTGAAATGTTTTCTATAAGCCTGTCTATTAATTTGAAAGCTGTAATCCTGTGATCCCAAACGGACCTTTGGTACGGGTGAATTGTCTGTTTTCTGTCAATCATGTTTTAAATAAACACTGAAAAAAACCAGACAGGAAATAGAAATGATGCAATGAGAACAGGAGAATTCTGGGAAGAAAGAAGTTGATTCCTCCCACTCTTGCCCAGATCACCAAAGCAGCAGGATGTGATGTGTCCCACTGAAAAAGGTACTGAGCCACATGGCTAACATAGATCAGAAAAATGGGCTAATGTAAGCTACAAGAGTTAACAGAAAACCTGACCTAATGGGCCAATCAGCTTTATAATTTACAGAGTTCTCTGTGTGATTTTCTGTGGGTTACCGGATGGGACAGAAATCCCAACAAGCCGGCCCCTTCGTGTTACAGACATTTACTCTTTCACAAATTTGAACATATTTAGTCAATCCTGTCTTTCCTATTTGTGTGAGTGTGTGGAGGTTGGGGGTGGGGGGATGGGTGGGTGTGCTTTCTCTGAATACTACAGACCAAAGTAATGAGACATTAAAGCCCAATATCAAGAATCAATTAGTTACTGGGGTTACGTACAAGAATATGGATGAGGGGATACTTACTGGAAGAGACCAAATGCAGTCACATCCCTAAAAGCCTACTCAAGCATGATTGACACCATGTATTTAGTTAGTTTCCTGAAACTAAAGTCTGCCTGAGACTTTCATGTTGCTTACTTCCTGAGACCTAAGAAGCACTTCTTGAGTTTTGATGAGTCTTTTTTGAAACTTTCTGAATACTGAGGAAATTTAGAGAAAATTGTTACTTAACAAGTAACACCACACACACACACACACACACACACACACACACATACACACACTCATACACACATACACACACCAAAAATGTTGTAATTAAAAGAAGAAAGGAAGCTGTAGATTCTGGAATTATATAAGGGCATTAAAAAGTTGGTCTGTCATAAAAGAAAGAAAAAAATAGAAATGGGAAAATTGAGTCTCCTGATGCCTGAATCTTACTGAGGCTTAAATATCTAAAATCTAAACATTGCCAATAGAATGTTTGGGATAACAATGAAACAAGATAACCCTGTCGTTCCTTCACATATACTTTTCATAGCTCTGTCATCTTAGTTCAAAGGAAAACAAAATGTAACCTAATTTTAATATGAAATTAACAAATAGTAGCATAAAACTAAATGATGGTAGGTCAAGCTGAATATTTTGGCCAATGCTTGATACCTTTGGCTTTTGCAATATCTATAATGATAGTAATGATTATCTTAGAAACCACGTGTTAACTGAGTTCTTACAATACAGCAGTGCTATGTTTAGTGCCTCAAGTACATTGCATCACTAATTCCTCACAGACGCACCAGCCCAGGAGTTGCTAAATTGCAGCTTGACTATCAAATTTAATCAGTTTATTTTAATAAAATAAAATTTTATTGTAAATAAAATGTTTTTGAAATATACCCACAAAACATATTGTCTACAGCTACTTTGAATAACAGAGTTTAACAGTTATAATGGACCATGTTATCAGAATAAGTCTAAAGCATTTGATTATCCGGAAAAGAAAATCCACCAGAAATCCACCTTAGTTATAAACTTTTTTTCAGTTGAGGAGACAGAGTCCATTTTAGTAAATGACACACCACAGTTTATCTTTAAAGTGAAAATCTTATGGGATTACTAAGTCCACGCACATGATGCCATTGTCAATGAGAAATAATCTGTTAGTCCTTTTTGCTAAGTTTCAACTCTTGTTACAAACAAGTTACAATATACATTGCAGAAATAGTAAATAAGTTATTTATGAGATTTTCAGTTTAAAATACATCACTGAAAACTGATAATTGGCGAAAATGGGCTGGAAATATGATTTAAGGATAGGATGCTTATCTAGCTCACATGACACGTTGAGTTCATTCCCAGCACCAAATAAACTAGGTGTAGTGAAGCATACCTATAATTTCAAGGAGATAAAAAAGGGAAGATCAAAAGTCAAGGTTATCCTCAGCTACCATGGGAAGTGTCAGAACAGCCTGGGCTACATGAAACCTTATCTCAAAACAAGAAAGGAAACAAAATTTGAAATAACGATCTTATTTGTGTATAGAACTGTAAATCGGGAGGGGTTCTGATCCTGTGGAGGGGTAAGTGTATTGTTCCTGACCGCCACACAAGGCCGGTTAGGGAACACACAATATTCCCGCCATCCTTATCTCCCTGGCTACTCCAAAGGGGCCGCTTCCCCCAGCTAATCCCTCTCTCCTGCAACGCCATCCCAGCTTTCTGCCTGGAACCCATACCCTCCCCTCTCCTTTTTTCGGGGCTTAAATTCCTCCATCTCAGCCGGGGTGGGCACCGCGGGCCAGGTTAGGCGGTGAGTGCAAAGGGACTGGAGGCCCTTTGTTCAGATAGCCGGCCTGCAGCAAGCCAAGACTGCAGGCAGGGGCACCTCTGACCAGCGAAGGGCTCTGGTCCTGTGGAGGGGTAAGTGTATTGTTCCTGACCGCCACACAAGGCCGGTTAGGGAACACACAATATTCCCGCCACCCTTATCTCCCTGGATACTCCAAAGGGGCAGCTTCCCCCAGCTAATCCCTCTCTCCTGCAACGCCAACCCAGCTTTCTGCCTGGAACCCATACCCTCCCCTCTCCCCTTTTTCGGGGCTTAAATTCCTCAATCTCAGCCGGGGTGGGCACCGCGGGACATACAGGCGGTGAGTGCAAAGGGACGGAAACCCCTTTGTTCTAATAGCCTGCCTGCAGCAAGCTAAGGCTGCAGGCAAAGTGATTCCTGGATAGCAAGGGGCACTAATCCAGTAGCAAAAGACCCAGCGGAGGGAAGAGCCATTGGAGAGCATCTGAAGGAAGAGATGGGCAGGCGCCAAGGCAAGAATTCCTCCAACAATCTGAAAACACGAAAACACCAGATCTCAGCGATCTTATGACAGAAGGACTTGAACACCCTATACCGGAAGAAGTGGAAAACAGTGTCATTATAAAAGCAATAGAGTCTCTTAAACAGGGTATGAATAACTCACTTAAAGAAATAGAAGAGAAATATAACAAAAAGATGGAAGAAATGAGTAAAGAAATGGAAGACAAATATAACAAAAAGTTTGAAGAAATAAGTAAATTCGTAAATGATACCCTGGGAAACCAAGAAAAAACAATCAAACAGGTAATGGAATCAGTTCAAGAATTGAAAACTGAAATGGAGGCAGTGAAGAAAACACAAACCGAGGACCGGCTGGATATGGAAAATCTAGGTAAACAAACAGAGACTTCAGGAACAAGCATAACCAATAGAATACAAGAGATAGAAGAACGAATCTCAGATTATGAAGACACCATAGAGAAAATAAATGCCCTGACCAAAGAAAACAGCAAATCCAACAAATTCTCATCACAAAACATTCAGGAAATATGGGACATAATAAAAAAACCAAATCTAAGAATAATAGGAGTAGAAGAAGGAGAAGAATTGCAGACCAAAGGTCCAGAAAATATATTCAACAAAATTATAGAGAAAACTTTCCCATCCTAAAGAGTGATATTCCTATGAAGGTGCAAGAAGCATACAGAACACCGAATAGACTGGATCAGAAAAAAACATCCCCTTGCCATATAATAATCAAAACACAAAGCATTCAGATCAAAGAAAGGATATTAAGAGCTCCAAAGGAAAAAGGTCAAGTAACCTATAAAGGTAAACCTATCAGACTTACACCAGACTTCTCTATAGAAACCATGAAAGCCAGAAGGTCCTGGATAGAGGTACTGCAGAAACTAAGGGACCATGGATGTAAGCCCAGATTAATATACCCAGCCAAGCTTTCATTCACTATCAACGGAAAAAACAAAATATTCCAGGATAAAAACAAATTTAAACAATACGTAACTACTAATCCAGCCTTACAGAGAATATTAGAAGGAAAATTACATCCCAAGGAATCCAACATTGCCAACACTGACTACAATAACTCAGACATCAAGCGACCCTTCACTAGCACAACTCAAAGAAGGAAAACACATACACTCTACTACCCCCCAAAAAAAAATGACTCGAGTCAACAACCACTGGTCATTAATATCTCTTAATATCAATGGACTCAATTCACCTATAAAGAGGCACAGACTTAGAGATTGGATACGAAAACAGGATCCAACATTCTGCTGTTTACAAGAAACACACCTCAACCACAAAGACAGACACCTACTCAGAGTAAAGGGTTGGGAAAAGGTTTTCCAAGCAAATGGACCTAAGAAACAAGCAGGTGTGGCCATTCTAATATCTAACAAAATCGACTTCAAACTAAAATCAATCAGAAGAGATGGAGATGGACATTTCATACTCATAACAGGAACAGCTCATCAGGAAGAAGTCTCAATCCTGAATATCTATGCCCCTAATATAAAGGCACCCACTTATGTAAAAGAAACTCTTCTAGAACTCAAGGCAGTCATCAAACCACATACGCTAATAGTAGGAGACTTCAACACTCCTCTCTCACCAATGGACAGGTCAATCAGACAGAAACCAAACAGAGAATTAAGAGATTTATTGGAGGTATTGAATCAAATGGACTTAACAGACATCTATAGAACACTCAACCCAAATAGGAAAGAATATACCTTCTTCTCTGCAGTTCATGGAACCTTCTCGAAGATTGACCACATACTCGGTAACAAAGCAAACTTCCACAGATACAAAAAAATATTAGTAACCACCTGTGTCTTGTCAGATCACCATGGATTAAAATTAGAATTCAACAACAATGCTAACCCCAGGAAGTCAACAAACTCATGGAAGTTGAACAGTCAACTAGTAAATCACCCCTGGGTCAAGGACGAAATTAAGAAAGAAATTAAAGACTTCCTTGAATTTAATGAAAACAAAGACACAACATACTCAAACCTATGGGACACTATGAAAGCAGTGCTAAGAGGAAAGTTCATAGCAATAGGTGCCCAAATAAAGAAAACGGAGAAAGCACACATTGGAGACCTAACAGCACACTTGAAAGCTCTAGAAAAAAAAGAAGCTGATTCACCCAGGAGGAGTAGAAGACTGGAAATAATCAAACTGAGGGCTGAAATCAACAAAATAGAAACAGAGAAAACAATCCAAAGAATCAATGAATCAAAAAGCTGGTTCTTGGAGAAAATCAACAAGATTGACAAACCCCTATCCAAACTAATCAAACGGCAGAGAGAGAACGTGCAAATTAATAGGATCAGAAATGAAAAGGGGGACATAACCACAGACACAGAGGAAATTCAGAGAATCATTAGATCTTACTACGAAAGTTTATATGCCACAAAGTTGGAAAATGTAAAAGAAATGGACATTTTTTTAGATAAGTACCATATACCAAAGTTGAACCAAGAACAGGTGAACAATCTAAATAGACCTGTTAGTCGCGAAGAATTAGAAGCTGTTATCAAAAATCTCCCTACCAAAAAAAGCCCAGGACCAGATGGTTTCAATGCAGAATTCTACCAGAACCTCCAGGAAGAGCTAATACCTATACTCCTTAACGTATTCCACAATATAGAAACAGAAGAGTCATTGCCTAACTCCTTTTATGAAGCTACAGTTACCCTAATACCAAAACCACACAAAGACACAACCAAGAAAGAGAATTACAGGCCAATCTCACTCATGAACATCGATGCGAAAATTCTCAATAAAATACTGGCAAACCGTGTCCAAGAGCACATTAGAAAAATTATCCATTATGATCAAGTCGGCTTCATTCCAGAGATGCAGGGCTGGTTCAACATTCACAAATCTATCAATGTAATCCATCATATAAATAAACTGAAAGAAAAAAAACCATATGATCATCTCACTAGATGCTGAAAAAGCATTTGACAAAATTCAACACCCATTTATGATAAAGGTGTTGGAGAGACTGGGGATACAAGGATCATACCTAAAAATAATAAAAGCAATATACAGCAAGCTGACAGCTAACATCAAACTGAATGGAGAGAAACTCAAAGCCTTTCCACTAAAATCAGGAACGCGACAAGGCTGTCCACTCTCTCCATACCTCTTCAATATAGTGCTTGAAGTTCTAGCAATAGCAATAAGACAACATAAGGAGATCAAGGGGATTCGTATTGGAAAGGATGAAGTCAAACTTTCGTTATTTGCTGACGATATGATAGTTTACATAAGTGACCCCAAAAACTCTACCAAAGAACTCCTACAGCTGATAAACACCTTTAGTAACGTGGCAGGATACAAGATCAACTCCAAAAAATCAGTGGCCTTCCTATACACAAAGGATAAAGAAGCAGAGAGGGAAATCAGAGAAACATCACCTTTCATGATAGCCACAAATAGCATAAAATATCTTGGGGTTACTCTAACCAAGGAAGTGAAAGACCTATTTGACAAAAACTTTAAGTCTTTGAAGAAAGAAATTGAGGAGGATACCAGAAAATGGAAAGACCTCCCCTGCTCTTGGATTGGGAGAATCAACATAGTAAAAATGGCAATTCTACCAAAAGCAATCTATAGATTCAATGCAATCCCCATCAAAATCCCATCAAACTTCTTCACAGACCTTGAGAGAACAATAATCAAGTTTATATGGCAAAACAAAAAACCCAGGATAGCCAAAACAATCTTATACAATAAAGGAACTTCAGGAGGCATTACAATCCCTGACTTCAAACTCTATTATAGAGCTACAGTATTGAAAACAGCTTGGTATTGGCATAATAACAGAGAAATCGACCTTTGGAATCGAATAGAAGACCCGGATATTAACCCACAAACCTATGAGCACCTAATTTTTGACAAGGGAGCTAAAGGTATACAATGGAAGAAGGAAAGCATCTTTAACAAATGGTGCTGGCATAACTGGATGTCAACCTGTAAAAAAATGAAAGTAGATCCATATCTATCACCATGCACAAAAATCAAGTCCAAATGGATTAAAGACATCAACATTAATCCGTCCACTTTGAACCTGATAGAAGAGAAAGTGGGAAGTAGTCTACAAGATATAGGCACAGGAGGCCTCTTCCTAAGTAGGACCCCAGCAGCACAGACAATAAGAGAAACAATGAATAAATGGGATCTACTGAAACTGAGAAGCTTCTGTAAAGCAAAGGACACTGTCAGTAGGACAAAAAGGCTGCCTTCTGACTGGGAGAAGATCTTCACCAACCCCTCATCAGACAAAGGTCTGATCTCCAAAATATACAAAGAACTCAAGAAACTAGACACTAAAACTCTAATTAACCCAATTAAAAAATGGGGTACTGAACTGAACAGAGAATTCACAACAGATGAACTTCGAATGGCCAGAAGACACTTAAGGTCATGCTCAACCTCCTTAGCGATCAGGGAAATGCAAATCAAAACCACTTTGAGATACCATCTTACACCTGTCAGAATAGCTAAAGTCAAAAACACCAATGATAGCCTATGCTGGAGAGGATGTGGGGTGAGGGGAACACTCATCCATTGTTGGTGGGAATGCAAACTCGTGCAGCCACTGTGGAAATCATTGTGGCCGTTTCTCAGGAAACTGGGAGTCAACCTCCCTCAGGACCCAGCAATTCCACTCTTGGGAATATACCCTAAAGATTCCCTAACATACTACAAAAGCATTTGTTCTACTATGTTCATAGCAGCACTATTTGTAATAGCCAGAACCTGGAAACAGCCTAGGTGCCCCTCAATAGAAGAATGGTTAAAAAAGGTGTGGAACATATACACATTAGAGTTTTACTCAGCGGTAAAAAACAATGACATCTTGAATTTTGCATGCAAATGGATGGAAATAGAAAACGCTTTACTGAGTGAGGTGAGCCAGACCCAAAAAGAGGAACACGGTATGTATTCACTCATTAGTGGATTCTAACCATAATTAAAGGTCTTTGAGCCTATTATTCGTGATCCTAGAGAAGCTAAATAAGAAGATGAACCTGATGAAGATTATTTACCTATCCACCAGGAGGTAGGAAATAGACAAGAGTCCCAGGTAACCTCGGGTGCATGGGGGGGTGGGAGGGTTGATGGAAGGGGAGAGGGTTAGAGAGAAGGGAGTAGGGGAGGAATGGGGAAAGCTCGATGGCCTGGGATGGGGGGGGAGGGAGGGAGGATGAATATGGGATCAGGGAAGAATATATTTCAACTAAGGGAGTCATTTTAGGGTTTACAGGAGAATTGACTATATATGGGATCCCAGGTCCAAGGAGAGATCCCCCAGACTGTTCTCTGGACAGAGGAGAGGGTGCCTGAATCGGCCGTGGCCCATAACCATACTGATGTATATTTTGCTTGTCACCATAGATCCTTCATCTGGCGAAGGACGGCGATACAGTCGGAGACCCACATTGGAGCACCGGACTGAGCCCCCCGAGGTCCAAATGAGGAACAGAAGGAGGAAGAACATGAAAAACGAAATCAGTACTGCGAGGGATGCTATCACCCACTGATACAATGGAACGGATCTAATGAGAGTTTACCAAGGCCAGTTGGACTGGGACTGAACGAGGAAGTGATCTAACCAGATTCTCGGAATTTGACCGGATTCTCTGAATGTGGCTGGCCTGAAGTCTTTCTGAAAAGCCATTGACTATGACACTGGGACCTGTTTCCTATACATATACTGGATTTTGGGGATCAAGTCAGTTTGGACACTCACCTCCTGGACCTGGAGGGAGGGGGGAGGAACTTGAACTTCCCACAGGGCAGGAAACCCTGACTGCCCTAAGGGACGAAGAGGGAGGAGGAGAGGGAGTGGGGGGAGTGGGAGGGTGTTGGGAAGAGGGGCGGAAATGGAAACTTTTATAATTTAATAAAATTTACTTTAAAAAAAAAAAAAGAACTGTAAATCGTCCTTAAAAACTACCATGGAAACCATTTACTCTCTTAGTTAGTGTTCCCAATTGTAGTATTCACGGAAAACATTTCATTCAATTACAAAGATAAAAATTAAACAGAAAATATTGAATCTTACTAAAGATCATTATTATAGTAAATCATAGGTAAAATAGTTAATAAATAATTTAGTTATGAAATCCTGAAGCTATTAAAATTGAACCTGCATATAAATCCATAAATAAACAGAATTAAATAAGTTAAATAGATATTTTAAATTATATTTTCAATGTAATTTTCCATGTGTAATTTTTTTTCTTTAAGACTTGTTTAAAAGAGTACTTAATTGACATTCAAGTAATTGACATTCAAGATACGTAGACCTGTATCTTGACCCAAATAAACAAATAAAATAAAATATGCAAGATATAAACAATATAGGTTCACTATCATGAAATTGTCTCTGCGGAGTGTGTGTGTGTGTGTGTGTGTGTGTGTGACCACAACCTTTGGATGCACCTGTGAAGGTTAGAGAAGGACATTAGATATCTTTCTCTTTAAGTGTGTACCTTATTGTCTGAGACAGAGCCTCTCAGTGGACCAGAAGCTTACTGTTTGAACAAAGACTGAACAGAAGACCGTCTTTCACAGTAGGAGAAAGCAGACTATAGTTCAATGGCCATCTTAAATAAGTTTATAATTTCAGAACTTTAATTGCCTAGCAAGAACAAACTTCCAATAAGGGTGGTGAAAATCAAGTATCAAGAAAGAAAACAATGACTCAAATAATTATTAAATTTTATAAAACAAAAAAATGCTATTAGTAAATGCTATTAGTCTCTGAATCCAAAAGGGTGCTGTCCTTTTTTTTACCAGAAGCTATCCAATTATCTTTGGGCATAGTGGAAAGACACAGAAGAGATGATTGACCTGAAGAAGTAATAATAAATTTTATTTTCAGAAAAGATTTTATATATTTTGATATTTTGTTCTACTGATGACAGAGTGGTAAGACTAGAGTCCATCTGTTTAACAACTAAATGGAGTACAATTTCTGAGCAGCTACTGTGGACCTTAGACTGCCGGAGGTATGGAAGGTATCTTTCCCTTTGGAGATCCTCAGCGACTTGAGAAATGAAGGTTATAAAGGCTGTCTCTAATGATGAGAATAAATATAAACTTATCTCAGAGAGCCAAAAAAGGAAGATGCTGATAAACACATGGGAATAAATAAAGCCCACCCACACAGTAGCAAGACCTCTATTTAGCAGATTCCTGCAGAAAATAAGCAGTCATTATAGTTTGTACTTAAAGCAGGGCCTTAAAGACAGGAAGAGCAATGGAAAGGCTAGATGGCTGGGGGTTAATGACATGGCAAATCTGTGGGCAGCCAACTAAAGTAAAGCACCCCCTGTGACTGCTTGCTTTTTTTCCAAATGATCCTCAGTTGGAGGTGGAATTTAAGTACCAAGACAGCAGTTGGTAATTAGTTAAGTAATGGATAACTTGGACTGAATGCCTTAGGGGTAGCTTGGATTTCTTAAATTGCTAACCATAAATAATGGGCTAGGATCATAATTTTTTGTATGATCTGGTCACTGTTCATTTGGATTTGCAATTTCTCAAATATGTGTGGATCATGATTAAGAGTTTCATTAAAAGGTAAGTTCTGACTTCATGTTTGCTTTCTCTTTACACTTGCCTTCCTTTTGAAAAAGTAAACCTGACTTAATTTCTAAAAACTGACTTCACAAAGTGCCCAACCTGGCACAAGATCAGAAGACATCCAAGAACCTATCCTAGGTACCCATGGCAGGTACCACTAAGATGAAGGAATATGTGATGGAGAGATGGGAAAGACTGCGAACGCGGTGAAGAGATGGAGAGAAACTAAGTGGAGAGGTTGGAGCACTCTGGAGAGAGGTGGAGCTGGAGACAGCATGAGGAATAGAGGAGACTCAACAACCAGCCGAGGCCATGGTGATGTTGGGACTCGAGAGAAAAACAAAAGAGCCAGCCACTGGCTTTTACCTGTACCTCAGTCTGATGCTGATCCTGCCTCCAGGAAACCTCAGAATGAAACTGAACATAGAGCTGTCTCCTCCTGTCTTATACTCCTCTCTATTTCTGGAATTAAGGGTGTATACCACTTCCACCAGGTTTCTATAGCAAGCTAGTTTCTATGTGACTACTGGGCTTAAACAAGTGTATCATTGTGGCTATTGTGATTAAGTGTCATTGTGACTACTGGGATTAAAGGTAAGTGTCATTGCTGCCTGATCTGTAAGGATGACTAGTGTGACTATTTTACTTTTCTCATCCTAAGGCAAGTTCTATTTATTAAAATTCAAATGGAATGTCATTACCTTATGATCTGTTTACAAAAAAATAAATAAAAATAAAAAACCTTTAGTGTAGTTTGAATTTGCTCTGAGGTAAAAATGAGCTATTTGTGTACAGTTAGTCTGAGTAAAAGGAGTAAAAGCAAGTTTTTAAATGTCTACAATCTTCATGGGACAAGTTAGATCTAGTTACGAAGTATATCCTAGTATTTTTTTCTATATTTCAAATTAATACAGATAAATGAGAAGTCATCTTTCTGACCATCCACAGATATCTGTGCCCATAAGATTGAGATGCAGCTATAAGATTACATGTACATATCACATGAATACTCACATTAAGGGGAAGATATCATAGCTATTATTACACAACAAAATTACAGATGAAAGCAACAGTTTTCAGAGTCTGCAAGGTTTGCTGATGGAATACCCCATGAGGGAATACTTCCTTTGGTGGGATGACCTCTGAGTTATCAATTGCTATAATTACATCGCGGCCCACAATAGCCTACTTGTGATAATCACCCCGACACCCTATGCCACTACTATAAACGACTCTGTGATGGAGAGGTGGAGAAGACGGAGGAGCAGAGTGGTGTAAGTACAGCCACAGCTGTGACGTGTGTGAGAAGAGACTGGGACTCATAGAGGAGCAGGTCGCTGCCCAGAAATACCGGCAAGATGTGGCTTTTGCTTCTTTGTTTGTTTTCATCTGCATTTTCTCTTTTAATTTTCTTTCTATGGGGGAGGTTGGAAGGGTGGAGGATGGAAGGACTGGGAAATGAATGGGATTGAGGTGCATGGTGTAAAATTCACAATGAATCAATTAAAGAAATATTTTAAAAACTTCACAAAACAACAGTCATTTGCTAGTGAGAGATGCTTTGTTTTCCAAAAGGACTGGGTTAATGTAAGATTTGTGCTATTGTAGATAGCATATTATAACAAGATAGATAATTCAGGCACTTATGAGAAAAAATCAGTTAAAGAAGGAAATAAAGATAGCAGTTATTTTCTATGCAGCAGCCAAATTGCTGAAATAAAGCTTTATCTTTACAATTAAAAAGAATTAAATGTCTTCAGTTAGTAAACAAGAGTCTCTAATTCCATCTAGCTGTCAAAATTATATCTCAAAGCTCTTATTTTTATTTCTAGTCTTAAAAAATATGATAGTTTTGCTTCCCATTTCTGTGCTTTTTTGTATTTATTTTTGCCTTTATTTTTATTATCAACAAAAGACTAAAAACACAAAGAAAAGGTAGACGAATAAAATTGTTTCTGATCACTACTTGAATCCAGATGATGCAAGAGGAAAACAGTCGTAAGTATCATATACCCTATCACTTGCTTCTGGGTTACTTAAAATCGACATTCTTTATCTTTGTTGTTGAAACATGTTGCTAAATCACAAGATTTATAAATGACAAAAAGAATGTTCAGAAAGCATGCATCTGTTTGCTTTCTACTGCTCACAATTTTAAAATGCAAAAGATGATTTAGTATAAATTCAGCGACTCAGATTCAACATAGCTTCCCAATATAATGTGGATTGTGCCAGCTTCCACTGATGTGCCTCAGATAGGCTCCAGGAAATGTATGACTTGTAGCTCGAGAACTCAAATAAAAGTAAATTATGCTTTCTGATTCAAGTCACACACTTCTCAAGTTGTTATAAACTCAGAAGAAAATGCTCCAGTCTGCGATTTAGCAAGCATATAAGTATCTCAGATTTTGATAGCAAGTTCTTTATCTGTGTTGATAAGGAATTCTGTCTCTAGGTTAAGGTATTCTCCTCAGACAAATTCTGCCAAGTACCCAACTATTTGGTGAACTATGTACCTTTTGGAGAGTGCCTTAATGCCACCTATAGCAGCTCGGGTGTGGTGACTCTTACCTGTAATCTCATCACAGAGAGATTGCCTAGAGTTTGGGTTAGCTTGAGGTAGAGAGTAAAGCATGCTCCCTCAAAATACAAGAAAAATCAAAACAAGAAATAAGCAACCAAAAAATCACTGTAACAATGAAAACTAGCAGAAATAATTGATAATCACAAACCTTCTGATGTCTTTAATAGTCTCACTTGCCTTTGGCATTTCTAAAATAAGACTTGTAAACTTCAGGTTCACACAACATCCTTCTAGGAGATTATAAGTTGAAATTTGATTCAAGGAGTTTTTTTCTGCAAAGAACATCACTGTTGACAGATTCAAAACAAGTTAGAGACTCAAAATTAGTTGACTGTCAAACCTAGAAGTCTAAATCCAACACAGAGGCATAGACTTCTGCTATTTATGGTGGCCACCTATTGGAAAACAACCCTAATGATTTTTTTAAGTTAACCACTACACAGTTTTCTCAAACACCTTGTGGTGATATTATCCTTTGGTCCACACACATTTCCTTGAGAGTTTATTTGCCCACATTTGAAACTTCTACATATCTACCACAGAAACCTTTGTGCCTAACATTCTCTAGCTGAAGAGAATGGACTAACCCTAGGCCACTAAGGAATTTCTATCTCAGCAAAATGATCAAACTTAGAAGCTTAAAAACTCAAAAAGTTTCAGTCTGAACAGGACGGAAAGGCTGCAGACTTCTAATGGAGTCATGCTTGCCAGCCATGACACAGAGGATCAAGCATTTGGCAGCTACTCATGACCAGAACTATATGTCTCCCATTCGCCTTTCCAGATGTATTTGATCATTTCCTCTCAAGTCTCTAGCTCATAATGATTATCATTTCAGTTCCATTAGAACATTACTGCTGCAAACAGATTTTCTTTAGTTGAGCCAGTGTGCATTTTCATAGAAGACTGGAAAAAAGAGAGACTGTGGAACTTATCTACTTAGGGATAGCTCTATCTGCCCAGGACAACTTGTCTATTTGTCTTGTAATGCTCTCTCTCAATCTCTCTCTCTCAATCTCTCTCTCTCTCTCTCTCTCTCTCTCTCTCTCTCTCTCTCTCTCTTTTCTCTCTCTCTCTCCCCTCTCTCCTATCCTCCCTCCCTCCCTCAAGACCGACAATTTGACTGTCTCTCACTCATCTGGAATAGAGTTAATGGACATCTCTGTTGGTCAAAGGCTAAGGTTTCTTCTGTCAATGACACGTCCTGAATATAGCCAGATGTTTAAAATGAATCCTAAATTTAAAAAAAAATATTTGAGACTTAGATGAATCGAAATCATATTACAGCCATCCTAGAGAAAACAAAAGCCTACTCCTGAATTTGCTCTCAGCTACATATAACATAACTTACTTCTGATCTCAGCAGTGAGTCTCTCTGGTTGACTTCAGATAGAATGTTGAACATAAATCATAAGAAGTGTGCAGAATTTAGACCTTCAGCCTCAATAACTCAAGAAAGTGGTCTGAAAGGAGATAAGAACAAATACTGTCAGAGTCACACCCTGATTGCCTGTTTAAATTGCCGAGCACATGCCTAGGAAAAGGTGACCTGCTGGGAAATAAACTTATTTTTTACAACATTAACCCACATATGCTTGTATTTGTATTTTATACTTATATTCATATGATTGTTTAGTACATGAGAGCAAGAGGAACTCAAAGACTAGTATCCAGGTCTCATTTAAATCATGACATTCTGGAGATATGGCCTGAGGCCAGAATTAAATGAGACTTAAAAGGGGAGGGATCTTGAGAGAAGATGTTTATAATTTTGAAACAGCCTGAAAATGAAGTAATTATGATCAGAGGACAGGTTATAGTAAATTATGTTACTAAAGTGCTCATAATTGTCAGTGCTCCTGTAAGAAGCAGAGTTCATTTCTTTGGTCTTCTATCTGGGATGGCCATAAACACAAAGTATAAATGGATACCAGAAAGCATGACACTAACAGCAAGGTTAAAAGCTCTTTCACATTGGTACTTACATAATTTGTGCTCCTAAAATATTAGCCACTTCTTCCAAAAGTATAACTCCAATGTCGCCTACTGAGAGACATACTGCCCTGTCATATTCGCACTTACCCAAGAGTTAATTAAATATCATACACGTAAATAAAGTCATCTAAGATCAGCTGGGGGCTCCAAAATTCCCTGCCCAGTAAAAGCAGGGGAGGACCCTCCAAAAAGGTTTTAAAACACCATAAGGTTTTACGCTAGCTCTGGGGGCATCAAAAGAAACTAACACAGAGAACTAATATACTTCCAAATAAACAACAAGAAGTAATACTCAAAGAAGGAAAAGAAAGTATTTTATGTATGCTATTATACACCTGGAAATTTACATTTGAAATATTTAAAATATAATTGTCTTTTCTAATCTAAGCAATACTGTTTTAAGTGTGTGTGTGTGTGTGTGTGTGTGTGTGTGTGTGTGTGTGCACTTGCATGTAGATGCCCATGGAGGACCAAAGAGGTCATCAGATGTTCTTGAGCTTGAAGATGTGGATGCTAGAATCTAAAAATTAGATCTTCTGCAAGAGCTGCATATGTTCTTAATCAAGGAGCCCTCTCTCCAGTCCCTGGATAGTGTAAATTACAAGACAAAATATTATAATGCAAAACAGTAGTAGAGACAGCATACAGAGGTCAGAACCTCATAGCAGAACAGAGGGTGGCCTAGAGTCTGCAACTGATACCAATCCTGCCACTATACTTTACCAACTGTACGATTTGGAAAAAACAGAATCCTTCTGGTCCTGTTTCCTAATCTATTAAACAAATCCCCATGGTCCTGTTTCCTAAACTATTAAAGAAATATGTCAACAGCACCTACCTCATACATTTGTAAAGGAATTTAATATGGAAAACATTTCCATGTTAACATATTTAAATTGATAAGCACTTAGAGCTTGTTATATGGATGCAGTGTGTCTATATATAGACCATAAGTGGCTATGAAACATTAATTCTTCTACATAAACTGCTCATGAAAAAGACAGAACCCAGTCACCTCTACAAATAAAAATTAACAACTCTTGCAAAGGCTGTCCATCTGTTCATGAGTTTTTAGAATCAGAATAAAATTTACTGAAGTTACTATGTCCTTGAATATTTAATTGGTGGTGGCTGGAATGGCATTTGATCTTGTGTTGGTGGCACTGTTTGGGAAACCTATGGAAACTTTAGGAAGTAGAACCTTGCTATAGGAAGTCTGTCACTAGGAGAAGGCTTTAAGGGATTTTGGTCTCACATAATTTCTTGACCACCCTTCTGCTTCATATGTGCGAATGAGAAATATAATCAGCCAGCTTTCACCTCCAGCCACCATGTCATGGCCTTCCACACTACGAGAGATTTTGTCTTCTTGGAAGCACAATTCAGACTATCCTTCCATCTTTAAACTGTTGTGGTCCTGGTGTCTTATCACAGTCACAGAAAAGCAGTAAGTACAATGATGTCATAGTATTTCACATTATGGATGAATTCTAACAAAAATAAATGCAAAGGAATGTTCGAATCATGACCCTCATGATCTCCTTGAAATGGCTGTTAAAACAAAGAGCTGTATCAGATGCAGAATCATGGAAATGCAAGTGCAAATGCTGCAGTGGAAATGCTGCACTGATGCTGTCTGCTAGCTCTGAAAATTGACATGTCGTGGGCATTTAGCCTCTTCCTGGAATAAACAAATATGTTAAATGATATTTTAGGAGACATGTGCTAACAACTATAATTCTGAAAATACAAACTAATGATTATGCAGCCAACAGTTTTCATTTTTATTTTTTAATTCTTCTCAATACAAGGAAATTGTTATGGGGAGAGGGAGAGAAGTTCATATCAAACCATTTCCAGAGAACACAATCATTTAAAAAAATCAAATTCCCCGTGTTGTCTTATGACACGTTAAAGTCACTTAAGAATTGTACTCAGCAGATGGTGATAATGATAGGACTTAAACTGTGGTCTTCTGAAGGGAGCTTGAGTGTTACTTGGGCATTTATTAGAGATGCTAATTTTCAGATGGGAGGAGATAGAAAAATCTGTGTTTTTATCAGTACTGCAGATCGGTCAATGGCCCTGAATGCCAAAGGCAGAAAGCTCTGGCTAGCAAAACTTGTGTGGTCTTTGGTGACTTTGCTTACAGATTTCTCTCAGAACGAAACTTCTTTTGCCCCAAAAGAAATAGGCTGTTCTTGAGTTACTTGAGAAATTTATTACAACAGTCAGTTCAAAAGCAAAGGCATAAGCTCACTCTTGCTTTCTGAAAGCAACAGAAAAGAATGGATTTACTGGGGAAATTGTTTCTGATCAGATGGCAGGATTATTTAAATATCTTTTATCGTGAACCTTATAATAAACATATTTTTCTTAGTTTAGGAACTAGTTGACTTTCTGAAAATAAGAAAAGAGACATTTATGAACCCATGTCAATTTCTAAAATTTAGCCAGTCTGCAATGTATACATATATTCAAAATATTTTACATGACAAATATATCATCTATCTGTCAAGGGAATCAATCTTGATACATACCATACAGTGCAGTGTGGTCACCAAAGTAAAAACAAAAAAAAAGGGGGGGGTGAAATTTAGCTGTTTCTTGTTTCAATTACATAAGAATTTACAAAATTGTGTCTCTACCTCACGTTTTACATGAAAGAAACATGTGATTTAAGGGAAAATTTATATGGAAACCCTATGAATGCAGCCTGTATGTAAAGAACTTCCCAATTTATCGTCTATCCAGAGTGTTTTTAAAATTACTATAGTGATGGGGATTGTGGAGAAGAAAAGAATATTTAAAAGTTACAGCCGCAGATACTGTTAAGTTCACCCTGTACCATCATGGTTTGTGAAATGCTCCCCACCCCAGGCTCCTGTTGGAATAGTTCGTTCCCAGTTCGCAGCATTATCTTGAATGCTGTGGAGCATTTAACAGGAAGGGTCCTGGCCTTAGACAATCACTAGAGGATGGTCTTTGAAGGCTTCACCTGCCCCTGGATCTGGCCAGTTTGCCTTGCTTCCTGGAACATAACTGTCAACAAATGATACAGAAAGTTCCAGAGTCCCAGTTTTCACGGTCTTTACCCACTCTGGTGTGGGCTTTCAGTGATGTGGCTGATTTTGAGTTGCCTGTTCTCCTCTACATAACTACTCATCCACGTTCCTGTTCGTATCCATGTTCCTGTAAGGTAACTCAAACCATCTCCTGGTGGTATTGTTAATGCTACTGGTTCAGAATCTGGGATAAGAAGATGCTTGTTCGTGTGTTCTTCCAATCATCGTCACCCAACAGGAACATACAATAATACACAATATTAATCAATCAATCCTGAGAATTTTAAACCCCAGCAGCATTTAAAGCTCTGAAATTTTTGAAAATAACTATGTATGGAAAAAAAAGTGAACACCTTAAAAAACTAGAATTAATCTGTGCTTGGGAGGAGAAAGCACATATAAGATGTGTGTAAATATAATCAGATCATTGTCACTTTTAAGATAGACAATTAGAGCTGTAGAGTTTAATAAATGAGATTGTGTTATAAGGTGGTGTTGATATTATTTAAGTTTGCTTGGAATTCATTATTTTACTAGATTTTATGAATAAAACCATTACCTTTCTTGCTTCCTTTTTTTCTGTCTCCTCCTATACCCCTGTTCCTAGAACACTGATGGGTTTATGGTGGCCAAGTGGAAGTCACTCGTTTACTGTCTAGCCAATAAGCAATGTCTTTCCCTACCTGGTGAACAATTTTCCTAAATTAGATCCATATGGTAGACCTGCTGGCGCCTCTATTGATTATGATATATTTTACTACCTGGAGTTTCACAGTAAGAGGAAGGAAGTCCTCTATTCATAGGCTTTTTCTCTTGCAGGCAGCAGAGATGACAATAAAGGCCTTAAGCCTCAGCAGTTCATATTGTAAATTGGATATATTGTCACCTCTCCTGACAGGTAAAAGTGGTTCTGAATTGTGTTCATTCCATCACATTTCTCTTTTCTCCCAGGAATCTAGCTGAAATTCTCTCAGTCCCTAATTTCTAAATTCTTCATTTCTAGAGCCGATCACCAGGCACTACTGCATTAAAACTCAAAGGCAGATGGTTCTTGAGTTAGTCTTTAATTATAGTGTATTAATTGCACAAAGAATGCAGTTTAATTTTGACAATTCCATATATGCGCACAGTATACTTTGATCATATTTACTCCCCTCTGAGTTCTTTTTATGGGCTTATTTCCCTCTGGCAAAGGAAAACAAGGGTTTGGTTTCTCTTCTTTTTAAGTATCCCACAAAATCCCATGACCGCTAGTGAAGTTTTCACGTTGCAGGATAGAAACGGGGCTTTCTGTTGTCATGAGTTCAAAGAAGATATAAAGTATTTAACCGTAGATAAAGGGAAACAGCTCAGTCTATAAGGAACTTGTTACATAAAGAATCTCAGTTTGATCCCTACTATGAATGAGAAGCTCAGTTCATAAAACAATACTTGGAGTACAAAATACGAATTTTCATCAGGGAGCCTGGGGGTCCATGATAACAATGAGAAGCTTCAAGAACCCCGTATGCCTCTTACCCTGAGCTTTCATAGGGACAATTGCATGCAAGAAACTATACAGTCTATCAGCCTATGTTTTCAAGGCATAGATTTTGTTTAATAGCTCACAAGGGAGAACAAAGACAAGGAAGTGGACATGAAAATACAAGAGAACATAATCCTGTACATCTCCAGAGGAGCACATTCCTGCTCCTTGGGCTGAAAAGCCTGGCGTACAGATCATTTCTTTCCACCTTTAGTGCACCAAGAGTTGGAATGTTCTTAAATGCAGAATGTGTTTCTTTCTAGGATGAGGCTCAGGTAACAAATGTCCAGCACTATGGAAAGGAAGCCATGGTGCTGGCATGCCTGTAATCCTAAGGCTGGGGAGGCGGAGACTTGAGGGTCTCTGGCATGCAATGGCCGGTCAGGCTTACCAAATCAGTGAGCTCCAAGGAGAGAGCAATCAATAATCACACCTCTCATCAACCTCAGGTCTCCACACATGCATGCTCACCCATACACATGCTCACACAACACATGTACACACATTAACTCGCACACACAAACAACATGCATAAAACTTTAAAGGAAATATTTTTACTTTAATAACTTAAAGCAATCATTTGATAAAACTTTTGCATGCAGTGCAGTGTGGATTAGTCTTGGAAACATGACTGGGTAACAAGGATATGAAAGGACAAAGGATAGACCCAGATACAGAAAAGCAGGGAGCCAGTGGGCCATGCACACTGATGAAGATGAACCATCTATACAACAGCAGAGAAACTTGGTGCATTTGGCCTAGGGAGGAGACACTAGCTTTGTCTCTATTGTGGAGCAGTTTCAAGATGTAGACACTGAGGGGTCAGGAGCTGGGGTCTGTATTTTCTGTGTATCCTTCCAACATTTGCTCACAGACAAGACAAAGCCCTTTCCAATTCTATGACCCTGACAAAGGGAAGGCTTTACCAATTCCCATGACTCTGAAGCACTAAAGTCCTTGTCAATAGTACACATTCACTCAGGATTTCATCTACTCTTTATAGATTCACCCAGGCATTCCTTTACTTCGTATATGAACCTGATGTGAAAACATTTGATACTTTCTCTCCTATTTTACTCTTCTTTGTTCTTAATTGTAGAAAAACTCACTAAAATAATCTCCTGAATCATTAATGAATCATATTTTGCTTGAAAATATTTCAACTATAAAGAATGGGATAGTGGACAACTCTACATGCTTAAATATTCTCTAAACTTACCCATCAAGATACTATGATATCAATTTATTTTCTTAAGCCTTCTCAACTTCCTGAAACATAGATACTCATTTACCTAATTAATGAAGCCCAAGAAGTTAACTAATTTTTCCCGATATTATATAGCTGGTAAACGGCATTCACAAAGTGAAAGTCAGATTCAGTTGACTTTCTGAACCTACTTTCTCTATGACATGATGCTTTACTTATAATCCAAGCAACAAAGAGGGCAGAAGAGTGGATGTTACTAAGTTAGGAGGAGTTGGGAGGTAAAGGCTATCAGGGCAGAGACTGTACAAGTTGACAGTCAAGTCTTCTGTGAGATGGTCTTTTGTCAGTTCAACGTGTTTACCTTGGGGGCCTACTTTGCTATTCAACTACAGGAATGTATCTCCAAAAGTCTGAGCTGAACCTTAATTCTGGGTGTAATCTGAAGAGACAGAAAGTATAAGTGAGACATCTCAAGGTCGCAAAGCCTTCTGAGAAAAGAATGATGAGAACAGCATGCAACAGTGGTCAGGTGATAATACAGTTCAGACCACGGGAAGAAAGGCAATACCATCTGCATCCTGCTTGGGCATAGGCAAGTCTTGAAAATGGATTTGCATTGGAAGTCAAAACACCTTCAGAGTAAGAGGGCTTTGAGAAATGTATTAAAAAAATATGTTTACCCCAAGAACACTCATTTCCTGTACCTTTCTAGTATTGGCTCTTTTGAAGAAATGAAGATCATTTTGCAAAGATTGCTATTACTGTGTTCTCTGAGTATATCAAATTATATACCATATAACAAGCGAGTAGGAATAGATTTCTCCAGCTGACTAATATGAATGATGCTAAATTACTGAATGCATGTATATTAGCATCATGCAAGGACGTTATCACATATCAGAGGAATAAAGACTATTGAGCCTAGACCTAATATGAACTTCTAGGAAATGGCATAAAGAGCATAAAGGTTTTTTTTAAACCATCAGCTTTAAAACAGCATTTAATCATTTATCAAAGGACAGCATTCTCGGAAGTATATTTCCCTGACAGTGTGAAATGATATCTCCTAATATAGAAACATGCTTCTACTGCCAGAAAGCTCTGTTGCTAAAGTGACTTATTCAAAATGTGTAGGAAGATTTGAGACATTAAAATCTTACATATGAGAAGTGTCTTAATCAGGATTCTCTAGAAGAACAGAACTGACAGTGTGAGTGTGTGTGTGTGTGTGTGTGTGTGTATGTGTACATACAGAGAGAGAAGAGAATTTATTATTTGTTATAGTGACTTACAGATTGTGGTCCAACTCATCCAACAATGGCTATATATTAAGGAAAATACCCAGAATCCAGTAGTTGTTCCATCCATGTGGCTAGAGGTATCAGATGGTCTTTAATGCACACTAGAATCCTGAAGTAGTTGACTTAGTGAAGGAACAAACTTGCCAGCAAGAGTGAGGGCAAACCAGCAAAGAAAGAGATCTTCCTTCATCCATGCCCTTCAGAAGGTGTGGTCCAAGTTAAAAGTGGATCTTTCCAGTTCCAAAGATCTAGACTGAAAATGGGATTTTCCAACTTCAAATAATATAATTAAGAAAACAAAAGATCCCTTACAGGTTTATCCAGCCACTTGGTTTTAGCTAATTCCAAATGTAGTCAAGTTGAAAATCAAGAACAACCATCACAGCCTAGAAAAATAATATATGTCTGGGTAAAATGCGATTTAAAAAGAAAAACACGAGGACAATGACAAATAAGAACCCATTAGATCACTACAAATATTTAAAATTAATTGAATAGAATTTTTCGTTAGTGATATCTGTCTAGTATACTAAATGCATTATGAGAGAAATGTGAAAATATATTATTTCAACAGTCGTCAGCAGCAATTTTTAAAAAGGAAAAAGAAAATCTATAGAGGAGTTTATTTTCATGGTATTTTGTCAGATCACAGTCCAAGAATGGAGTCCTGTGAAAATTCTGAGTGAATATGAAAAAACTACAAGAAAACAAAAGTCTTGTGACCTCAGTTTCTTCAAAAACACAGACTTATTCTTGGAATGTGTGTCTGTGCTCCTCCCAGGTGTAGCAGAGAGGAGTGAGCTTGCCTCAGTTGCTGCTATTGCAACATGTGCCTCTATGGAAAAATAAATTTGACTTGTCTTTGTGATTATGTACAGCTTGAACTCAGGAGAACTTCACTGAAGTGGCACTTCTTTTTTTTCTTTATTTAAAAAGAAAAGAAAACAAACTATCATTTTTCATTTTACATACATTTACTTTTCCCATTCCCTTTCTTCCTCCAATCCTCTCCAACTACCCTCCCACCCAACCCCTATCCACTCCTCAGATAGGAAAAGGCACATTGCTTTAAGGAAGGGCCAAGACACTCCCTACTATATCTAGGCTGAGCAAGGTATCCATCTAAAGAGAATGGATTCCCAAAAAGCCAGTACAAGCAGTAGAGATAAATCCTGGTGCCAATGTCAGTGGCCCCATAGTTTGCCCCAGCCATGCAACTGTCACTCACACTCAGAGGGTCTAGCTTGGTCCTACAATGGTCCTTCCCTGTCTGGCTGGAGTTAGGGAGCTCCCATTAGCTCAGGTAAGCTGTCAGTGGACATCATCATGATCTTGACCTCTTTGCTCATATTCTCACTCCTAACACTCTACAGTTAGACTTTGGGAACTTATCCCAGTGCTCCACTGTAGGTCTCTACCTTTGTTTCCATGGGTTACTGGATAAAGGTTCTATGGTGACATTTAAGATAGTCATCAATCTGACTACAAAGCAAGGCCAATTTGTGCATCCTTTCCTCTATTGCTTAGGGTCTTAGCTAGGATCATCCTTGTAAATTCCTGGGAATTTATCTAGTGTCAGGTTTCTTGCTAGCCCCAAAATGACAACATAGATGCCCCTCAACCAAAGAGTGGTTAAAGAAAATGTGGCACATTTACACTATGGAGAAAAAAAAATGACCATCTTGAAATTTGCATGCAAATGGATGGAACTAGAAAAAAATCCTGAGATAATCTATACCCAGAAAGATGAACATGGTATGTACTCACTCATAAGTGAACACTAGCTGTAAAGCAAAAGATACTGAACCTATAGTTCATGATCCTAGAGAAACAAAGTAACAAGGACAACCCTACAAAAAAAATACATATATCCACATGGAAAGGAGAAATAGACAATAATCACCTAACAAAATGGGGAGCATGGAGGTTTGGGGAGAAGAGAGGGCGGAAGGGGAAGAGAAGGGAGTGGGAAGAGAACCTGAGGGAAAGGAATAGTCAAGATGGAGGAAGAACAGAGATGAGAGCAAGGAAAGACATATTTTGATTCAGGTGAGTCTTCTTAACTCTCAGACTATAAATTGTCTGATGCTCTGAATAAAGCTGGCTATTGCATGACTTTAGTCCACCTCATTTTTAGGTCCTGCTTTCCCAAGTCCAAGCCATCAACTAGAGTGGTGAACGGTACTTAGCTTTCCTAAAGATACAGGTGAATTTTTCATGACACTCAAGCTGAAAAATTTTCTCCAAATAATGCCCAGTATCCAAATATTTCTATTTAAACTATTTCAAAGATTCACAGTCTCAGACACTGAGATGTTTTAAAAATTCAACTTTTGTCAAACTGATTTATGATTATGAATCACTTATGACAATTTGATTTATGTTACTCTCATGGCCTGTGGTATGCTTATTTAACTTAATCAAGTTGCAATTAAGAGGAGACAGGCATGGTATACTTCTCAATGGACCATTAACAGAAAATAGCAGAAAAATTTGGAAACTGTTCTCTGCTCCCTGGGGTTCACAAGCTCCATGAAACGTGCATGCCAAAGTACCGGACAAAGATTAGGAGGTCAACTCCCTTGCAAAATGTTAAGTACATCTGGTGTTTTCTAAGAAGTTGGCTTCAAGTGGATCCCTGCTTCTGCCTACCACAGTGACATACACATATACAAATGCATACATTTAATTAAAGCTAAAAATAAATCTTTAAGAAAAGTAGAAACTATTATCAAGGTTTAGAAGACAAGAAACAGAGGAAGTAAGTACTGAATGATATGATCAATATTCACAGAAAATAAGTTATTAGTCCACAGATAAAATTATTGAAAACTTTATTTCCAAGCTTTACCACTCATTTTATATAATTTTAAGCAGTCTCTTCTTTAAGGAGCAAATTCATGACTTTATCATTACCATTGTCTGAGAGCACTGTTTTCCCCAATCACAATGGTCCGTTTTTTATATTTTTAAACGTTTTATCATCGCTGAATGTTGTCCTTAAACTTTTCTCTTCTTTTGCTAGTTCTTTTCCAATCTCCAGGCAGATAGCTACATGATTTTCATCAGGTTCACCTTCTTATTTAGCTTCTCTAGGATCACGAATAATAGGCTCAAAGACCTTTAATTATGGTTAGAATCCACATATGTGGGAATACATATCATATTCCTCTTTTTTGGGTCTGGCTTACCTCACTCAGTAAAGCGTTTTCTATTTCCATCCATTTGCACGCAAAATTCAAGATGTCATTGTTTTTTACCACTGAGTAGAACTCTAATGTGTATATGTTCCATACCTTTATTAACCATTCTTCTATTGAGGGGCACCTAGGTTGTTTCCAGGTTCTGACTATTACAAATAGTGCTGCTATGAACATAGTTGAACAAATGCTTTTTCAAAACAACTTTGAGATATCATCTTACACCTGTCAGAATAGCCAAACTCAAAAACACCAATGATAGTGTATGCTGGAGAGGATGTGGGGTGAGGGGAACACTCATCCATTGTTGGTGGGAATGCAAACTTGTGCAGCCACTGTAGAAATCAGTGTGGCGGTTTCTCAAGAAACTGGGAGTCAACCTCCCTCAGGACCCAGCAATTCCACTCTTGGGAATATACCCAAGAGATGCCCTATCATACTACAAAAGCTTTTGTTAGTTCTTTAATGCTTTCTTTTCCATAACTCTCAAAAAGTGAGGAACAGAGCAGATTGTAGACATCTCCAGATGATGTTGGTGTTTTCCTGGATCATCGCAATCCAGCGCAATGACTAGGTTGTCATGATGGTCTTCTGCTTGTTTTCTTTCTGAAATATATGCAGAAAACACCACCTCTCTAACTGTTATTGTGAGGTTTCTATAAAAAGTTACTGGTGCTATGTCCTGGGAAAGCACCAAGAGCTACCCTAAAATATATATTTACAAAATTTTTAAGAAAACTACTTCCACTATCTACAGAAAGTAATATGCAGTCAGACTTCTACATCCAATGCTTCTCTCTTTGCAGGGTCAATTAAACATGAATTAGATTTTACTATGCCCTGTGCAGTACAATACAAGCAAATGTCAGATGACATTTACTTATTTTGTGTTACTGATTATAACTAAGCATATATACTTTTTAATCAAAAGAAGACCCAATGCCCTGAGAGTAATAAGACATAGGCATCTGAGCTGCTCACCGTGATCTTCAATGATTATATTAATGATAGAAAAAATATTATCTAGGTAGATCCTGATATAAAAATAAGTATGTAGATTGTTTTAATTTCTTTCTACTTAAAGATTTAATTGTTAACTCCTCTTATTACTTTCTTATCTCTGGTAAGAAACATTAAAGTAAGGCATCCAGAGAGCTATGAAATCTTACTCTCTAGATAGGTATAGTCAAGAAAATTGGCTTCTCTTGACCAAGTTTCTGTGCAGCTACCTGAAGAGAGTACTCAAGGAAGAACAAATACCTAATCTCTCACTTGAATTTTATAGACACGAGATGCTCAATCACAGAAGATGGTTCTGTTGGTATCAGGGGATTTCTGGCAACCTGGACTCTTGGTTGTAGCCTTCCCTATATTGGAAGAATTAATCGGAAGAACTCTGTGCTTCCTACCTAATGCTATAAAATACTACAGGAGTACAGAAGCACCACGCTGCCATCTGAGGTCAATGAACCTTTAACTGACAGTATTAAAGCATTGGAAACCTGCTTAGAAGTCAGGTGACTCATCTTTCAACTCTAGGACCCCAAAAACACAGGCCAATTATGTCTTAGTAAAATGACAAAATATGACAGATTCTATGTACTATTTTGAAACAGTGCCAAAGTTCTGCCTACCATGTCTCTTATTCCATGTCTTTGGCACCTCACTGTTCTTACTGTTCTGTTTCAGTACAAATGTATACCACCCACTTGGGTGACTATGAAGAAAACAGCTCATAGCTTTGAAAGATGAAGTTGGGTCATTGTAACTATTACATATAATTTCGTGTTACATAAAGGTATACAGTCATTTATTTAGTTGTTTTTATCAAGGTCATTCCCTGTAACTTTTCCCAGGTCATTCAGAGTGCTAGGAAAGAGGAAGGTTAAAAATGTGTTTCAGAGACTTTCATGAATCTCAAGAACAAGTGAAGCAGCCTCTGATGTCACTGCAAGCTTGATTAGTCTGATTAGGAAGCCAAAGGAGTGAAAGACTCATTCTACACGATGCTTCCCTTTGCTCCTTAAGCCTGACATTTCAATGCTTTACTGCAAACTAAAAATCATAATAGCCCTGAACTGTTGGTAAGAAAATATTCTGAATGCACAGAGCATGCTGTGAAAAGAAAAAAGAAAGAAAAGGAAGAAAAAGCAATGACACAGCTGTTGATGTATTACTGGTAACAAACGCCACTATATATGAGAGTCACATGCAGCAGTAATGCTTGAGACAGTTTCCCGAGACTCTCTGGCAGTTGTTCAAGTACTAGCTACTAAACTTGCATGAACTACAACAAATCACGGTGGCCTTTGGGTCTGATCTTTGTCTATCGTTCAAGCAGAACATCCTGACCTTGTTAGTCTACCCCTTAATAAACACCTATCTGTTTTCTTAGTTCTGAGCTAGTGTGAGATTCTTTTTCTGTTAAGCTTCCGATCATTTCCGCCTTCAGTAGTGCCCTGATGTGAATAAGAATACAATAGGAATTTTACTGCAAAATATGCTGGAAGTTCCCCCATGGAGCTCATAACCACTTCTCATGACTGTGCATCCTGACAGACACAAGCGTGAGGAGTGCTTTATCTCCTCCGCTTTGTTTGGGACCAGAGGGAACCAGTGTAAAATGTTCATTTATTTGTAAATGGAACCTAAGTAAAATATACTTAGAAATATATCCTTATCTGATATATTCCTTTAGAAATAATAGGTACAGATCTACTAAAGCAAGTTATAAGGACCAAACAATTCTTATTTATTCTTATATATATTTCTATACCAACGGCACATTGATACACTAAGGCACATGTAATTTTATCCTCTAAATAGCTATGCAAAATTAACTTTAATTAGGGAGATAACAATAGCAACCAAAAAATATAGAACATTCTTCTAAAATAAACAGATATACTTCATCTTTTAGTATTTTTACTTCAAAATTGTTAAGCTTTCTTATTTTGAATGTAAATACTTTTAAAATTTAGAATTTGATCATTATAAAATGACTCTTCTACCCTTTTCAAACGTATTACATCATTTCTTTCCAAGATGATAACAGTATGCAATATAAATCCAAATGCTACATAACAGTTGCTCTAGTTCATGCTATCTTTAGTAAGAAAGCATTTGAAAATTTTAATCACAAAAATATATTGATATAAATATATTAGAAATATATTACTATGTAATTAAATTGGCAGGGAAAATAACATTTTACCCAAGCTTGTGTGGATTGAAGATGTTTGCCTGTCTTGGTGATTCTGGTTCAGGCTGTGTTAGAAATGCGGCCAAACTGCCCTCTGGAGCTATCTTCTCATTAGACTGGTTGAGGGAAGAGTTACTGTCAAGGGGGTTAAGGTGGCACATTGCAAGCCTTTGAAGACCTGAACCCAAGCTCACTCACCTGTTCCTCTCCAGAGATAGCCTCACAACACAGCCACTGGTTTTCTTTTCACAGTAGATAATTCAAGAAGGAGCTAAACTTAAAATGGAAGCCAGAGATCTTTTAACTCTATTCTTCTATGTGACTTTCCGTAATGTTTCCCAACTTCTGTCTGTGAGTCCAGTACAGTTCACCCTGCAGGCAAGAGATAGCACAAGAGTGTGAAAGTCAGGTGACCAGAACAATGTGATTTCACACCCATGTATTAAGACTGTTTTAAAAAATACAACTTTATGTGACCATTTTGCTTAATCATTCATGTTTTTCTACTTGATATTCAGTTCAAATTGTCTGTGTCAATGTGACATCTGGCTAATTCAATTCTTTCCATGTGCTTAACTAAAGGTTCCCATAAGCAGACATGCATATACTCTGCCTTATCCTTTAGTGTTAGTTAATTTTGTCATTTTGATACACTCTAAACCTGGGAAGAGATTCTTAATAAGGAATTATCACTGTTGGGGTAGGCCTGTAGTCATGTCTCTGAGAAATTGTCTTGGTTATATTAATTGACATGGGAAAAGCCAGCCCATTGTGGGCAGCATCATTCCTTGGAGTTGGGTCCTAGACTGTATAAAAATAGAGACTATGAGCCAAGACCAGCATGCATGTATTCATTCTTTCTCTGTTCTTGCTTGTGAATGTAAATAGCTGATTCAAGTTTCAGAATGTACTATAACCTGTAATTGTGCCCTTTCTCCCCTACATTTCTTATATGAGAGGTTTTTTTATGTATCAAAGCAACAAAAAATGAAACTACAACCACCACCACACTGTTTTGTGAAGGATGAGTTGTCTGAATTTTCAGGCTTATAGTCAGAAAGCAGTTTGACTTAGGATGAACCTGTGTTGAGTCTCACCCATACTTTAGATGAGGCTCTGGGCTTTTAAGTTTATGCTAAAATGAATTAAGACACCGTGATCTATTAAGACAGAAGGAATGGGACATGAAGCCAAGATCTAGGGGCATAGTAAAATTGATTTTAACATTTGCTTCCTCTTAAATTATTGCTGAAATGTCATTGTCATTTTGGTCACATTAGCCAGAGGGCCTTTTTAGAACTTTTTAGTCACTGAGTTCTGATTCTTATGAATGAATTAATAGCACTATGATTAGATGAATTCTCCTCCTGTTGCTGGCTATATTAGCTACTTTTCTTGTTGCTGAATACAATTATCTGACTGAAAAAAAAAGAAAGGTGATTTTCTCACAGGAAGACAGGAAATCAAAGTGAGAGTTGCTTGAGGCAGCTGATAAGCCTGATAAGCCTCATGAAGCAGGAGGTGGTGAAGAAATACTCACGTTGGGCCCAATGTCAGCTGATCATTCTGAGTCTACAGTCAGGAAGCAGCATGTGATGAAGAAAAGCTTATATTCAGCCCACTGTCTCCTTTGTGTGCAGTCCTATATAATCCCTGACAGCTATTACTAAAGTGTATCTCCCAGGTGCTTCCAGACCTCATCCAGTTGACAACTGAGGTCCACCATCTCAAGAGCTCTTGTTCTAACTCTGTCCTTCTGACACAGGAAGAAGGCTGGGGCCAGATGTTGTCACTTGATACTGAATCTTCAGACTACAGCATGGATATGTTTCTCATTGTCATTCATTCTATGATAATCTTCATAATAGTACAAAAGGACTCAGACAGACAACATTTACCAAAATAGCCACATTAGAAAGTGGGAGTCTAGGATATTTCAATGTGACATCCAGAAATCAGGGTTAATAGTCTTGAAAAATGTCAGAGCCAAGAACTTGATTAATTATGAATTATATACTAATGATCTTACAGCAATCTTTGTGTTTGGTTTTATCTTGGGTAAATACTTTTCTGTTACAGAAAGCAATAGAAACAGAACATGTCTATAACATACTTTATAACACACTCATTCTGGTGGCTATTTTCTGTGTTATGTTACAAACACAAGAAAGGGTCTATGGATAGAAGTCTTGGACTGTTAGTAACATGTGCTTATTGCCATTTATCAAAGGCAAATCAGTAAAATTCCACTGTGGAGAAGGAAAAGGGGGAAGGTTGGATGTTTTAAAATCAACTGCGTAAAAGAGGAAGTTATAACTTTGTAGTTATAAAGATATTTAATGGGAACAGTTTCAAACCACCCTGCACATCTCAAAATGTCTGCATATTTCATTTATTTTAGTGCTCTTTCCAATAGGTATGCTTGAGCGAATATCATCAATTCGGTGAGTGAAAAGTTTGATAACACCAATTTCTATATCACCAAGATACATCCACAGTTTTGCTTTGGGCTTATAATTAAATGAACCGCACAACTCTCATTTATTAAAATTCATTGCATAGCTTTTGACAGAAAATTTATTCATGCTCAAAGGCAGCAAGGAGCTATTATAAACATTCCTGAACTAAAATTTGTATTATTTTTGCCCCAGAAAAACAGTAGGTGTAAGTAAAATCTATATTTTCTTCACTGTATTACAAGTCGTGTCTAAAGGGAGCAAGTTAATAATAAAGTTAATGGAAAAGATTTTCGCTAGTGTGTGGTGATGAAATATGAATAACATTTTTAAATGTAGTTTTCCGTCAAAATGATTACAATACCTGTGAGCGTACACTAGCCTTAGATTTTAATTATTACAACTCTCATCATGTGCTCACCTCTTTGAGTTGGCTCATTTGTTCTCCCTAATTATTTGGGAATATTTCCTAGTGCACCTCGCCATCTCAGTTCATCCATCGAGCTTTAAGGATTTCTCCCCTTGCACTACCTCTTCTGCTTTCTCTCAGAGGACTAAAGTGTCTAGATCCTGCTTGAAGACTACCTTCCTTCTGCCTCTGGGAAAATTCTCTTTGAGTGACTTTTTATAATCTTAAAAGATACTGATAAAGGGGGTTAGTAAAATCATTCTTTGATGTAGAAGGGTCATCTGTCTATGTGTTACTTTCATTGGTTAATAAAGAGACTGCCTTGGTCTTTGACAGGACAGCAGCTTAGATAGGCGGAGTAGACAGAACAGAATGCTGGGAAGAAGGGATGTCAGGCAGATGCCATGCTTCTCCTGCCCGAGATGGACATGGGTTAAAATCTTTCCAGTAAGCCACGACCTCGTGGTGCTACACACATTACTAGAAATGGGTTAATTAACATGTGAGAGTTAGCCAATAAGGGGCTGGAGACAATGGGCCAGGCAGTATTTAAATAAGTACAGTTTCCATGTAATTATTTCTGGCAAAGCTAGCAGGGAGCCGGGTGGCAGAACGCAGCCCACTGCTTCTTCTTTTACAGTTCTTGATCATGCTATGTTCTAAGTTAGCATATACAAAGTAAATATGTGTGCTCCTCTCACAACCACTCAGTTGTGAGAATCAGAAACTACCATGGCCTCTGCCAGTCTCTTGGGATGTTTGTCTACCCTTTTCCAGCTATTTCCCCTATGTCTTTTACACTTTTAGATATCGACCCCTTTGTTCTCTCTAGAAATGGGAACACATTCTACTCTTTTTCCCATTGAGGACATTTATGGCTATTTCTTCCTATTAATACAAAAAGGCCTGTTGTTTTTGTGCTGCTAATTAGCCCAAAATGCAGAAGTCAAAATACTTACCAGACAAGCATTGATTTGAAAATTCTATTAAAGAATATACTCCATTAAAGAGGAGTTGGACAGATGATGGATCAGCAGTTTCTACTCTTTCAGAGGACCTGGGTTCAATTCCCAACATTCACACATGGCAGTTCACAACCTCTGGAACTCTATTGTCCGTGGATCTGATGCTTATCCTGACCCTGTGAATCACTCATGACGCAGATACATACATAAAGATACAGGCAAGCATACACACATGAAATAAAGACGTTTTTTAAAGAATACATTCTTTAAAAGGGACAGGAAAACAATGAAAACAATCTGAGACATAAGAACCCTTCTGATGTGAAAAGACCTGGGTACTTTTACATCAGTTCAAAGAAATTGCCTGGCCTTGTCACCCGGATCATTTGTGTAAGGTCGTATTGATGAGAACAGGGGATAGAAAAAAAATAGGTAGAAAAAGGATCCCAAAGTAAAATGTTCAGAGAATGCTCTTGCTGGTGCCAGGAACAACAGAAGACAGTTCTCTTTGTCTTATTACCTCTTTAGTCTATATATGTGTGTATATATTTAGTTTATATATGTGTGTGTGTGTGTATTATTATATATATATTATTACCTTTCATTTATATGCGAAGATGTGACTGACACTAAGAAGAGGCACCCGGGATCCTCCTGGTAGGGCCAACTGGATGAACCTGCTAATCTTTCCCCTAATACTGCATACATTGTTTGACATAAGTTATTTTTAAAGCCCCCAGACTAGCATCTCTATGATATCTTGTTCCTGGTGACCCAGCCCCACTCTAAGGCAGCTCTATCCTCTCCTTCTCTAACTAAAGCTCCCATCCATGGAGTTATAACATCTCCCTGAAACCCAGGATTGACAAGACTAGAGCTTGGAGGTTCTGGGAGACTTTGAGAGCTGAAGAAATTTGCGGGATCCTAACCTGAGAGCTTAGATCACAGGAAATAGGAGGTGAGGTCCGTGACAAACTCAATGACATCTCAGATTTCCTGTGTCCATATCTAAGTAGATGGAGGTGGGCATCTTATTACCCCAACAGACAATACACTGCACAACAAATTTTTTCCATCCTGAGACTGGCCTTTGGGGGCCATCAGGAATTAGACGCTCACAGCTTACAGGAGGCATTGTGGGTTGTGCGGTTGGGCTCCAAGAAGTCAAGGCCTGGTTGTTAGAAAGTAAGAGATAAAGCTTATTGTCCTTGTATTTTCCTTTAGAGGGCTCTTGTCTCTACAAAAGATGAAAATTACTTTATTCTTTTAAGAGGCTATATGTCGATTATATGATGCTTCTGTATTCTATCAGAGTCCCACTTCGCTTCATTTTTAATTTTTACATACAGCACAGAAGTAAAAACAATACGTCTTTCTGAAATCTTTCTCTGGTGCCTTTTTTTACATGACTAATTCCTCAAGGTGAGACAGATAGAATGGGCTTTGCTAGGTAGCTCGTTAAATAGTAGATGGTTAGATGGTCAGTGAGAATGGGTTCCTCCCTCATAATCAGCAGTCTGTAAAACCAGGAAATGAAACTGCATGATTTGAGTTATTATATGACTCTAGATGTTCTGTTGCCCAGTATCTCTACCAAATGAACTGAAGGCTGAAATTGAAGAAGATAGTTTTATTCAAGTCCAAGCTTGGAACAATAGATTAAAGATGTCTCAAAAACAAATCAATTAATTCAAAGGAAGGAAGGAATAAAAAAGGTAGGGCTAAGGAATGGGGGATAAAGAGAAAGAGGAAAAGAGACACTGTGAGAAAGAGAGAGGAAGTGAGGGCAGTTGCACATTTTCTGAAATGAAAAGATCTCAGACATATTATAGCACTGTGGGTCGAGTACTCCATGCTTAACATAGCTCATTGTCTCTAGCCATGTTCTTCCACTGACAGACTTCAGGGAGAAGCTTGTTTTATCTTTTCTTGAAAGCAGTTTCAGGACTGGAAAAGTGGTTGAGCAGGTAAGAGTAATTGCTCTTCCTCCAGAGGACCTGGAACTTGATTCCCAGAATGCAAATGCGACAGTTTACAGCCATTTGTAACTCTGACTCCAGGGAATCTGATGCCTTTGGCCTGTGTGGGTACCCACATTCAAATGCCTATCCTCATAGAGTCATATACATAAAAATAAAGTAATGCTTTAAAAAAGAAAGTCAGTTTCAGCTCTGTCTTAGTCCATTGCTCTATTGCTGTGAAGAGACCCCATGACCACAGCCACTCTTACAAAAGAAAGCATTTTATCGGGGCTTGCTTTCAGTTGCAGAGGTTTAGTCCATTATTATCATGGCAGAGACGATAGCAGCTTGCAGACCTACACGGTGCCGGAGAGGTTGAGACTTCTACCTCCAGATCTTCAGGCAGCGGGAAGAGACAGACGCTGGGCCTGGCATGGGTTTCTGAAACCCCAAAGCCCATCCCTAGAGCTGGTCCTCCTCCAACAGGACCACACCTCCTCATCCCTCTCAAGGAGCTAAGTAGCATCACTCCCTAAAGACCACTCATTTAAAACATTTAAATATATGAGATTACGGATGCCATTCCTATTCAAATCACCAGAAGCCCCAACACATTTGCTCCTACTGACCGACAAAAAACAAAAAAGGTGTGGAACAGAGGAAGAGACACATGACAACTACCAACTACCTTTCTTTAGACTTGGAAAGCCATGTAAAAAGAGGAAGAAAACATCACAATTACTTCTCCTTTAAAACAGAGATATTATGTGTGAGAATGACAACAGACTAGACAAAATGGAAGAAGATGGAGGTACTGGGCTTTTGTTGATATCCTTCAAAGAAAAACTATTCCTTCCTGGTAAAGCCTGGCTATTTTTGTGAATTCATTTTTATCCTATCATCTTTCCTCTTTTAAAAGTGTTCTGTTACATGAATAATGGTCAAAAGAATGGGACCTGAGTTGCATCTCTGACCCTGAGTAGAAACATGACATTCTGAACTTCTGAAGTGCTCATGAGGTCACAAGATTACTATCTAGGAGGAGACTTTAATATCATTCTCCTGTAAAAGCCAACGCAAATGGGTCTCGGCAGGAAAATGTCTCTCAGGAAAGCTCTTTGTTCCAGAGGCTTTAGGTAAAGTTAAAACCTGCTTTAAAATGGACCTGACCACAGTGTTCTCCCCAGCTGTGTTTCACTCGGATTCCTCGACAGTGGCTTTGCCTATAATGGTCCCTCTGGCCAGTACCAACTCTCACCCTTGAAGATATTCCACACTTTCCCATAATAAACTTTACCTGCCTACCTTCTACATCACATGAGAGTAGAAACAGATGAACTAAGTTGTGTCTCTACAATGTCAGAAAAGTAATTAACAATAAATCGACATTGTCCAGTGGTTTCACTGGCAACAACTTGACGATACTTCACTTTCCTTGTTAGCTCTGGCTCTCTACCAATATCTACTTTCAAAGTGCACATCACATGGTAAATTCACGTCTATAGATAGATAGATAGATAGATAGATAGATAGATAGATAGATAGATAGATAGATAGATAGATAGATAGAAAGAAAGATAGAAAGATAGATAGATAGACTGGCTACAGAGGATTAAGAGGTTGCAGAAGTTCAAGAGGTTGCAAAAGTCAGAAATGAAGGGAAACTAATAGAAATTCAAAGCTAACCAGCCAACCAGTGCCCTTCTTGGGAGAAGCAGCTGCTGTTGTAGGCTACAAGATCAGAGTTGAGCTGAAGAATTGAGTACAGCTACAAAAGTGAAAAGACAAAAGTTGGCCTATACAAATGAATGATGGGCAGATGAATACTCGGTCCAGATAGATGAACAGGAGTAGGAGCGAATTGCAATTCAAGTAGGCTCTATCAGTAGCCAGGACTGAGCTGAGCCACAGTCCTTAGGGAGTTTTAAATTACTTGCCTGTCGTTTCTTGGATCCAACCAGATAGGAAGTTTTTCTGCTCTTCATGGGGTCCAGATGAGGAAGTTATAGTCTGTCCTCAGTCTTATATTTCATTAGTAAGTTCTTGGCTCTGATTTTTTTTCTGATGCAATTTTAAAGTCCCTATGTGTCTGGGCCATCCCAACTCACCTTGATAATTTATAAAGTGTCACCCTTTCTGACCTCAGAAATAAGTAATTTATCAATCTGTGCCATGTGAGTGGTATCAAAGTCATTCAGTGTCTACTCAGGTGCAGAGTCCATGCTCCATAGGTAAAATGCAATCAAAAGCTGCTTACCAATGGATTCTTTCTGGGCAAGTCACAGTTTGAAGGTATACATCATTGGCACAATGTTGAATAACGTATGCCAGGGCATAGACAGATCTCAACACTAGGTTCTATGATCATCCATTCTGAATTCTTGTGACAGTGATCACAAGACTGAGGAGCAGTAGAAAGGCCGGGTGAGATCCCAGTAACAACTTTCAGATAGGATTGCTGTAAACAGTGATGTGGATGAGCTTAATTCATGGAACTAGGTGCCATTTGGAGCCAGTGTTTTCCTGAGTTTGCTGCCTTCCCCCAAGAAAAAAGATAGAAACATGAACAAAGAGTGAGAAGAGATCTTGCAGTTTTATTAAGGAAAGGTGAGACAGAGTATGTAAGCCCAGGAGTGATTCCAAGAGAGAATACATTCTCACCTTCCTGTCCAGTGGTGTTTTACGATTCTGCTGGTGGCACCTGGACAGGCACTGGAGAAAGCTTTACCAAGATTGATCATTTCTTTAGTGCCTTGTGATCGGACTCATTGATTCCTATACATTCTGTGCATACTTTCTGCTTACAATTAGACAGGTGATAGTGTATTACTTTTATAGTCAGAGGAGTGGGCACTCATCATGGTCACCATTGTCTATTTTCTGTTCAAACTCATTACTTGTTTTGTAGGGTGTGAATGATTCCCTTCCCTTTCTAGGTCTCAGGTTCTGTGTAGTTTATAATCTATCATGGGCCCACATTCTTCTTGCCTACAGAGAGACAACCCCTGTCTCAATAGTATTTGCACTTCCTCCTTCCATTGTAGATTTCTAAAATACTCACATAATAGTCTAAGACATGATAGACATTAAACTGCATTATTCACTCCAGTTAACTGAGTGGATGACTATTCTAAATACAGAACTTATCTGTGTATGTGGTGGGGGAGGTATTCTTGTCTATATGTTATTTGTATATATATTTGTATGTGCCGGTGTGCATGTATATGTGCATAACTACATTTGTAGACCAGAGATTGATGTGGTTTATCTGCCCTTATTGGTCTCTATCTTAAATTTGGAAACAAAGATTCACTTTGAACCTAGAGCTCATCAACTTGGCATGATTAGACAGCCTTTGAGCTCCAAAGATCTGCTTGTCTCTGCTACCCTGCCTGCCCTGCTAGGATTACAAACATCTACCACCACACTTGTCTATTTGTATAAGTTCTCTCCATCTGAACTCCAAACCTCTGTCTACACATCAAGTACTTTAAGAACTGGGTGATCCCACTGAGTTCTCTAGAACCAGTTTTTGTAGATAACGCCACTGATGAAAAATATAGCTCTCACCTCTTAGGGAATAACAGTTAATTATACAGATAAATATGAGTATCATGGATCAAAAACAAGGATCCAGGTTAAGTCAAATATAATGCTTCAATTTGGTAACAAGATATTCAAAAGAAGTCATAAACCAATACACCTCTTAAATATGTTGGAGGGACATGAGGAAGGTAGGTAATAGCAAAGTAGAGAAATATCTGTTAAAGGTCTCAAATGCTATCTGGTGACATTTTTAGTCTCTGGATTGATGGAAACCAGTGGTCTGTTAGCACATTAGAAGAAGATGTACCTCATGGCCACAAGGACAGGTATGTGTGTCAGCACATGTACAGAGGTGGGCAATAAATGTCTGCGAAGGGGCCTAAAGTAACCCAAGATAACATGGCTCCAGATACACAACTTCCACAGTCCACAACATTAAAGCTCTCACTGATCAATCAGACTTGCAAAAACTTTAGTGCTGGCACAGCTATTGATTTTTTCTTAATTTCAGGTCAAATCATTAACAAATAAAATTGACTGAGTACTTTTTTTTCTATAACAATAGGTTGTACTTGGTCATCTAAGGGTTTGGTCAGGGTATCTTTGGAGATATATGACTTTGTATTAATAGAGTGTGTGTGTGTGTGTGTGTGTGTGTGTGTGTTTAACACTGATACAAAAAATAATACCCTCTCTTTGTCGCCAAGAGATTCTTTGTTTTAATAAAGCTTTTTCCTCCAGGCATAACATAACACTGCCATTATGGAGCAGAGATGAACTTTGTGAATAGTGATGCCAATGGAATAAGAACAATATAGTGACAGCTAAGGTCTATGGTAATGGCAGTACAGTTATTACCACTCACTCCTAGAGGGAGAGGGAAAGGTCACAGAACTCACTCTCTCTTGAGATTCCAGCCATTTCTCTCTTCTGCCCCCTAGGTCACTGTGACTTTGAGAGATGCTAGAGTAATGCAAGAGGTGAGGGGTTAACTAGACGGGAACTCCATGATGAAATCATCACGAACTTTTTCAAGTAATGAGGTGAGCCCTTTCAAGGACGCAACTGTTATGACTCTCCTCCACTCCTGTTAGTAATCCCTCAGTCATGCTTCTGTAAGTCCATTCGATCACCAAGTTGGCCTTGCATGGAGCTCTTGTCTTTTATCAGTGCTCTCTCTAGGGTGAATAAATATTTATTCATATCTCTCCAGGAAAAGCTATGCAATAAACACATTATTGGTTTTCTATATTCAAATGTACAGAACAATGCACCCTGTACTGAGTAAGTACACTAAAATAATAGGACCCCGTGGCAGCTACACTATCAACGAAACATAGAGCCCACCATCGTTCTCTAACAGCTTTCTCCATTAGTGAAACAAGGGTCCTTTGTGGCTCTGGATTTCTCTACTATAATTCTCACGAACCAAGATAGCACTGCCATGTTATTTAACATTTTTCTAGTTCCATTCATATTCAAAACTATCTATATTCTGTGCAGCTCATAAAGAGTAACATGAATACAGTAATTCTACTGAGCCCTATTCTATAGCAGCTCTGAGGGAACTGTCCTAGGTGGCATCCTGTAGTATGGAATATGACCCTCTTGCTTAGTTGCTTAAGAATAGCACTGCCTTTCTGTGACCACCATGGTTCTGTCCTTGTCTCATGAATGCTCGAAAATAGCCAGCTTTCTTTCACCCTTTCACTGTATTGTTTACTCATTGTACTTTTCTCCATCACTGTAATCACTGTATTAAAAGAGTTGCAGCATTAGGAAGGTTGAGAACCACTGCATTAGAGGGTTTTTGATGTTTCTTGAGGTTGAGTCTAAGTGCTATCTGCTTTCCTGAAACTTCCCTTCAATTGGTTTTTCTATTGAAACCAGTCCCAAGGTGCTGAACTACCTCTTCTGACAACAGTTACACACATTTGTAAATCATCTCGTTAAACCTTTTTAGAATTCTTCTAATTCGGGTCACCTCTTTTCTATTAATTCCTCCAGTAATGACAATATTTCAGGAGAAGAGGACATAGATGCTAATATCTCTCAAAAGGTCTCCCTGGAAATCTTACTGTTCAAGTAAGAATACCTACACCCTCTTCCACGCTGCATCTAAGAGGAGACCCTGGAACTCAAGTACAGAGCAGGGCAGTCAATGTCTCTCTATTGCACCCTGGGTCACTTTCTGATTTGCATGAATATGGAAATTCAGTGCTTTTACTTTAGTTCAGGATTCCTTATAAGGCATCTCTGTGAAATCAACTCAAGTTACCCTGGACAAGACTGAATAAAAAAAGAAAATCTGTGGCTGCTTTAGAAAGCAGGAAGTATGACTATCAAAAGCATTAAAGGAAAAATAATTGTCTCTATTCCTTGGGTCTTGTTTAACTTATTATGGTTTTATTTGTTATTTAATATCACTGTTAGTACAAAGGAGCTAAAATCTCAAATTATAAACAACAATTTTATCATTCATCTCTTGATTACGCAATTCAAAAAGACTGAAATTGCATATAATTCATGCTATGTAACTTACACATGACAAATATTTCACCATTAACAGAACAGCGAAAACACTCTACAGAAATACTGAAATGTTTTACTCCACTTTTCAGTAAGTCCATATGCCACCAACACTTTGCCAATGGCACGGCTAAGTAAGGAGGCACTGAGAGAAAATGAACTGTGTCATTTTCACAGGCTCCAGAGAAGCAGGGGGCGACTGTCCTCACTCCTTCACTCCGTCACAACTTACTTTACCAACTGATTTTCGACAAATCCCTGATTAAAGCATAGTCTAATTACACCCATTGCTCTAGACATAGTAAATAATATCCTAATTACATTTATGTTGCTATGATGAAATACTGACCAAACCAACATGGAGGAGGAAAGGACTTATTTTGGCCTGCATTTGCCTATCATAGTTTATCATTGAGGAAAGTCAGATCAGAAACTCAAGTAGGAACGTAGAGACGAGAATGTAAAGAAGCAAAAATCTTGGAGGAATTCTACTTACTGCCTCACTCCCTATGTTATTCCCCTGCCAGCTTTCTTGTATACCCACTCCTAACCCCAAGGAAAACACTTCCCACAGTGTAGGCATGGCTCTCCCTCATCAATCAATGGTCAATATGGGTCCCCATAGATATGTTCACTGGATGATGTGATGTAGGTAATTCTTTCTTTCATTGAGATTCTCTCTTCCCAGGTGTGTCAAGTGGATGACCAAAGCTAGCCATCACAGCATCTTTACTGCAAACAAACACAACAAAGTTTCTTGCTCAAGGACTTGGATTTGATCTTGGTTCACATATTATTTCCAATAGCCAATGTGAAGGAGAATCCAAGGCAGTTCACAGTCCTCTAGGTCATGCAGTAGTTCATGTTCATGATTCGACTTCAAAGATTTGCTGGGTGCCATGCTCCCTGTCACAATAAATAAAAAGACACTGACTTTTTGGACATCTCACAGAACATCATGTTAGAATGCTATTGAGGATTTAACTGAGAGCTTTGGAGATAACCAGTAGCCTGAAGGAACTATTTTAGGAATCTGGTAGTTAAGTGGCTGCAATAATTAATTCAAAGATAATGAAGGGCGTACTCCCTTTGCACCCCAAATGCTAGGTTAATAACACGAAGCAATAAATCAAATGTACTAAGGTTCCTTCAGTGTTCACACCTTGTGGTTTAGAGTTTGGTTCTGGCTCAATTTTCAAGTCATCAAACACATATGCACACACATATACAAACACACACAAACACACACAAACACACACAAACACACACACACACACACACACACACACACACACAGGAAAAAACCTTCACATTTGGAGTGGATCCCAGCAGAAAGCAAACAAACAAAACGAAACCTCCACACCTGCATACAATCATTCTTAGAGATTGCCTAATAATCAAACTCAGACTAACAGACTAGTGATGCACACAGTGTATACAATAAACACATTTTACCCAAACAAAGCTCTCTATTATTTTCTAGTTAAAACCCTCGAAGACATCAATTGCAGCAAAGGCATTTGGTATAGCGAACGGAAAGTCTCTGGAAAGTAGCCCAACTTCAAACTGAAGCTTTCTGCAAGACTGATTAGAACTAATTAGAGCTTCAACAGTTGTCAAGAGTTTGAATACTGCAGGTCTGGAACCTAATTACAATTTGTCTTGAACTATTTTTAGCCATCTAAATAGTCATTATTTGCCCAACTCTGTATCAGACTTAATATCCTGAAAGAACAGACAAAATCTTTCAGACTGTACTAACTTAACAAAACCATAGTTTTAGTTTTCTCTTTTTAAGGAGCTCACATAATTTTATTTTTTTAAATTGTTTTTATTGAGCTATATATTTTTCTCCACTCCCCTCCCTTCCTCTTTTCTCCCCTTCTACCCTCTCCCACAGTCCCCATGCTCACATTTTACTCAGGAGATCTTGTCTTTTTCTACTTTCCATGTAGATTAGGTCCATGTATGTCTCTCTTAAGGTTCCCTTTGTGGTCTAGGTTCTCTGGGATTGTGAATTGTAGGCTGGTTTTTCTTTGCTTTATGTCTCAATGTCACTTATGAGTGAGTATATGTCATATTTATCTTTCTGGGCCTGGGTTACCTCACTGAATATGATGTTTTCTAGATCCATACATTTGCCCGTAATAATAGAAAGATTGAATCCTCAAATCCGAGGCCAATAGCTGAGGGTTTTTTTTTACATTGCTGTAACCACCTACTTAATGTTTCCACCAATGTGTTTAAAAAGCACCTTGATTTTTGACTGACATTGTTCTTTTACTATGAACACTTCACAGAACTGCTTCTACGTTGGAACATGGAATCTGGGGTAGCCTACATCTGTGTTCCTTTGCCATGCCCACTCATGTTTGGCCCCAAAACAAACTATCTTTCGTCCCCTTTGATATGAGGGTTGTGTTTGGGGGTCCACAATAATCATCAATGGATTTATCTCCATCTTCAATTTGTCTTGGAAGCCTTTTGATATGTAATTTCAAAAAACCCAGAATAATTAATTAAACTTCTTCTGTGACTGATCTATTGGGTAAAAGTCTTGGTTAAAGGAAATGAGAAAAACAGGAAACTATTGTTATTGAAGATGCAAGTACAAATGGGTAGGGGTGCTGTTCTTTTCTTTCCCTCATTGTTTCTGAATCTGCCCCTCTCTACAAATGTTAGGACTGTCTCCAAGCTAAGGAAATTCTCAAAGCTTTTACTATATAAAACAAAATGCTTTACAGAAATGAACAGAAAACTTAATCTTATGCACAAATCAAAGTGGGAGTTAACCAAAACAATTTATGTCCATTCAAGTTTTTAATTTCCCGTTGGCCAAGGATGTGTATACAGATAATAAGAGCTTATTGTCAATATACGTATAGAGAAGAAAAGGGCAAATATTGGGTTACTTTAGAATATGACCTAACCAAATTACAGAGACTTTCCATGAAAATTCAGAGAATTTAAATTATATTAAAGACATCCCCCCAAAACAGTTTATGTGAGTATATTCAACTAATCCAAAATGATATATGTGAATTTGTTCCATTTCATTTAGGCAACGGAAAAACATTTATTTTTAGGGGTTCTTATTGTGTATCAAACACTGTGGTAAGCCTGGAAAATCTCAAAAGGATAAAGCAAATTCTGCTTATGAAAATACTCTTACACATACACACACACACACACACACACATTCACATAGACTAGAGTTATAACACAATGAGTTCTCAATATAAGGAACTGTTTGACATCAACAAAGTGGTACTCAGATCTGAATGCTGTTATACAAAATGTTTTTTAAAAAATACGTGGAATTGATGGAATTTCAAAAGATGAGAAAGATTTTATTATGTAATAACAGAATGTTGAGAAGGAACTTGGCATAAGAGAAGAGGAATGTGAAGCTGAGGAAAGAACCCCAGAAAAGCACAGAAGTTTAAAACATGCTCAAGGGAGAGAAGAAGTCATTAAATCTAAGGAAGTCTGGAGAGCAGCAGTGTATGGAGGTCTCAGTCTGTATATTGTTTAAAAAAACAAACTTGATTTTACTAACAATACTAGAAGTCAAAATATTTATAAAATAAACGTAACATCTGTTATACACATTCTTACATTTTCCAGGTCTGACTATTTAGATGACAAACTTTGTCATGGAAAACATGACATTTTGACCAGCTGGTGTGCTGTGCCTGAATGCGCGCTATTTGGAGCATTGCTTTGCTCACATATCCTTTACAGCACTTGTTTCCACCATGTATTTTACTATATTGGGGCTAAACACTTAAATGAACGGCATAAATTTTCCTGCGGCACTAACTAGCAGCAGCAAGTTGGTATTAATATCACTCTAAACAGTCATTTTCATAATCTCTCATTAGGAAATTACATTTTACAAGTGGCAGAAGTTTGGAGGAAATAAGAGTAAAATGAGACCAGAAATGTGACGCCCACGAGGGATTGCTGGGTAAATACCATCCATGTTCTACGAGCTCCCTGACTTTAAGCACGCACTTTTATTCATGATACATATTAAGATGCTTATTTGAGAGGAGGGAGGTCACTATGAAACTACAAACTTGGCATTCTCATAGAAAAAGTAATTTTCCACTATTCATTCATGATAGCAATGTTCGTTAATGCAGGGAAGTGTTCCTAGTAACCAAAACAGGCGACTCTTCAGTTCTTCTTTTAATCACGGTAATATTTGCTTACTGAATAATATAAAATGGTGGATTTTGGAAAGCTAAACAAGAGTATTCCATAAGATCTGTTAGAGAGCACTCGAGTGTTCTGTTTTACAAGTGCTTACATATAATTATTTAACTTTCTAATCACGTAGGGGACACTAGGAATATCAAAAATCAGCAATTAAAGAAACTTACCTAGAAATATCATGTGATTTTTTTGTGAAAAAAAGAAAAGGAAAGGGATATAAAGAGGTAACGTATGTGTAACATTAAAAAGACTTGAATAGAAATAGTGCTAGGAGCAAAAGATGCAGAGAATAGAAATTCAAGTCTCCCGGAGCAAACAAACAAAATACCTTAATACGTAAATGTGATAAATACTTAAACATATCTCATCTAAGATAATGGCAACGAACCACAGGGTAACACAATGCCATTTATTTTGAGAACACAAATTAAAAACACAATGCTAATGTACACCTATCACAATGACTATCTTTTTTGTTTTCAACTTTAAGTGAATGATGATGCCAGATGTTAGTAAGCATCAGTAGGAACTTGGACTCAACATGTAAAAGAGAGTGTCCTCAGATAAGAACTTTGGGGAAAGTTGTGCGATTTGTAAACAGTCAAACACATGGCATATTATCTGACTACTCTAGTATGATTTATTTCCCCAAGAGAAGACATATGACCTCACAAACACTGCTACAGGCATGTCAATCACAGCTTGACTTTGTAATAATAGCCTAGACTGTATCCAACCCAATTGTTCATCAGCAGGTAAGACAAGCTGGAATTTATCTTTGTAACATTTCACTGCAATAGGAACAAACTAGCATATTTGTATACTCCAACGTAGACAGACCTTATTATTCTGAGCGAAAGAAACTAACCTTTGTGCCTAGTGATAGTTACAGTGTAGAGGAGCCTAGAAAACACAAGCTAACCTGTGGAGTGAGGCAAAGCCGATCAGTGGGCTGCGAGAGCGAGAATTAGGAAATGCAAAAAGACACAGAAGTGGGTGACAAGTGTTGTGATTATCTGGGTTTAACGGGTGGTTCCACAGACGTCAAACTGAAACTGTGGCCAATATCTGAAATTTAGTATGTGACAACTATTCTGAAATAAATCTTCTCAAATATTTACGCCTCTATGAGGTAGTAGTAGGTTTTTGCTTGTTTTTTGTTTTTTGCTATCATCTTAATCAGTGAGAACCATCATCCATATTTTAGCAACAGTTATCCCTCGTAGGGAAAGAATTAGAGTTTGGGGTTTTGTGTGTGTGTGTGTGTATATGTGTGTGTGTGTGTGTGTGTGTGTGTGTGTGTGTGTTTCTCTTTAACTTTTTCCTATTAGTTTATTTTCTTAACATCCTAAAACAATTTTTAAACATTTACTTAAGATTAAATGTTCTTCCTCCAGGAGAGTGGTGACGCAGAACTGTAATCTCAGCTCTTGAGAGGTGGGAGGCAGAAAGATGCAGAATTCAAGGCCAGCTCTGGCTACAGGAAACAACAAACCACTAAATCTTTTTCAGAATTTCAGGTTCTTTTAAAAATGTACCTATCTCTACATTAACAAAAAAAAAAAAAAGCTGACAGCCAGCAGGTATATTTTATTTTTTTAAATATGACTTCTTTACAAGAAAGATAAGTTTTGTATTTAAAAACACAATAAGCTTTAAAAGCAGTCTATTACAGTTAAGTTTTGTCTGGACTCCGGGAACAGAGTAATTCCCCTACTCTGTGTTGTTAAAATAACCAGGAGTGATTTGCAGCGCTTTGCATATAAAAATTTATTGAGCCTTCCTTCCCATGCCCTTAGGTTCTTAGACAGGAAAAGATTAGTGAAAGGAGACAAGGACGTCTCAGTCCTTTCTTTGGTGAGCTGCTGAGCCTATGTTTAATAACAGAATTTTAATTTAGGCAAACTAATCAACTCCATACTATCCGGACCAGAATCTTGTCTTAGTCACTCGGCACCTTCCTGTGAATGCCACTCTCTGTGTTCCTCCTTTCGAGGACTCGGTGCCACAGTCATGCTTACCCGACAAATGACAGTTACACGGTACTGGTGACCAAGATCTCTTAGAACTCCGTGGAAGAGAAGGGTCGTGTGACGCAGAGGTCATCGCTAAGGCTGCATTCTTATTGAGACCTGACACGCAGCAGCAGACGACCCTGGGCTGAATTTTCCTGGCCTCGGTTTTCTCGCCTCGGATTCCGCTTCTTTCAACAAGAGGAGTCATGCTGTCCTGTTTCTGGTTTTTCTCCAAGCACATCGGCCCTGCACTGAGGTCCCTGCCCCGTGTGCTACACAGATGTACTGTCCCACAGTGTTTGGCCTACAGGTATCCTTCAAGTCCCCTACCAATCGCCTCCCCTCGACGACTGCTGGCCTCCTCCAAGAACTCCACTGGACCTGCCAGGGTGCGCCAAAACTTTCACCCAGACTGCGAGACCGCCATCAACCGCCAAATCAACATGGAGCTCTATGCATCCTACGTGTACCTGTCCATGGCCTACTATTTCTCCAGAGATGATGTGGCCTTGTACAACTTCTCCAAGTATTTCCTTCACCAGTCCTTGGAGGAGAGGGAACACGCGGAGAAGCTAATGAGGCTTCAGAACCAGCGTGGAGGCCGAATCTCCCTCCAGGATATCAAGAAGCCAGACCGAGATGACTGGGAGAGTGGACTGCGGGCCATGGAATGTGCTCTGCTCCTGGAGAAGAGTGTGAACCAGTCACTGCTGGACTTGCATACCCTTGCATCCGAAAAAGGAGATCCTCATTTGTGCGACTTTCTGGAAACGCACTACCTGAATGAGCAGGTGAAGTCTATTAAAGAATTAGGTGACCATGTGCACAACTTAATCACCATGGGGGCTCCAGCTGCTGGCCTAGCGGAGTATCTTTTTGACAAGCACACCCTTGGAAGTGAGAGGAAGCACTAAGGCAGACTGCCTTTCCAGTACCCTAGTGGCTCCCAAAACCTGGAGTGAGCAGATGCCGGTTTTCTTGCCCTTAAAATTCAACTCCGTCTTTACATTCTCCTTTTTGGACTGTTCTGCCAGTGTTTTGTAGAGATAATATGTTAGTCCGGTGTTAACTCAGCTTTCTGCCAACACCAAAATACTAATATTTTCCCAGCCTAAAAGATAGCACACAGAATACTATGGAATGAAAAGAATGGAAAACAAAACCCTGAAATTAGAAACAAGATCATGCTTTTAAAATATTATCAAATGTTGTTCCTAACCATGAACTTCAACTGAAATTCTATAATTTTCAACAATCTGTACTGTCTTCAAGATCTTACATGTAATGTTCAGTCAAAAAATATATAAATAATCGCAAGACAGAGAAGATGTAGAATACTATGCAAATCACACATGCAAACTTTTTGGCTATTCTATTTTCCCAGTGTGCTCCAAAAATGACATTGTATGACCATGACCTAGTTTTTTTAAAAAAAGCTTTCTTGTCAAATTCAGTATTAGCTACATCAAGTATCAATGGTGGTGTTGGGCAGCTCAGTGGATTCACATTTTAAGGGTTCTGAGAAGTCTTTTAATTAAACACACAAAAAATTTTAATTGCAATTGGTTTTTTTTTTCTGTTTCAGTGTTTCCCAGTCATATACTATCTAAAGTTGGGTGATTTGGGTTTATTTTGTTGTTGTTGTTATTCTTATTATTATTATTATGCCTTTAAAAGATTTATTACAATATAACAAAGCAGGTTGGTTTGGCTTTAAACTCTATACCAGACTGTAAACACAGGGTTGAATAACCTTCCTGTCAACATAACCAAGAAGGAAAAGCTCTCATCAAATGCATTTTTACGATGTTTAGAATTCGGAAAGGAAGAACAGTGGAGTAGAAACAGTCAGGAAAGAATCCGGAGCAATGGACCCTGCCTACTGAGTAAAGGGTTTGGTTGTTTGTTTTGGTTTTGGTTTGTTTTCGATTGGGTTTTGTTTTTGTTTTTGTTTTTTTTTTCCTTTGTTGTTGGCAGGTTGGTTAGCTGGTTAGTTGGTTTTTATTGTTGGAGGGAAGGGGAGAGATTTGGTGAACAGATATTGGAATCAACTAGAGAACTATTTCTCTAGGCTAGGAAAATACCAGGAAATAGCAGTGTGTAGATATAAGGGACAAGGGGTTGGACAGCTTAAGTCACTATGGACATGGGAAAAGGAAATGACTCCCAGGGCTCCAATAGAGAAATGCTCAACACATTGAAAAATCAACAGATTAACCTGAAAACCACATGAAGCTCTGTGGTTAATTTGAGTCATCTGAGACACGGCTAACAAGAAATTAGTGGACAAGAAGCTTGGGAAAGCTGGAAGGTCTTCAAAAAAACATGGGAGAAAGAGTTGTGTACTGACTCTTAGAGAGAAGTCTTAAAACCTATAAGATCGTCTTATATTAGCCTTCTGTCAAGTCTGGTTCTCAGGGAGAGAATGAAAAGTGTTTGTGAGTTGTATCATGGAAATTCATAATTCCATGGAAATTTTTACAAGAGACCTTTAACCAAAGGCCATTAGAAGAAACTCAGTATTACAAGCATTGGTCTAACTAAGTTCCTTTCTAGAATATTCAGGGATTGATGGAATTTCGAGTGAGTATACTCGGTGATCGACGTGTAAGAAATGAGGACTTTTAAAACAGCAACTTGGAGGCTTTGGAAAATTAGGTTCCCTGTAGTCCCTAATCTGAAGAGTACAGAAGAGTACATGCCTGTGGCTATACAGAGTCTACACAATGTTTCCAGGGAAACACCATAGGTGGGATACCATGGCAGCTGCCATTAGCATCAAGTTGGCTGAAGACATTCTGATGTGTTCATAAATGTGTAGTGCATTATTTTAAAAGCAAGTTATAGTATACAGCAGGGTTATATTACATGAGTCCAAATATATAGGAAGAATTAGAGAAAAATATTGAATAACATAAGGACTGGAAAATATATATGTATATATATATATATATATCAAGAAGTTAAGTTAAAAATCTCTTTAAAAGTGACATTTTAGTTCTCATATTTAAAGATAATTTGCATTTTAAGACAACTTTCTTGTGGTTATCCATTACTGTCATAATAAAAAGCAAGCTATAAGATGTAGGAAAAAGGCAAAAGGGGGCTTGAACTATGGTTAAAATTATAGGAACAGAATAGAAACAAATAGATGCTAGTAAGAATTCAGAGGTGAAATCACTTAAATTTTGTGATCATGATCCATTCAATGAAAAAGGTGACAAAAACAGGATATGGAAAGAAAAGTGAAGTATTGCAAGTCCATTACTGGCAACTGTGGACCTTAAAAATAAACAGTGCTCTCAGCAAGAGAGCAAAGCAGAGGTGGGGAATGTGTGACAGTTCCGGGTTCGCTCCTGATGATTGCTCTCATTTTCCATTTTATTCTGAAGTAGTCTGTTTTGCTGCACAGACATCCTATTATACGTCCTTAGCAAATTTCCTATTCAGTTTTTCTGGATGAGTGTTTTTCAGACAGCACCCTGTAACCCATTAGTGCGTCAAGAGATTGGCTGCTGAGTCACTACCTGCTTTCTGTGAACAAAATTGAAATAAACGTCGGTGAAGTAAGGGAATTGTCCAAAGATACTTGCTTCAGGTGTGTGCATGAGTATTCTCATGTACTGACATCGTAGAGGGTGGCATTTCTTATTCTGTTGCTGTTATGAGTATTCAACAGCTTTTTGGATGATTGTTTTACAATCTTTCAGCTCCTCAAATCTCCCAATCCCCTTTCCCTACTGCCAATGATAATCCTTTTACTCACTGAGAAATTAGAAGTGATTGCAGGAGATTTTCACGCCACTCCTGCAGTAAATTAATCATGCTATTACATTTGCATGCATGTGTTACACTTTCAGTTATGCTACAATGGTTGAAACAAGTAACCCCAGGCTTTCCACAGAACCCAAAGATACAGGATACTTAGAGTAACCCTCTATCTCAGAGGTTTCCCATCTTCATTAGTTGATTCCCATGAGAATGTACAAATGTCTTCATTTTTCCTTAACAAATAACACTACCCTTAGATTTGTAATGCTTCTGGAAAACAGAAAACTGCCATCCTATATCCACCCCTTGATGACATTTCTTACAAGATTTACTACTTCTCTCCATTTCCACTTTTTATTCTGCTCTCAACTGATCATTCTTAAATTCAACTTCACACAAATGTTATTTCCCTTGTCAAAGTCATGTGGGTTCTGTGTTTATTAATTTATTCTCCAGCCCCCTTTTCAAGACTAGCAGTGCCTGATATCACTCACTGTTACAAATCTCAGCCACCCTTTCTAACTCCCTCTTACCCTCTTGACTTTTAAACCTTGGACCATGCTGGTGTACTAATCTTGTACCTAGATTTCTCACATGTATCTGCATTTATTTGGATCTCAACAAACCAAATGCATTTTGATTGTAAATCACATATTTATATAATGCAGTAATTCTTCCCTTTGGACTCTGGGATCGCATACCAAATACTGGACAATTTTCGTCAGACATATATCAGACATCTCATAATTGACTCTTGTAAAGCCACATTCTTGATTCTCTTGGCCTCCAAAATTTTTATATCCCCATCCTTTTCTTGCTATAAGTACAATTCCAGTCTACTACTTTCTATGATCCATCCACACATGACTTTGTTCTTTCTTTTCATATTATAGCTCAGAACGTCAGCGAATTTTTTCAATGCAACTTCCTAAAGCTTTCATTTTTCTGTCAGTTCTCATCATTTCCTGTATCATTATATTTTACATCACACTCTTAACTGGTCTGACTATATCCATACTTGTGTGGATGGACTTGTTTCTCCACAAAGCAGTTAATGACAGTTTCTTTTTATTAAGTCCATCCTTAACACTTCTCCTTTACTTCTTGAACCTCTTTAATGATTCCCACAACTTAGAAAAAAGTCAAAGTCATGTTGTATACCATGCCTCACAGCCCTGTGTGATTTGAACATAGAAAGTTCTTGGACCAGAAACACTTTGTGTAATTTGTAAATGTTTCTAATAAGTGTTAAGATTTGAGAGATTGTGTGTGTGTGTGTGTGTGTGTGTGTGTGTGCTGACTTTCAAGAGTTATCACTATGTGTGTGTGTGCTAACTTTCAAGAGCTATCACTAACCCTGAATGCTAAGATCATCAATTTTGTCTCTCTTTAATAAAAACGAGCAAGATGGATAAGAAATGGGGAGAGGAGGAGAAGGAAGGGGAGGAGATTAGGAGGCAAGAGAATTCCTTTTTGTTAGTACCCCAAATGTACTTGTCCCCATTGCCCTCTGTACACTAAACCTGTTCCCTCTGGATGAACACTTTACCCTTGAAAGCAACTGTAACTTACACTCTCACTCCCTTCGTGTCTCTGAATGCCAATGTATAGAGACTTCATGGTCATCCATTCTAATTTAGCTGCTATCTCTTCCACCACTCCGCCCCTCTCCTTTGATTTTCTTTTCTCAATGGCATTTATCACCACCTGACACACTTGTGATTTGCTTAGGATTTCTTCCCTTACTAGGAGTCAAGTTCTACTGGGCAGACCCTTTGTTTTGTTAACATCACTCTACAGACCTACCTGCCTGCAAGTAGGTCCATAATGACAACGAGTGAGTGAACTGTCCTGAAACTAGTTAAAACAACAACAACAAAAAAAAAAAACTAGTTAAAAGTGCTAATCTGAACGTTTAGGAATTAGGATCAGATTAATCGGGATTAGAACTCAAGTATGAAATCCCCATAACATTTTTTTAAAAAAAGAAAATTAGTGGAAAATAATATTATTGGAGAAGGGGATCTGAAAGCTTCTCAGGGAGTTATCATTAATTAGCAATATTGCTATTACTACCCAAAAGAGAGAGAAAAACAGGAGACAGGCCCAGACACAGAACTGGGTAAGTATTAAGGTAGATTTGAGTTTTAAATCCTTGAGAAGATTAGGAAACAGAACATAAAAATATGAAAGCAAACAGTAATCTTAAAATGCAGCACGGATCTTGGAGCCATGAAAAGAGTTCCTCCAGTTGTGTCGAGTTTACTGTGCCTGTGGACTGAGAGGCCATCAGAGCTGGTGATCGGAAAGTCAATAACTATTTCAGAGTAATGCCTTTCAGAGTGGCGGAGGCAGAATGTCAAATCAGATTAAGGGAAACAAGGTGGAAAATATAGAACTCTTTTTCAAAGATTTTTTTTCTCTCTCTAATCAAAAGCACAAGAAGAAGATGACTGCAAATGTTCTTAGAAAATAAGACAGCAGTAAGGATAGACTTGAGAAGAAAAGGAATAGAGCTGTTTCCAGGGAGAGAGGTATCCAAGATCAGAGCTCAGGCATGACCTGGAAGGATCTATCCTCACAAACCAGCAAACACTGAAGAGGGAAAGCAGGGCATACAGTTCCCTATGAGAAGGCAAATTGAGGGTGATTATCTTACCAGGGCTTAATTTTCTAACTAAACTAACAAATGAGATCACTTATGGAGACCTGACGATCTATGTCGAAATACTTCAATTAACCCTATTCACAGATATTACTACAAATTGTAAGCAAAAAGAAATTATTTTACAATATCAAGTCTTTACCCTTTCTCTAATATTTAAAAACACAACCTGGGTCTTTCAAAATGTAAAATACTGCACCTGCGCCACAATAAAATGGTGGATTGCAAACTTTCTCTATGCAATGTAATGAATGGAAAACTCAGGATGACAAAAAACAAAATAAAATAAACAGAAAAGAGATTATTTTTCCTGAGAGGAGGATGAGAGCTGTATCAGGGACACAGAGAGATGGTGGGATGGCTGAAGGTACCGACAAACAGAAAGGCTGCTCATTGAATAGAAGTAAGTAGCCCATGATTGCAGTGACCTGGCTGCTTGCAGAAAGAGTGCTAGTGAAAACCTTATTTATCCAAGAGGCAAGCTAGGTAAGGGAGAAGAGACTGGAAGTCCCACCAGTAGGACAAAGTCACAGTCCTTGACAACCTTGATGCAGTTTGTGGGCTTGGTTGGAAGAGTGACTCCTCTGGCGCCGTGGATCTGGGGTAGAGAAGAGTTCCATCTTGTCACCCTTTGTGAGCTGAAGAACGGTGACTAGACACGGTCTGGAAAGGGAACTTATTATTTAAGGCTGAATTTCTGTGACAGCCTGAGAACAACAACAAAAGTCAGAAGTCCTGGAGTCAGCCAGCCACAACGGCAAGCCCTTAGAGACGGCTGCAAAGGCGGTGGGAGAGAAAGGACCAAACATTGATGACTCATTGTGTTCTGGAACAATAAGCTTGGCTCGGGCAGTGAAGAATAAAGGAGGCAGAAGCTCTGCCCTCAGTAGCTAGTAACTGACCCCGTTGACAAATGATAACTGCAATTGCCCGGAACCTGGGTTATAGTCGATAAGCCACCGAAGTCAGAAGACTCACTGCCATGGAATCTGAGAGCTCTGAAGTTCCAGTATGTTACCAGACATTTCGCAGCCCAATCCCTCTGATAGAGGTTTTGATACTTACTGTACTGTGAAAACTTTACATCCTAGTTTCCAGTAGAGGGCTCACTGCTGTGTGGAGTTGATTGTTTTCTTACTCTTTACTCTTTCTGGGGGCCCACCACCCAGCTCCCAAATAAATCACTCGCGGAGACTTTTTCTTACTGTGAATGGCTGATCTTAGCTTGTTTCTTGCCAGCTTTTCCTAGATTATCCCAACCAACTTTTGCCTCTGACTTTTTCCTTTCCTTTTCTGTAAATCTCACTTTCATTTTTACTCCATAGCTGGCTGGGTGGCTGGGTGGCTGGGTGGCTGGCCCCTGACATCTTCCTCTCCTTGTTCTCTTGCTCCTCCTCTTTGATGCTCCCTCCCTCAGATTTTTCCTCCTACTTATTCTATCTGCCTAGCAGTCCTGCCTATCCTTTCTTCTGCCTCACTATTGGCTGTTCAGCTCTTTATTAGACCATCAGGTGATTTAGACTGGCAAATAATCACAGCTTCAGAGAGTTAAACAAATGCAGCATAAACAAAGACAATACATATTTACATCATTAAAAAAATGTTCCAGAGCATAAACAAATGTAGCACACCTTAAAGTAATATTTTACAACAGCTATGTTCACTTCACCCACTCACAATGTGTTTGTGAGACAAGGTGGCACTACAAGATAACCCTGTCTAGCTATATGAACTAAGGAGTCTCCTCAAGGCGGGGAATCCTATGCATCACTGACCGCAGAGAGGCACGGGAGTGAAAACAAGGGAATAAAGACAGCTCTGCTGGATATTTGACAGTGGAGAACTCAGCAGCAAGCTAAAGCCATAGATACAGTGGTTCTCAACCTGTAGGTCGCGACCCCCATGGGGGTCACAATATTAGATATCCTGCATACCAAATATTTACATTGTGATACATAACAGTAGCAAAATTATGGTTATGAAGTAGCAACAAAATAATTTTATGGTTCAGAATCACCACAACGTAAGGAGCTGTATCACAGGGCTGCAGCATTATGAAGGTTGAGAACCTAGAAAGACAAGGACTCATGTTCCCTTAACCCTCAGACCAACCTACCAACCCTACAACCATGTGGTTGACTACAATTTTGAAAGATCTGGGAAGAAGCTAATACAACACTTCTGATTTGTGTACCTTGTACCCCATATGCTCCCTTTCCCTTTTATGATACAATACATGGTATCTTGGTTCTTCTTTAAAGGGCTTTTGTGTTATGTTTTAAAATGTCCTTCTTACATTTAATTTTGTTTGGAGAGTTTTTCCTGCTTTTTGAAAATTGCATTCATTTACCATTTCTCCCACATAATCTTTTTAACTTCACAATACATTCTATTTTTGTCATTTTCCATTCCGCGTTCATTGATGATCTACTAGTGGCCATTAATCAAATGTAAATGCATTTCTATATTTTGTTCAGTGCTGTTGATATTGTAGCATTTTTATACTTTCTTAATGGTACGAGAAACTGCTCTCAAAAGTAGGCCTTTTGTTAAGATCTTCAGATAAATTGGGAAGAGATAATGAAACCGAAGACAGATCACGATACAGGACCAGCTACCTGCTAAAGCAAGGCACCATGATGCCAAAATTATAGACAAAGGAAGATTATTTAAAGAAAAGTGGACAGATAGCTACCTTTTTCTTAAGGCAAATAATAAGACAATCTGCTTAATTTATAGAGAGTTTAAGATTTCAAATAGTATGAGCTGAAGAGGCACTATATGTACAAACAAAAAAAAGCTGTTAAACTCAGTGGATATCAAGGATTATGTTGGCAAGGGTTGTGTTGTAAGGACAAAACAGTAGAACTGTGAAAAACTTTGTCTTCACGACAAAATACTTTCCAAAGAGTTACAACTTACACGGAATCGGCTATACGAGCTCATTATGCAGTTACTTTTGAATAGCAAAGATTTCAAAATCCTTCATCAGTGATGAACGTATTAAGTAATGTGTGAAGAGTGTGGCAGATAAGATCTGCTCTTAAAGGGGGGTGGGAATATTTTTAAAATAGTTTATCTCTACACACTGTTTCCAGGCAAACGGAAGACACTGGAAAAGCTTATCCCAAGAGATCGGGAGAGGAGAGCTGTTGGCGTTTATACTTTGGTGGTGATGACAGATAGCACTGGTGTGAAAAGTACTCAACTTGCCATTTTCATAAGAGGTGTTGATGATAAATATGGTATCGCTGAATAAATGGCTTCTTCCGTGCCATTACAAGACACAACTAAACCAAGAAATTCATACAAAGCATTTTTAAAAAGTGTTAAAGTGGGTCCTTCAATCACTGTCAACTTACTGCTATAGTTACTCATGATGCCCTGTTATGGTAGTTAAAAAGAGGGACTTGGAAAAACAATAGAAAATGATGTGATTATACTCCAAAACTCTTGTTTATGTTTAACGAAATATTTCATCAAAAATATGCACAAAAGCATTAAAGTGCATGAATTCATTCAAATGGCCATCAGAATATGAACTTCATATGGGCAAAGGTTCTGAATCCTCACCAACTCCAAGAATGTCTTGAAAGTGTTGGTGCTGGCTGTAGTGACATCATTTGTTCTTTGGTAGTAGGCTACCTGAATCAAGGCCAAATATTAGGAGGAGTTTGTGATATGGCATAAAGTCATTTATGGTATCAAAAGCAGTATTTGTGCCAGTACTTGACAATGAGACCTTGTTTGCAGAAACAGCATTATTTAGTGGACCTAACAGCTCGTTTTTTATTTCTTTGTTTCTTGTGTTTTCTAACTGCTCGTTTAAATAAGCTAAACATGCGTCTTCAAGGCAAAAAGCAGCTTATCAATAAAGTATTTCAGATCATAACAGCTTCCTAAATGAAACTGAATCCATGGCCAACTCAACACACTTTTATGCATTTCACCACATGCACTAAACCTGGACCTGTAAACCCCACAAAATATGTAACTTTGCTTTCTGAGCTGACAGAGCGATTTGAAAATAGATTTCAACATTTCTGGGAAAATCATATTTTTCTGTATCTGTGACTCCACCTTTAGTCAGCACCAGCATCTTACCTGCCAATTTCCCCAAAAGACTGAATAGAATTGAAATCTGACATTCAGCTTAAAGAAAAACTTGATTGTATCTCTTCACTGCATTTTGCAGGCCTGTCTTCACAGAGACAACTCTCCCTCACTTCATAAACAAACCCTATTTGTGGCATTTCTTCTAGGCAACACCTACATTTCATCACAGAAAAAAAAAATAAATTTAGAACCAAAAGAACTGACGAGAACCTTGAGAACTCACTGAGAACTTAACTACATCTATCAAAGCAGATATTCCATCAGCTCTTCAAATACATCTTCAAGTATCCCACTGCTGTTATCCTTTCTTCTTTTCCTTTACATTAAAAAAACTCATGAAGATTTATTATTTAAAAGTGTTATTTATTACTGATTGGATTATGGGATATGCTAAACAATTTTCAAGGAAACTCTGAGTGGAACACCACAAAACTGGGATTTTTTTTAAATGGGAAGACTTTTGTTAACCTTTGGCAGTAGGTATGAAAATTATGCATTGACCTAATAACTGCTCATCACAGTTTGCCACTGTTGATGTATTTAATGTATGATACACAACAATTCTTCATCTAACGTGGCCCAGCAATTTGGACACCCTGGTCTCACTCTAATGACTGATTTCTGATCTTTACCAGGCCTTCCCCAGTTTAGGTAGTCATCTTAAAGTTAACATGGCAGTACCAGAGAAAATAATTCACTGTGAATTACAATGAGAAATAGGGGCAATGTTCGTGTTTAAAATTTAATGAGTAGTAATAATTTCTGATAGCTTTGTACTAGGAAATGTATGAAATTCCCTTATACACGTTAACATCTATCTCTCATGACTCTATCATCTAGCTGTTATTTCATCTTTCTAATAAACTTAGACCCAGAATTCACATTGTTAGTAAGATTTTAAGCCAAACTAATACCCTGGGATTTCACTTTCAGGTTCTAGAGATTCTATTCTGTATCTCTGCTTTCTATGGAAGGATTTGAGATCAAATCCATGTTAAGTTCTTCATCTAAAGAACTAAATAAAATGCTTTCCCACAAGAGATTTCTCAGTACATGTTTCATCTTCAACAACATGATTTATGAGCTTAATTATATTCATTAGTAGAATATAATGATACCAAAGTCTTAATTGTTAGATCTCAACCACACTAATTGGAGCTGAAGATGTTAGAAGTGTCAGCAGATCTGGGTTGAATGTCTTGACGGTTTAACATTTTATTGTCATACCTGAAGTACACATAATAATAGATTCAAACAGGTAAATAAAAATAATTGTCCTCGAATTGAGCAGTATCCACACAGGATAATGAACAGGTTTTCAGTTACTCTCCTATTGGCATGAAGTTTAGAGAGCTTATCAATCAATAATACTGAAAATATTTGCTAGATCCTTTTCAAATCTTCTTGACAGATAATTATACTGTGTGTCTGAGAAGTAACAGTTTCAGATAAACTTTCTACTTCATTCTCTGAATTTTTAAATACTTACATGCTACATTCTTGTGGTCTTGAAAGGACACAGGGACATAAATTCTTTGCTAACCAAGAGGTGTATCTGAAGAAGATTAGGCAATCACCAGACAAGTGGTCTACACTGTAATCCCAGAATTGGCAGGTGGAGAGACAGAAGGGTCATGAGTTTGAGGGCAACCTAGGTTACATAGGAAGCTTAAGGAAAGAAAGTATACATAGTACTTAAAAAGAAGATGAATGGAACTGGGGAGATGGCCCCGTGGGCAAGACTGTTTAATGCGCAAGCATAATGATCTGAATTTAACTCTCCAAAATTCACATAAACAATCAGGAATGGCTGTATGTACTTGTAACCCCGGCATTAGGGGGAGATCAGCCAGTAAATCTTAGGGCTTGATTGGCCAGCCAGCCTAAACAAATCAGCTAAACAAATCTGGTTCACCGAGAGACTCTGTCTTGAGGCCATATCCAGTCAGAGACTTCCAAAATCTTCATCTGCCCTCCACATATGTGCACATGGTCATGTTACACCTACACACTCATTTTCACACACCATACATGCACACACACACAAAGAAAAAAGTGAAATGTCATTTGAGCAAGAGGCAAAGAGAGATATAAATCTAAACTCCAACTTGAAATTGGAATTTCAAGTTAATCTTCTATTGGCATGAAGTTTAGAGAGCTTATCAATCAACAAAACTGAAAATATTTGGTAGATCCTTTTCAAATCTAACAAAGGAATGTTAATATCACCAAACTCCTGATTAATAAGAGAATATTTCTGACCAGGGTTAAATCATACTGTACCGAAGGAGAGGGGATTTAGGAAGATATAAGGTGCTGTGTGAGGGGAAACATGTAAGTGGAAGTCTGTGAAAATGTAGTCACTTCATAAGTAAAAACAGATGAGAATTTCTTTATACAATACAGAGAGGCTGTCCAAGCACCGATTAAATTATCACTGCAATATGTGAGGACTCAAGGAAAGCTGGAACAGTTACTGCAAACACAAGAAAAGTTACAATTAACATGAAAAGAAAAGAAATACTTCCCCAAAGAAGATCTAGTCTAACCAATATGATAATCACGCTTTCAAGTGCCCTCTGCCACAACCCGCATGGCCCACTCTCACTAAGGCCTGCTGGGTTTCACATAGCATGGATTGTATCTGTGCTCCATCCCCTGAACCAGCACTCTTGCATGACCACCATGATCCTTATTGTCTTCCCACATCCTCTGTGCTCCAGCCAGCTACCCAGTCACACGCTCTCCGCCCTCTGCCATCTGTCCCCAGAATGGTAGACACAAGAAGGTACCACAGGGCTCCACTACTCCATAGTCCCATGAAGCATTTATTCTTCGAGTTTCCTTCTTTCCTTTAGTGTAGCCCATATGTTGTATATCCATCTACCCTAGAAGATTCTACGTTATTGTCGTCAGTTTCTGGACTCCAGGGACGAATAAATTGCCATACAAGAACTGTTAAATAAATGACTCTAACCACCAAGCTGTATTAGAGCCTAACTACAATAGTCAGTCATTCCACCATGCATCCGGGCATGTTTATCTAGGTACAGAAAAATGGTGATGTTCAATGTAGCATCTTAGTGTGAGTACAGCAACCACATCCAGAATGCTGCAATAGATGTCACCGTCACTGCCGGCCACTTATACTTCTACAGTTGAAATCTTTAACGCTCAGGAATCTTTAACATTGAGACCATAAGTTCTTCCTTTCTTGGCATTTTATCTTCATAATATTCACAAAGGGAAATGCTATGTTGAATAGCAGGATAATCCAGAAAAGTGGATCATGGAAAGGTTCAGAAGGTGGTCTGGTTAAAAAAAATGAATTTTTATAGTATTCCTGCTCTCAAAGCATTTGCAGCATTTTCATTTTCTGAGATGGAGTCTTGCCGTGTAGCCAGGCTGAGCTCAAGCTGGGAATTCCCGGCTGACTGCTCACGTCCAGTGTGGATCTGAGGCCTGCACCTCTCCACTCCTAGCTGAACTTGCCGAGTCTCTGTACATCTGCTGCAGGTACAGACGTATTTACTAAACAGATTTGTTTCTTTTCTTGTACAGCTTCCTTTTCCTCTCCCCTAGCCATTTTTAGCATCCCGCAATGGATGAATATCTTCTAAAACACACATGAATGTACATAGAATAGAAACGGACGTGTGTACATCTACATATTGTTCTGTAGGTGTGCATCCACTGGTAACCAATGGAATAGTGTTCATCATTGACAGAGGAAACTCTATTAGATGTGACAATGTGACTAGAGCTAGGGAATTTTACCGTAAGTGAAGGAAGTTAGGCAGAGAAAGGCCGACTACTGCGTGCGCTCACCTATGGAATGTTAAAAGAGGTCAAACTCAAAGGAAAAGAGAGCGCATGGTGTATGACTGAGGTCATAATGACCCAGAGATATGAAGTTTCAGTTAGGAGCAAAAAATTCAATAGACCTATCTACAGCATGGTGATCACAACTAACTGCAAAGTTATTGTGTTCTTAGGTATGATAAGAGGAAATTTTAAGTATTCATAACTCAGTTACAACAGCTCTTATTTGAGATAGTGAATATGTTGATTAGGTTGGTCTTAACCATTCCACAATATGTACACATACTGAAATATCATGCTGTATGTCACAAACATATATAGTATTTATTAATTGAGAATAAATAGAAGTACCCTTTTTTAAAAAAAACTATATTGATGGTTTCTCATTCCCAAGATGCCGCCCACTCCAGAAACCCAAACCAGCTTTTAAGCGACTTCTGGGCTGACTAAAGTGAGAGCAACATAAAAATTGAAAACGTCTCTTTAAAATCAGAGGTGTGACTCTCGGTTGAGAGGTGAAATATCTTCTTTTTAAGTTCGTGTCAAAAGAAGAGAGTGGTTGTAACTGCTCCGTGTAACTAAGCGAAGATGATTCCCTATTTCCTCCTTTTAAAAGCAATGGGAGGCATCCATCTTCCTCCCCTACAGTTAGACATTTATAAAGTCTTCGCATGTTTCAAAACCTCAGCAACAGACACTAAGAGGCAGAGATTTCTCAGGGTGCCGGTATTAAATATTGAGTTTCAATAGCGGAAACTACAAGGTTCAATTGAGAAAATGACATTTAGCTTGATGTAACCCAGCTGTCAACACAGTCAAGTTCAAGAGTAACTGGACTACCGCCACCCTGCAGTTCGCAGCAAGAGACCCTTAGGAAAACGTTGTTTACACTAGATGAAAATGTTATATTCTCCGGTCTGTTTCTGCTGATTTCAAGGAGTTTATGTCACGGAAGGGTCAGCCACTGCACTATCTTAAAATTTGTTGCAATTTGCAAAGAAAATAGTTTCTCTTTGTTTTAGCTAAATTAAAAGTTAATGGACTGGATATCCCACCGTGGCAATAATGTAAGTAAGTACAAAGCAGTAAGTGAGCGAGAGAGTAAATCAAACTGAGTTGAATGATACATCTTCCCAAGAACATCGTGCACAAAAACATAGGTCGAAGAGTAATTATTTTTACGCATGGTCACTTGGCATTTTCAACCAGAAATCATACCGTGCCAGATCCCACAGACGGGTGCAAACTCCCCGTTGTTAATGTCAGGTCGCCACCTAGTGGACAATGCAACTTATTTGGAAACCTCTGATTTCTCTGCATACATAGTGAAAAAATGTACAAAGAAATCTCTGCAGTACGACAGAAACGAATAATGGCGTGTTTATTTTATTGGCAAATCCACTTAAAGTTATCATTAACAAATTTTATCAAAGATTTTTTGTTGTGTACTTGCTACAGACTAAATTTAGTATTCAAAGTATCTACTAGAGAAGGACTCGGCTAAATCTTTGTTTTCAAAGAAGTAATGAAATGTCTGTTAATAAGGCTAAGTCCATTTACTTCTATAGCATGATGTCCAGCACTTTACAAGATATAAATTTTCCAATGTATTGTTGCTAGGGTTCAGAATAAAATTAGAGATGCAAAAATGCTCAAGTATTGAGTTGATTTTTACTGTTACATTCCCCATTAACACATCTGTTTATTAAAATCAGAAGCTCTATGATTTGCACAATTCTAATAGCATTTGCCTTCCTAAAATACTACTGGGTTTAGCAAAGTATGGTATGTGTCCATCTTGGATAAATGTACTATGTATGTTGCATCTTAGTTATCATAACTTCCAGAAGAAATCCGTATGCAACACAGTGCTTTAAACTGTGGGGTCTGCCGTAACATAAAAATAAAAGAGAAAAGGGTCTGAGTTCATGTCTGGTCCTTGTCATAAGACCCACCCTCCATCACTGTCCTGTTTCTTTGACTCAGTTCACTCTGTGAGCCCTCTATACTCTTCGGACACATTGTCTTGTCTCACTTGCAGTAACCCACCTTGGCTACCATCAAAGATATGTGATTGGAGAGGGTAATTAAGTTCAGTTAATAAAAGAAGTTTAAATAATTTTGTTTAAGAGGTCTAAGTTTAAATTCTGATTTCATTATTTATTAGCCAAGCTGCTTTGGGTGATTCAGTGAACTTTCTTTGTCTTGATTCTCTTGTTTTTCCTAAGAGACACTAAAGAGTGAAAACATTAAAGAGTGTCAGGATTGCATCATATTGACTGAGTAATGGCAGATAGGGGATAGCAGAATGGAACCTTGGGTGATTACAGTTCTTATAGTGGATATTTTTAAATTTAACACCTTACCCAGCCTCAAATTGGATCAGGAAATATTTTTCATTTAGTAATTGTAAAAGAAACAATCCTCTTCTGCTTTGACACCAATAAAACATGTAGTCAGAAAATAAAAGTGTACATAATACCTTGATAGGGGCTGAACTGTTTTCCTCTAAGCGACCAAAGATTTAAAGCATCTTTCAGTTTCCCAGCTCCCATAGTGCACAGACAGTAAATCGTCCAATTCTTCAACCTATTTGAATCTTCACAGATCATTAGACATAAGAAAAATAACAGATGCCTCTTTGACTTGCAAAGGTGACACATCTTCCTTGTATGGATCTGAGATGTCTTCAGTTAACGTGGTTAGTCAAGAGTAAGCACACTGTTCTACTAACACAACCATGGCCAGATGTCCCAAGTGAAGGACCTAGAGAAATAAAGAGTTACCCATCAGTCTCTCTCCTTACTCTACAATGTTCTGGCAGAAAAAAAAAATCAGCAACAGTTACTTGGAAACTGAGTTACTGCATTCAGTCACACAGGGGCCTTGTTTTGATTTACTGCACTTAAAATCCAGTTAATTAAAGCAAAAGCATTTCCCAAACACATAAAATCTCAAAAAGTGGCAATCAATATTCTCTTCGTCACGTTCATTTTTTCCTTGATCGGTTGCATCGCTAGTTTAAGGACGATCCTCATTCTCAGCACAGCCCTACCCCTACTTACCTGTCATAGTTACTCACTAAAGCACCTGAACACCTTGTACTTGGCTGTAGTCTACAACTATAAATCATGCAGAGGCAGGACACCATAAGCAGGTCAAAGCCCAGCATTTCACCAAGTCTCTAGCTTTTAAATATGAATTCACCATTTATCTTAGCAGAGGTTTAACTTTTTGTCTGTCTGCAAAAATATAAATTGCCTTTGTTCTATTCAAGCTGATGTGTTTTGCAGGCTCAACATTTTAATTCATTTGGACTACTTTCATTCCTCATTTCCCACCACTCATAACACATTCACACTGTTCAGCTCAAAAAAGAATGGGCTAAGGATAGAAATGAATGATAGAATATTCCCATGATTAGCAAAGAGGGACCCTGGCTTTAAAACTTAGAATCAATAATTGAAGATACTAAATATGACAAACAAGGATGTGTTTCTAAATTCCGTTTCAGAACTGGTGTAGGGCTATTTCTCTAATTTTGTGTCAGACAGGCAATACCAACCTCCCTTCCATTTCCATTCTTGCTAAAGTTCTTTTAACACAATATATCTTAATAAACAATTTCTTGGGAAGTATATAAAAAGTCTAAACTTTCTTCAAAAGAAAGAAAGTAAAGATTTTCTTTTCCAACAATCTGAACTTCTCTGTTTACTAAGTTGACAAATTCAGCTACCAGGCATCCTGATTTGAGGAGCTGACTTAGGGTCAGTGGTATAGTCTGAATTGGCTGTCCCTCTTAGTATATCACTTTTTCAGAGACTGGTGATGTGGTTGTCACCTCTGTATGTTGTGATTACCATTAATGAATAAAAAAACTGCCTTGGACCTATAGCAAGGCAGAACTTAGGTAGGCAGGGAAAGCTAGGCTGAATACTGGGAGAAAGAAGGACAGAGTCAAAAGAAGCCATGGAGCCTCCAGAGACAGATGCTGAAAATTTTACTTGGTAAGCCACAGTCACATGGCAATATAAGATTAATTGAAATGGGTTAAATTCATATGTAAGAGTTAGTAAATAAAAAGCTAGAGCTAATGGGTCAAACAGTGATTTAATTAATACAGTTTCTGTGTGATCATTTGGGGTCTAAGCTAGCCGGGTGGCCAGTAACCAACAAGCAATTCTCTTCTCCCACAGGCTGGCTTTTATGTTTTGATATTATACTTTTAAAGCCGGACTTGCCATTGAAAAGGCGGAATGAGAAATCACATTTTACCTATGCTTTGGCTATATGGCCATCTAGTTCCTAAATCTTTTCCAAATAAGAAACAAGTAGGCAGAACATGGGAGTGATTGTTTAGAGGTCATTTTGCTGCCAACTATCCCTGGGTATCATTGCGATCTCTAGAAGCAATTCTTTTACAAAGTCATGACATTTTCTACTATGCCAATATTGTGTCAACACAATGCTGAGACACACTAAAGATTAAAAATGGGTCTCTCTGTTTCTCAAGGATAGTTCATGCTTTGATACCAAACCTGCATTTCCTTCTTCCTGCAATAACAACTTTATAAAAGAGCCATGAGTTAGAAACCTGCTTATTTTCTAATGAAACCAAAAGGGAGACGATCTGGATGGGAAGCAAGGTGAGGAGGAACTGAGAGGAGTAGAGGAAGGGGAAACTGTAATTAGAAAATATATGGAAAAAATTGTTTTCAATAGCAGAAAAAATATTTTAAAGGAGGCATGAGTTTTAGTAAGCCATACTGAAGTGTTTCCTAATATATCTATCACCCATAATTGTAAATTTTAGCATTTTCACTGCTTTATTAGATTAATATTCTCAAAGATTTAATTTTACATATTATACGGTCTATTTACAACCTTTTTATTGAAATCTACATTCAGTTTGCAGTCATTTGTGAACGATTTCATTGACTGCAGAGATTTAAGAGAAACGTTCTATGCACTCCAGTATTTCAATGGATTACAAATTGATCCAGGCATTTATACTAAAGTATCCTTCATTGAGAGTACTGCAGCTAAGCTTCACTTAAAAATGCTCCATTGCTTTTGAGGAAGTCTGATTATAAAGTTTGCTATATTTAATATCAGTCAGTGGCTTTTCTTACCTCCTATTAACCTATAACAAAATGTACACTGTCTCTTAACCCAGGACAATATTATTATTTTTTCTTTCATTTCTGAAATGTACAGGAAGATGAATCCTGGACAAGAACACCAGATCACTAGTGTTAGTTGAAAAAATGAAAGAACTAAATTTAGAATTTCTGATATTTTTTTGGTGGGTTGTTACTTTTTAAAAAGTCTAAACTATTACAACCTAACAATTCTACATTTCATTTGGCATAATGATCCAGAAGCTAAAACAATATTGCAGGCCTATGACTGGAAAGAAAAAGAGAGAATTAGTGTTATTCTTGTAGCTCTGATTGTAGATTATGCTGAATTGCTCACCATACTTGCTTTCCTTTCCTTACTACAAGACACGTGCAATAGGGTCTACAAAAGGGATTATATGTATTTTCCGAATAATAAAAGGAGAAAAATAAATGTGTGATTTCCATAACATTAAAAATTAAATCAGTAGTTGTAGATTCTCTTCCAATAACAATACAATAACTAACACTGGTGGGTTAGCTAAGTTTACACTGCCAAGCATAGTATCCTGCTGACTGAGCACATCTGATGTCCAACTGGGGAGCTGTTGGTTACTGCCAAGTCATATCAGCCACTATAGCACCCATAGGGCTACTGTGCCCTGCTAGTCATTGATGTGTTTCATAGACATCATAACTGGGTAGGACTTGCATCAGAGGCATCAGACCCTTAAAGTCTCACCCATAAGACTGCCCAAATGTGAGTAAAACAAGGAGGAAACCAATCAATGTACCAAATTACACGGGGAAAAGGCCATGAGACCTCAACACTACACAAAGAACTAAAGGCAACTGAGCAAATCTAGGAACAGGAAAAGTGGCCCTCCCCAGAGAAAAGAACGTCAAATGGTTGTCTAGGGTCAACTGGTCAGTCCTGAAACCATACACATAAGCAACTTATGGACTAAATAGGCTGGTATATGTGTGTGTGTGTGTGTGTGTGTGTGTGTGTGTGTGTGTGTGTGTGTGTATTCTCAATATATATAAATACATGTATGGATGCAATAACAACAAAAAAAAGAGACAGTTTGAAGAAGAGTGGGGAGGGTATATAGAAGGGTAAAAAGAGCACTTTATTCTAAGTGGCTTCAAAGCTGAACTAAGTTAAGAGAAATAATTATCTATAACATAAAATTGGGACTTTCACATGTTTAGGAATATGCTCAAAACAACAAAACACACCAAAAATAACTGGACTCGTGTCTTCGTGGAAACATTGTCTATTTTGACTTTAAAGAGTCTTTAAGTATTATCTTGGCCTCTTGTGCTTTTCTCAAGTGAGAACTGTCGAAAAGTTCAGGGCTGAAAAGGCTGAAAGAATGCCAACTGTGTTTAAAGAATTTAGATGCTTTCACTAAGATAGAAATGACATTACAATGTTTAATTTTGTTCTTCCTCTCATGTCTAATAGAAGTAAAGTAAATGTAGCTGGCAAGATGGTTTGGATTTTAATTATGTTAGGCAAACAACCCAAGTCAGTCCAAACACAAACTAAAAATCCTCCAAGGAGAGTCTATATAAGTCATAAAGAAATAGAGATGCCAATGTGATCATAAATTGGGAACAGATAGCCTCACTGTAGACTAGATCCAAACAAATCAGTCAATTAGGAATATATGATAATTTATACTTTACATCAAATAGCAGAGTGTGGTTATACGCAGCAAGCACCAGTCTTTCTTGCCGATATCCAATCCAACGTTTCTCTGTATGTGGCACCACATAGTACGAGGACTCTATTACTTATCAGCTGTGGTTGTGCCTTGGCTTTTTGTCCAAGAAGGTTCATTCTGGGGGAAACATACATGGGAAGGAGAACAAATAGTAAAAGACTTACTTTTATATGAGTCATATCTATGAGCTCCTTCAGAACAATAGGTCACTTAGAAACAAGGATGCAGAAACCATTCTCCCCACCAAAGGAAGAAATTCAAGACTATTAGACAGCCCATGGGCTATGAAACTCAGTGTTGAGACTGTCCCTGGCTGCAGAGTAAGAAGATTCAGATACTTCCTGGAGCTTATACCAAGGTCATTCATAAAGTCATTGTTCTAGTTACAAATGGCCCAAAGGCTGGGCAAAACTTCCCAGATGGTTTTCCTGCAAGAAAGGCTTAGAAGGAAGACATCCTAGAGCAATAAGAAATCTTGTTAATAGTGAAGGCAGTCAGTGGTAGCCCAGATTTAAAGTTGAGGGAAAAGAAGTCCAACCATCTAATCTATAACATTTCTTGATATTCCTGAAACTTCTGCTGTCTGCATGAGAAAACTTACCTCTCCTTCCTTGAGATGAGCTTGCTCTTATTTATTCTGTGGCAGGATTGTGATTTTATTTCTGATAGAGCAGTGGTTCTCTTTCCTCTTAATGCTGTAAGCCCTTAATCCTCCTGTGGTCACACACACACATGTCGCGCCCACCTCGCCAGCAAGGAAGAACGCAACACCAGACTCTTCTTAACTGTGGTTTTATTCAGGATCTTTTCACCCTCTTACTATCTCTCGTTACCTCTTGCTCCTTCTCAACCTCTCGCTACCTTTCTCAACCTCTCACCCCAGGGAAAAGCCAGTCTACAGCTTAAATAGCCTCTGGGTAGCCTACCCCAGCAAGCCACATGGCAGACGCAGATAGGTCCAGAAATGCTGAAGCAAACCAGATCTTTAACGTCAGCCATATGTGGAGTTGTTCACACCTGAGAGCATTCACCGTTGGAAAGGTGGAAGGTGGGAATCAGTCCCACATGTAAGGCATGGCATCACGTGGCTCTCTACACACACACACACACACACACACACACACACACACACACACACCATTATTTGCATGCTACTTCAGAAAGTCTTTTCATTGCTACTCCAGAACTGCAATTTTTAATGTTACAAATTGTAATGTGAATATTTATGCTTTCTGATGATCTTAGACAACCCCTGTGAAAAGCTTGTTTGACATCTAGAATTGTCTTGACCCATAGATTGAGAATCTCTGTGATAGATTTAAACACCATCGATCTTCCAGGGAAAATTATATTTTATTTCTAAATTAACAAGCCTATAGAAAAACTTAGGTAATTTCTAGAAAACATATGAATGTGCCCTGTACCTCTTAGCCATATATAAAATAGTTATACAATGAATAGATGCCAAATTCATGTCACATGGATGAGCATTTCTAGCTGACTTATGGTGCCTTTATTCTTTTACACATCAATGGAAAATGGTTCAACAGCAAATTAATGTTTGTTACCACTTGTGAAACCATGTGTCTTTGTGCACAAAATCAACCTTTTTTAATAACAGAGGAGAACTCAATCTTCTCCATATAAAAAGAATCACAACAAAAAACAGAGGAATAAGGAAGAATGAAAGGTATGTCTCAGACTCAGCTATGGAAATATGCTTTGAACTTCTTAGGTCCTCCTCTCTGCTGTGTAAACAGAGCACAACAGCTCATTAGTTTGTAACTGCAAAACACGCATAAGAACACCAGTTGCAATGAAAGAAAAAAGTTCCTACAAAACCTAAAACCAGCTACAGAGCATGAGTCGAGAGTCTTTGAAGAGAAGTATACTGCATAGGTAGACAATGTTACCCCAAGAAGAGATGGGTTATAAAAAGCACAGGTCACCTCCCTATGAGTTATTTATCAGGAACATTCTACTGACACCAAAAATAACACACGCTATTCCCCGTGATCTTGGTTGATTACTATATGTAAATCCAAGGTTAAGACCCTGCTGAGGGAAGGATCATTCGCTTTGCATGAAGGACAGAGAAATCAACTTTAAACTGACTGGAAAACTCTCTCCCTGGTGGCAAAATTATATAGTATGCCAGAAGGTGCTATGCAGGCTTGTGAGAGAAAAAAAAAAAGAAGAAATCAGTGGTGTTGTCTAGCCAAGCATACTACAACACTGACCTGCTGGCAATACATGCCCGCTAGAACAATGGTGGTATAAAGGCTATGGGGTTAACCAACTGCTTTTTGATTGGCAGTAAGGCTTGCTCCATGAAAGAAATTTTCCTTGGTACTCAAAACCCACTTCAAAGTTCAGGATAGGAGGTCATGGACCTAGAGGGGAGGGGTGTATATACCTACTGTGGTTGTTTTATTAAATGACTGTGCTGTCGAACTGCCTTCTGATTGTCTATTTGTGCTGCTCTTGATTTTGGTTAGAAATAACTTATGTTTCCAGTAAGCAGTGGCTAATGCAAAGAGTCCCAACTAGTCAAAGGGCAAAGTATGAATATCTTAATGCTTAGCTGTGAGATCCTTATTAACATCTTACCACCCAGGACTCAGAGAACTTTGTCGAAGAGGAAATAGACAGAAGGTGAGAATCAGACAATGGAGAAGAGTGCTGTGAAATGCTGGCTTCCGGATATGACGTGGCTGTTATACTCATTAATTCATAGCAGCTGTAGTTACTGCACAAGATTAAGCGAGCCAAAATTCCAAAATGATTAGGAATGGGTTCCCAAAGGCCCCACTCTGTTTGGAAGAGATACTGACAGCTGAGAGAGGGAAGGCACTCTCCTCTGGGTATGTGGCTACTGGTAGGCTGTTCATGCTCCACTGAATGGTCACACACACCCACGTACATGTGGACAGTGCTACTTGGACTCCGGGAGCTACTTAAAACAAAAATTAAAAATAAAATAGGACACGAAGCTGGGAAAGTGATGGGATAGAGTGCACAAGGGGAGTTGGCATGAGGTAGTAGTGAATAGATATGATCAATATATTGTATACATCTATATGGAATTTTCAAAGAATAAGAGTATTGCTAAAAAAAAAGGCAATGCCTGATCAAAACTTTCTTCTTACTGTCATGATACCTGAAATTCCAGATTTAAATTACCACTCATGAGCTTTATCTTACTAGGAAAAGATTCTTCCTCAGTGATAAAGAATAACAGGTAGGTAGTTATATTCAAACCTAAGGAATATTCTACTTAGAAACTACCTTTCTTTAACGTGTAAAGTACTTTTAAAAGTAGTGACCTCATTATTTAAATTTTACTTTTTTCTCAATATAGAACCATATTTGGCCACGATGTATATATAGTAAATAGCCCGATTTTTAAAATGAGCATGATCAAATTCTCATTCTGTATCAAATTCTAGGCAAAAATAAATAATAAATGAACAAATAAATAAAGCATCCAGAAGAGGATGTGCTTCATCACATTGCAGACAATTTTGTTTCCATGATCTGTCTGAAAGACCTGCATGGAGTATTTCCTGGGCCAGCTGCTAGAAAAAAAAAAAAAAAAAAAGTCAGGAAGACCGCGATACAGGGAAAATCAGGCAAATGGCCAAACATCATTTTCAATGAACTGTTGGACTTTTGCAGGAAGGTCTCTAATTCAATTTTCCTTGGGACTCTTGTGTAAATTTAACAAGCGTATCATAACGTTGCACCCATGAGACATGTTGGCAGCTCATAACACTATACAAGGTAGAAGCTAGACCTGGACATCTACTTGTCTTCTTGAGTATGAGGTCATAAGTGTAAACCTAATTTTCTATTACATAATGTTGCTGGTTCTTTTATAGGGATGAAGAGACAGATTAAGAATCATGACATTTTGAAGAAGATTTTTTTCACATAATAGTCCTCAAATCATAAATTGTGCATTGTATCCTGTGTAGTGTCAGGTGGGGTTTCCTGCATGAATTGTCTTTCCGAACATTTTTGCATTAATTATACTGCATGAGGCACCAGGGAGTGTTTCTTTTCCAAAGATTATTTCTAAACTGTAACCCTAACATTTTTGAAGAAAGAAATGGTACTAATTAGCAGAGGGTCATCCTTATAATGCAGTGACATCAGGCCTGACTCATAGCCTGGATTCTTCTTGTGTCTTTTCAGAAATGCAAAATGATCTTAAAATTCCAGACAACCCAAAAGTCCACGGAGACACAGAAAAACACTGAAGTGTCACTTTTACTTGAGGGAGAGAAAACAAGATTTACAATTACCTAAAATGTTCTATAAAACTCTCTCCAAAGAAGTAAGGTTTTAAAAAAAAATAAATAAGACATGAAAGTTGAGGGGAACAATGGAACGGGGAAGGGGACCAAAGGCGAGCAGAAGAGACAAGAAAGGATCATGGTTGGGGAGGGAGGTGATAGGGCACAGAAAAGTCAAAGTGCACATACATGTATGAAAATATAGTGAAGCTTATCATTTTTACAATTACTATATGCCAAGTTAGACAATGCACATGTGAAAAACTTGTTTGGACCCCCAAGGATATAAAAAGGAAAGAGGAACAGAATAATGAAGATAGGAAAGTATAACCAGGGATCTGACCCAGGTCTCTAGACTTGATGGGAAGAATTTTACCCACAAGTTCATACCTCTGACACGGAGCAGTGGAACATTATTATGATTCTTGGAAGCAGAGTCCAGCCCTGAACTATGATGAATTAAATAAGACAATGAGATCCACATGCGGCACCAGGCACATAGCACTATTATGGTGAACAAATGTATGGTGTTGAATGGGAGACACACACACACAATGGCTCACGGCCTGTAGACAGAGGCATATCTGAAGATGTGAAAGCCGTGAGGAGTTGGCTGGTGTGGGTGGAAAATGCAATTTAGAGTCTCATTTTGTAAGTTAACTAATCAAATCGAGACTTACTTTATTCCTTACATGGTTGACTAAAATTAAAATGCAGCAGAAATTTAATCTCAAAGTTTGGAGTTCTGCCCAAATTTCTTTGGTGTGTCAACTTCCCATTAATCTTTGGTCCTTGCTCTGTTCACCCTAGGATACTCCAAATCCCATGTTTTACAGAAAAATAATAAATCCTTTCAAGAAAAGAAGTATTCTTTGAAGATTTCTGATATTGACGAACTATTTTTATTATTATGTTTGTTAAATATGTATGAACAGAAAACTAAATATAAATTCCTTATGCTTAGAGTTTATACTTAGAGCTTTTATTCAAAAATCAAAACAGGTTTAACAATATCTACAAATAAAATTATAAACATATTCAAATTGGTACATCAATGTAGTGTGGTGAGAGATGATACTGTTACATGGCAACTAAGTTTCGACATGAAATGATTGCTTCAGTAAAGGTTGGTCCTGTGAATTCTTAATGCTTCCACTGGTCTATGTTTCTAGATTCTTCTGTATTAAAACTATTAGAACCTCTTCAGTTATTCAGCACTCCATTATGTAACTTGGCAACTTATTGATATAAAAATGTGTCATTTATTAAGTGTTTCCGATGTTACTTTTATGTTCCACATTTTGAATGCTGCTTATTGTGAGAACCCTATTAGACAACAATGCACAGTTATTTTCCATTAGGACAACTTTGCTTTACATAGGATGCATGACAACTCTGGGGGACATTTTTGATTGTTAGATCTGGGAGGAGGAGGAACTAGCATCTAGTAGGTAGAAGCAACAGATGTCTCTTATACAGCAATTTCCTCCGTACTCTTGGAGGAAACCATCTCTCCTGGAGAAAGAATAGGGGTTCCTTGAGTCCAGTTACTAACAAAACAACACTTAGAAAAATATAAATAGGCTGATTAAGCAGTAAACAAATTCTGGAGAGGAGGTGCCTCCGTGGAGCAACCTACAACTTGGGATGTAGCTTTCAGGAGCCGTCACTCATGGTGGGAGCTGCTCTTCGGTGATACAGCCATCTGAGTCACCCATACTATCATAAGCAACCCTAGTTCCATACTCCCAAGTAGCCCCAATCAACTTACTGCTTTCTGAAACAAGTGTGGAATAATTCCCTTGTTCTGCTGTTACTGCTATATCTGGAAGAAAGAGATGTGTATCTGGAAGAAAGAGATGTATATCCTGTCTCATAAGAAAAAAGGCAATTACATTCTAAAATGCATAGGATACGTCTCAGTAATAATGAATCACTTGGTCTGAAATATTGGTAGTGAGTAAATTGGGAAATCTAGCTAAGGGAAATAACAACTGCTAAATGTCATGCATTATTTATTACTTGGTTATAAGTGGGACTCTTGATAATTCTTTTTTTAAGTGTTTTAGTTGAACATTTAAAAACATAATTTTAAGAGCATGCCTTTTAGAAAATTTAAATGAATTTCATAAGACATAAAAATTTAAGTTCCAAGAACTCTAGTAAAAGCTAACATTTAGAAGATGTTATGTCATTTCTTTTTGTAACATTAATCGTTTTTATTGATTTTATTGAGCTATACATATTCAATTCACTGAATTGCTGATTTTTGACATTTATTTTTTTAAAGCAGATATACAGATGTACTCTATGTGGAATCCGCATCAGAAAATCTTTGCTAGTTATTGAATTGAATGAGAAACAAAATACACTACAGAATCCATGCTTAAGTTCAAGAAATGCATTCCCATAAGTGATGATGACATGAGAAAGTTGGAAAACTACAATTACAGATTAATCTATAATGATAGAATGATTAGGAATCCTAGTATATCTTCAGTCCATCCAGAAAACTCCACTTATTAGTGCTTACAAGAGTTCACAAATGGTTTGTGGAGAGATGGGTAGAAGATGATAGGCAACAATGAGGTTATGGTTGGAGAGGAGTAATAACTTTTAATGTTCTACAGCCCAGTAAGTCAAAAATGATTCACAATTAATTGCACATTTTAATATGGATAGGAGAGAGAATTTAGGAAATATCAATGAAAAGAAATGTTAACAGTTTGAGGTGATAGATGTGCCCATCGCTGTGAACTGATCATTGCATGAGTATATATTTAAACAGCACATAAACTCATATACAGGTATAATTATGTAACTGGTAACCCTTTAAAAGGGAAAAAGTGATGCATACACGTGTTAAGTGGTATAATCTTTATGAAGTTCCACCTCTTGTATCGCAGCATGTATTTCCCTCCCTGAAAGTATGCTCGCTTCACATGTTCCAGTCAGAGTGCCCAGGAAGGAAGCATGTACCAATAATAAGCAACTAAAAATACTTTTAGAGCTGAAACTTTTTTTTTGCTCCAGTAAAAATTCAAGTGTCAAAATAATTATCACCTCAATTTATTTTCAAGATTGTTTGCCCAGCTGCTGCAAATGATGGATCATCTCTCATTTCTGTACTTGCATAAGAGAGTGGCCTAGAATTGAGAAGTTTTCACTTGACTCCTGATTACTTTGATAACTCATTATATGACCTTAAGGAAGTTTCTCTCCAACCACCGGCCCTAATGCTTATTCGCAAGTCAAATAGGACAGCTCTAGCAGCAGCCAGATGAAGTCAGAGAGGGAGGATAGGTTTGGCATTTACTAAGCTCTCAGGATTTGCTATCATTATTTCTTTACTGGGGGCTGATGTGAGGAATAATTAAGAGATTACAGAAACAGCAAAGGATTATAAAAGCCTATTCTAAAGATGCAGCTGGATATTTGAAATGTGCAAAATTATCCTGCCTAGAGTAAGCCATTTTCTCAATCTCTCTTCAAACATCAGTTCTGGAAACAGTGCGGTTGTAATTCAACTGATTTTTTTTAATTCAAGCAAATAAATGTTTATGGAGCCTCCTTTTTAAATTTTAACTTTTATTAATCCTCTGTGGATTTCACATCATACATCCTGACCTTGAAAGACCCCCAATTTCGGGAGACTCTCACTCAAGCCTTGGGATAACGCAACCCCCCAGTAACTCACGAGAGACTGTCCTTGCTGCAATCACACGAGGTTTAATGAAGACGACAAGACGGGGACCAGTGCACTGGGTCCGAGACTCATAACCCACGCAGGGAAAGAGTTCGACCTCGAGTGACCGGGAGAAGTAGTTTTTATAGGAAGAAACCACACAGCCCAGTAATCCGAAAGAGGGGCAGGGAGGGTGTCACAGAAAATTCCGAAAATTCCAGTGATGATTACAAAGGGGCAACTCCCTGCCTCTCAAGATCATTAATCAGCTAATTCCTATTACAGTGATAATTACTAGGGGGTGATAATTACTAGGGGGAATCTCTCTGTCTCTCAAGATTACAATCTACCTTTATCTTCAGCTAGTTCCTGGAACCCTGGAACTGGCTAATCCTAGATTTCTGATTCTTCTCTTCCTGCTAGATTTTTGGCTCTATTTTCCTGTTAGGGGGATCTGGATTTATCCAGGTCTTTCAACCTCACTCATCTCCCTGTTCCCTGGTGTCCTCCCTCTGCCCTTGCCATCTCTCCCCACTCGAAAACAAAAGTAACTTTAAAAGAAAACAGAAAACCAAACCAAACAGAGAGAAAGAGAGAGAGAGAGAAAATCTTGTCATAGAATTGTCATGGAAACTGTAGTGTGACTCAATGAGTCACATAGTTTACTCTTTGGCCCATTTATCTTTACTTGCAAGTGTTCATTGCCACAAGTCATTGGTCTGGCCCTAGACCTCTCACTTCTACTGCACCACCAATAATGGGCACTCACTAAGGCTCCTCTTGGATATCCTGTTGTTGTCCTGTGTCACAGAGATACTGTTGTTTTGGATCTGTAGGTTTGTCACCTTCACAGACTCCAACAGTCCATAGATGGGGTAGATGTTGAGGTGTGCCAACACCTAGCTCTAGTTCTGGGCCTCAGTGGTAGCTGGGTTGATCAACCTGCCATCTTCCCCTCATGGTCACTACCCAGGCGAGCTCTCCAGCACTGCCTCAACTAACTCATCCAATGCAGCCTACAGCAACAAGAGAACTCTCAGGTTCTCAGATCCTGGTCACCCAGACTCATACCACCAGGGCCATCTCTACTGTTTTACCCAGGCAAGATGGTGGACCCTCTCTGCTGATTGTTGTAGGGGATATAAATGGGTGGGCGGGGTCAGTTCTCATGCCCTCAAGACCTCAGGGCTGGCTCACCCAGAAGACCCTCAACACAGAACAGGGTCAGCTCTAGTGCGCTCCCCAAGTGGGGTGCAAGATCTGTGTACTATAGCCTGTGAGGATCAGGGTTAGCTCTCCCACTCTTATGATCCAGGGAAAGCTGTCTGACCTCCTACAGGTGTGTGGAGCCACTTTTATGTTCCAGGGAAAACGTAGTCTCCTATAGGGGTTCTAAAGGGGCTGGCTGTGCCTTCAGGAAACTGACAATCTAGGTATAAATAGGGAAATAGTTTAAATTTGCATTAGTCCACCACCTGATTCACAGGTTTCTTTAAGAAAAATGTGTGTAACCGGACAGTGATCCCACACCCCTTTAATCCCAGCCCTCTGGAGGCAAAGGCAGGTGGATCTCTGTGAGTTCAAAGCCAGCCAGATCTATAAGAGCTAGTTCAAAGACATGCACCAAAGCTACACATATGGTATGTACTCACTCATTAGTGGACGCTAGCCATAAACAAAGGCCATTAAGCCTATAGTTCACAAGCCTAGAGATGCCAAATAACAAGGTAAAGCCAAAGAAAAACATATATAGATCCTCCTGGAAATTGGAAGCAAACAAGATTGCTGGGCAAAAGTTGGGAGCATGGGGGTGGGATTAGGAATGGGGGTAGGGTTGTGGGAAGGGGAGAGGAGGAGAAAGAAAAAAGAAGGAAAAGACTGGAGAGAGCTTGGGGGAATGGGAGGGTGGAGATGGGGGAAGAATGGATATAGGAGCAGGGAAGAAGATATCTACATTAAGGGAGCCATTTTAGGGTTGGCAAGAGACATGGCTCTAGAGGAAATTTCAGGTGTTCACAGGGATGTCCCCAGATAGGTCCTTGGGCAGCAGAGCAGAGGGTGCCTAAACTGGCCTTGTCCTGTAGTCACACTGATAAATATCTCGAATATCACCATAGAATCTTTGTCAGGCTAGGGATGGAGATAGAGACAGAGACCCTCATCAGAGCAAGGGACTGAGCTCCCAAGGTCCAGTTGAAGAGCAGAAGGAGGGAGAAGATGAACAAGGAAGTCTGGACCGCAAAGCATTGGTCCACCCACTAAGACAGTGTGCCTGTTCTAATGGGAGGTCACCAAATCCAGCTGGACCGAGACTGGATGAGCAGGCAATCAAACCACACTCTCTGAATGTGGCTGACAATGGGGGCTGACTGAGAAGCCATTGATAAAGGCACCAGGACTTTTTTCTACTACAAGTACTGGCTTTTTGGGACCCTAGTCTATTTGGATGCAAAGCTTCCTAGGACTGGATGGAGGGGGGAGGGCCTTAGACTTCCCACAGGGCAGGGTTCCCTGCCCTCTCTTAAGGAGGGAGGGGGAGGGAAGAGGGTGAGTGTGGAAGCAGGAGGGGAATGGAAGGAGGGAAGGAAGTGTAAATTTTTGAAGGGAAAAATAAAACAAAAAATAAAAATAAAACAAAAAAAGTGTGTGTGTAAGTAGTCCTTAGTCAATGAGAGAGAAAAAAAAAGTAGTGGTTCCTATTTCCTATGTGTTTGTGAATAAATCAATTTCTTTTTAAGGTGAGATGAGGATTACAGATTTGAGAGGATAATTCCAATCATCTATGGTGTGGGCTCGCAATAAACACACACACACACACACACACACACACACACACACACACACTAATAAATATTTCAAATAGAGTGTTTTTGTTTAGACCTCATATTGCATTCGATAAAATATTTAAGTACATTTTACTTTTATATCACCTACAATGAAGTAGACAATAAAAAGAACAGGACAGGAAGGAGAGAGAACTGACATTGTAAGAGTTGTATTTAGAGCATTCTTGCAATTTGCCTGATTTTTTTTCTACAGGCATGAAGCATACACTAAAAATACTCATAGCACATCAGGCTTCTTCCTAGGCTTTGTCTGCTAAGAACTTACAAGCAAACAGCACTGGGGGAGATGAAGGTGGTTAAGTAGTGTAAGGTGTGGAAATTTGGCATTAGAAGCAGGTGACCCCCAAAAGTTAACTAAACAATGGAACAAGAAGGGGTAAACTGGGGAAGGGGAAGAGCGGGATAAAGAAAGGAATTCAGGGAAGGATAAATATAAATAAAGACATTTCAGAAAGTTATCGCTGAAGAAGCACCCTAAATGTACAAACACACACACACACACACACACACACACACACACACACACACACACGGTTCAGGAATCAGCACAAAAGATGAAAAAGAAAATAGGAGCCAGGGGTAGTATATGACTACAAGGAAACGGTGTATTCCAGAGCCAAGCAGTGGCACTTATGAACTCAGCAGCTGTGTCTGATAAGGAGGACCTGCGGAAATTCAAGCCAGAATGCTTTCTATCATGAAGGAGGGAAATTGGGAAGAAAGCTCTACTCTAAGAAAAGGAGATACTAGAAACTTATCAAAGAAGGAAGGTCAGTTTTCGATAAGAATATAGCCTCTGGTGAGTTGACCAGACTACAGCAGAAAGCCACACATTCAAATACAAATTGTACTTGATTTTTTTTTAATGGACACACATTCGAGAGTGTACAAAGAAGGGATGAATCTAAGAAGAACTGGGCTGCTGAAATGATCAAAAACACATTCTACAAAACTCTCATAGAACTAATAAAAAGTTTATGTAACACTAAATTGGGTTAGTGGGGAAGGGGTGTGTTTAGAAAACTGGGGGGGGGTGAAGTGAATATGGTCAAAACATGTTGTGCAAAACCCAAAATTCTCAAAGAATTAGGAAAAAGAAACCAGATGAACAACAAAACAACAGGAGATTGTCATATTATAGGATCCGCCCCCCAGAGTATATTTCTGCTTGCAGTATGCGAGCCGCTGCCTTTATGTCATATTTGTAAAAGTAATAAGTATAATGCAGATAAAGTTGTATAATTGTCAATATAAATGACTTGTATCATATAGCTAATACGTGATTAATGAAGATCCTTATTTTATAATTTTAAACATTTATTTTATTCTGTAGTTGAGTATTTTGCTTGCATATATGTATGTGCACAGCTTGCCTACCTGGTACCTGTGGTGGCCTGAAGAGGACATCATATGCCAATGTACTTGAGTTACCATAGTTACCAGCTGTTATCAAGTTAATAGGAAGCAAACCTGGATCTTCTGCTAGAGAAGGTACCTTTAACCGCTGAGTAATTTCTTCAGCTCCAAGATCTATCTTTAGGTGTTGTCTGTTTCTATATTAAACCTGTTCTAAACTTCCAATCTCATAATCACTATGTGGAACTACTAACAAACCTACAAACTAGCCTACCAAAACAATTGGTTCTGAAAAAACAAAAAGGGATACTATGTTTTCTATTTTCAAATTATATTACAAAATCAGTCAAAAGACTTTGGTTCTGTAAAAACACACCTTCAGCCAAACAGAGATATTAAAAAATGAACAAAATAGAGGGTTCTAAATAAACATGCATGCATCCAATATAGCAAACTAATCTAGGGCAAAATGTCAAGAATAAACAATGAGTGCTAAAGTATACAGTCTCTTCCTTAAAAAGTGATATGAAAACTGAACCATTCACATCCAAATAAATTGGACTGGAAAGTTATACAAAATACCTTAAAGACATCTACTTTAGACTTGAAACCCATGAAACTACTAAAAGATCATAGAGATCTTGGTATTGGCCTTGGCATTGGCTTACCATATATGACAGCAAAAGCATAGGGTACAAAAGAGCGAAGCATTAAAAAGACTGTAGAAGTCTGAAAGCTTCCATGTAACAAAACAAAATATTATCTGAGTGAATGAAATAAATCATGAAAAAGGAGTAAATGTTTGTAAATTATATATAGTAAGCAAATGTTAAATCATAGAAAGGAGGCAGGGAGGAGCTGGTCTTCTATACTCAGTGACGGTAAAGGATCCATGGTAAAAACTGCAAGTTGCTCACATAAGAGACAGTAAGAACAGAGGTTGGGGTCCAAAGGAGGATTTAGGGCTTAAAACGTCTGGGCCAATGAGTCCAAAACTATTCTCTACTCTCTTCTATCATGTTCATGGTATCTAGCCTAATGTTGAAGTCCTTGATCGATTTGGAGTTGAGTTTTGTGCCGGTCTATGTATCTATTTGTTATCCAGTTTGATGAGCAACATTTATTGAAGATGCTGGATTTATTTTCAGTGTTTATTTCTGACTTCTTTTATCAAGAATCAGTTGTCCATTAGTGTATGGTCCTAAATCAAGATTTGACTTGACTCAATTGATCAATATGTCTGTTTTTTTATATGCCAATACCTGTTGTGAAATTTTTATGTACTGTATGAAGATATATTTCTGTGACTGCTTTAATAAACAGCTGAATAGTCAATACCGAAACAGGAGAGATGAGTGGGATTTCCAGGGAGAGAGAGGAAAAGAGGAGGAATCTAGGCACGAGAATTACGCCAGTGATACCTGGAGACACAGAACAAGTCAGATGTACAGAAACGGAGAAGAGGTTAAAAAAAAAGCCACATGGTAGAACATAGATTAATAGAAGCAGATTAATTTAAGTTATAAGAACTAGTTGGGAGCAATTCCAAGCTAAAAGTCAAGCTTTCATAATTAAGAAGTCTCTGTGTTGTTATTTGTGGACTGGTGGTCCTAATGAGAAAATTACTACATATGGTGCCCAACATGGGGCACATAGTTCCACACAGGACCTGAGAAAGCTTAAAAGAAAGGTTCGAAACCTGCAAACACAAACGCAGACATGGATTCCTAGTCCCACAGACTCTAAGGCAAGGCAGGCAAGGCATGGTATACAGAGCTGCAGCTCTCAGCCAACTGCTTGTGGGCTTGAGTTAGACAGTGCCATGAGCAGAACAGCACAGCAGGTTTAAGGCTTGGTTCACATGATCAGAGCAGGCTTCAGGCCTGCAGTAAAGTTGGCCAGACCAAGAAAACCTTTAAATAGATACAATAGAAAATGGATATAAACAATCATAAAAATAATAGCTTAAAAATCATAAAGTAGAATCTTCAAATGGGGAGCAAAATACCAAGAAAGGGATAAACCACGTAAGGATGGAAAATATAACACAGGGAGTTTTAACTTTATACGGTGTTTTGTCGATTTTGAATTTTTTAAATGCTAATGAACAGAGATTGGCAGAGCTGCTGAGAGACACTGGGTTGTTGAAGGGACTTGTGGTTTGAAAAAAAAAATGATCCCCAAAGGGAGTGGTACTATTAGGAGGTGGGGCTTGTTGGAGGAAGTGTGTCTTTCTCAAGCTTCCCTCAGTGTGACTTTTAGTCAACTTCCTGTTGCCTCTGAGTCAGGATGTAGCTCCAACACCATGCCTGCCTGAATGCTACAATGCTCCCCACATGATGATAATGAACTAAATCTCTGAACTACGAGTGAGCCCTCTCAATTAAATGTTTTCATTTATAAGAGTTGCTTTGGTCATGCTGTGTCTTCACAACAGAGACCCTAACTAAGACAAAGTAGTTACTAGGTACTGGGGCATTGCTGTAATAGGCCTGAGCATGCTTTTATTTGGAATAATATGATCTTTGGTACTTTGGGTTAGAAAAGCAGTGGAATGCTTTAAACACTGCTTAGTGGAGCAAGCTAGTAAGAGCATGGAAGACAATGGTACTGCTGATAATGATTTGAAATGTCAGAAGCTGGCTCAAGAGGTTTCAGAGAAAAATTTTAACATGTTGCCTGAAAACTGTTCTTGTGATAGTTTCACGAAGACAGTGACTGCCTTTTGCCCTTGTCCAAAGAGTCTGCCTGGGGCTAAAGTAACAAGTTTTGAATTAATTCTGTTGGCAAAAGAAATCTCAAACTAGTCTAGTATAGACTCTGCCATGTAGATATTAGTGGTAACTCTAATGAAGACTTATAAATGAAAAGGAGTAAGCTAAGCAAGGAAAAATATTTGAGGAAAAAAATAGTACAAGAAAGCAGAATGGAGCTAAGTAATTTCCCATTATATAAAGACCGAACAACAAATGATACAGCTAGGTCTCCCAGGATTGGATCTTTATCTCAATTTTTCTCAGTTTTCTAAAGATGCCTTTGTCCCAAGACAAAAGGAAGTAATTTTAAGAAAACAATGCCCACCTTCCCAAGAGATAGGTTGGGTGATTTTTGGTCATTAAGTAAATGTTTATCAAAATTTTAGTGGGTTGGTTACACATTGTTATTTGGTACAGTAAGAAAGGAAACTAAACAAAGGAGATTAGAGTCTAAGATCTTGTTCTGAAAAGAAATAGCGGAATATAGGAATGATAGAACAAAAGGGTAGATTATTTGAATCTACCTTCAAACTAATAAAGCAGCCTCCGCTTCTGCGGCAGGGTCTTCGGTGTCCCACGGGACCCCTCTCTGAAGCCACCGCTGCCGCCCTTTTGTCTCCTGGGTCCTGGAAACACCAGCTAGCCCTGCTGCAGTGCTGAGAAGTTCTATCCAGAGAGGTGAGTGGGTGCTCACCTGGGCTCTCTGTCCCAGAAGAGAGCACAGCCCCTCCCCCCTCAGCTTCTGCGGCAGGGTCTTCAGTGTCCCATGGGACCCCTCCCTGCTCCCACTGCTGCTGCACTTTTGTCTTCTGGGTCCTGGAAATAACAGCTATCCCTGCTGCAGTGCTGAGGAGTTCTATCCAGAGAGTGCTGAGGAGTTCTATCCAGAGAGTGCTGAGGAGTTTCATCCAGAGAGGAGGAGATGGGCAGGTGCCAATGCAAGAATTCCTCCAACAACCTGAAAGGCAACATGACATCTCCAGAATCCAGGGAGCACGAAACGAGAAGAATTGAACACCCTACTCCAGAAGAAATAGAAGAAATCGACTCTAAGCGGATCTTTATGAAAATAATAGAGGAACTTAAACAGGAGGTGAAAATCTGCCGTAAAGAAATGGAAGATAAGTATAACAAAAAGATTGAGAAAATGAGTAAAGAAATGGAAGAGAAATATACCAAAAGGTTTGAAGAAATAAGTAAATCTGTAAATGAAATTCTGGGAAACCAAGAAAAAACAATAAAACAGGTAATGGAAACAGTTCAAGATTTGAAAACTGAAATGGAGTCAATGAAGAAATCACAAGCTGAGGGCCGGCTGGCTATGGAAAATCTAGATAAACGAACAGAGACTTCAGAATCAAGCATAACCAACAGAATACAAGAGATAGAAGAAAGAATCTCAGACTCTGAGGACACCATAGAGAAATTAAACGCTCTGACCAAAGAAAACAGCAAATTCAACAAATTCTCATCACAAAACATTCAGGAAATGTGGGACACAATAAAAAAACCAAATCTAAGAATAATAGGGGTAGAAGAAGGAGAAGAATTGCAGATCAAAGGTTCAGAAAATATATTCAACAAAATTATAGAAGAAAACTTCCCCAACCTAAAGAACGATATCTCTATGAAGGTTCAAGAAGCATACAGAACACCGAATAGGCTGGATCAAAAAAAAAAAAATCCCCTCGCCATATAATAATCAAAACACAAAACATCCAGATTAAAGAGAGAATATTAAGAGCTGCAAAGGAAAAAGATCAAATAACTTATAAAGGTAAACCTATCAGACTTACACCAGACTTCTCTATGGAAACCATGAAAGCCAGAAGGTCCTGGATAGAGGTACTGCAGAAACTAAGAGACCATGGATGCAAGCCCAGACTACTTTACCCAGCCAAGTTATCATTCACTATCAACGGAGAAAACAAAATATTTCAGGATAAAAACAAATTTAAACAATACGTCGCTACAAATCCAGCCTTACAGAAAGTATTAGAAGGCAAATAACAACCCAAGGAATCCAACATTCCTAACACCGCCTACAATAACTCAGGCATCTAGGGACCCTTCACAAGCAGAACTAAAAGAAGGGAAAAACATACACTCCACTACCCCCCCCAAAAAAATAATCAGAGTCAACAACCACTGGTCATTAATATCACTTAATATCAATGGACTCAATTCATCTATAAAAAGGCACAGACTTAGAGATTGGGTACAAAAACAGGATCCAACATTCTGCTGTTTACAAGAAACACACCTCAACCACAAAGACAGACATCTACTCAGAGTAAAGAGCTGGGAAAAGGTTTTCCAAGCAAACGGACCTAAGAAACAAGCAGGTGTGGCCATTCTAATATCTAACAAAGTTGACTTCAAACTAAAATCTATTAGAAGAGATAGAGATGGACATTTCATACTCATAACAGGAACAATTCATCAGGAGGAAGTCTCAATCCTGAATATCTATGCCCCTAATATAAAGGCACCCACTTATGTAAAAGAAACTCTTCTAGAACTCAAGGCAGTCATCAAACCACACACACTAATAGTAGGAGACTTCAACACACCTCTCTCACCAATGGACGATCAATCAGACAGAAACCCAACAGAGAAATAAGGGAATTATTGGAGGTATTGAATCAAATGGACTTAACAGACATTTATAGAACATTCCACCCAAATAGGAAAGAGTATACCTTCTTCTCTGCGACCCATGGAACCTTCTCAAAAATTGACCACATACTTGGTAACAAAGCAAACTTCCACAGATACAAAAAAATATTAGTAACCACCTGTGTCTTGTCAGATCACCATGGATTAAAGTTAGAATTCAACAACAATGCTACCACCAGGAAGCCAACAAACTCATGGAAGTTGAACTGTCAACTATTAAATCACCCCTGGGTTAAGGAAGAAATAAAGAAAGAAATTAAAGTCTTCCTTGAATTTAATGAAAATAAAGACACAACATACTCAAACCTATGGGACACTATGAAAGCAGTGCTAAGAGGAAAGTTCATAGCACTAAGTGCCCAAATAAAGAAAACGGAGAAAGCACACATTGGAGACTTAACAGCACACTTGAAAGCTCTAGAAAAAAAAGAAGCTGATTCACCCAAGAGAAGTAGAAGACTGGAAATAATCAAACTGAGGGCTGAAATCAACAAAATAGAAACACAGAAAACAATGCAAAGAATCAATGAAACAAAAAGCTGGTTCTTAGAGAAAATCAACAAGATCAACAGACCCCTATTCAAATTAATCAAACGGCAGAGAGAGAACATGCAAATTAATAAGATCAGAAATGAAAAGGGGGACATAACCACAGACACAGAGGAAATTCAGAGAATCATTAGATCTTACTACGAAAGCTTATAAGTCACAAAGTTGGAAAATGTAAAAGAAATGAACATTTTTTTAGATAAGTACCATATACCAAAGTTGAACCAAGAACAGGTGAACAATCTAAATAGACCTGTTAGTCGTGAAGAATTAGAGGCTGTTATCAAAAATCTCCCTACCAAAAAGAGCCCAGGACCAGATGGTTTCAATGCAGAATTCTACCAGAACTTTCAGGAAGAGCTAATACCTATACTCCTTAATGTATTCCACAATATAGAAACAGAAGAATCATTCCCAAACTCCTTTTATGAAGCTACAGTTACCATGATACCAAAACCACACAAAGACACAACCAAGAAAGAGAATTACAGGCCAATTTCACTCATGAACATTGACGCAAAAATTCTCAATAAAGTACTAGCAAACCGAATCCAAGAACACATTAGAAAAATTATCCATTATGATCAAGTAGGCTTCATCCCAGAGATGAAGGGCTGGTTCAACATACGCAAATCTATCAATGTAATCCATCATATAAATCAACTGAAAGAAAAAAACCATATGATCATTTCATTAGATGCTGAAAAAGCATTTGACAAAATTCAAAACCCATTTATGATAGAGGTGTTGGAGAGACTGGGGATACAAGGATCATACCTAAATATAATAAAAGCAATATACAGCAAGCTGACAGCTAACATCAAATTGAATGGAGAGAAACTCAAAGCCTTTCCACTAAAATCAGGAACACAACAAGGCTGTCCACTCTCTCCATACCTCTTCAATATAGTGCTTGAAGTTCTAGCAATAGCAATAAGACAACATAAGGAGATCAAAGGGATTCGAATTGGAAAGGATGAAATTAAACTTTCATTATTTGCTGACGATATGATAGTGTACATAAGCGACCCCAAAAACTCTACCAAAGAACTCCTACAGCTGATAAACACCTTTAGTAATGTGGCAGGATACAAGATCAACTCCAAAAAATCAGTGGCCCTCCTATACACAAAGGATGAAGAAGGAGAGAGAGAAATCAGAGAAACATCACCTTTCATGATAGCCACAAATAGCATAAAATATCTTGGGGTTACTCTAACCAAAGAAGTGAAAGACCTATTTGACAAGAACTTTAAGTCTTTGAAGAAAGAAATTGAGGAGGATACCAGAAAATGGAAAGACCTCCCCTGTTCTTGGATTGGGAGAATCAACATAGTAAATATGGCAATTCTACCAAAAGCAATCTATAGATTCAATGCAATCCCCATCAAAATCCCTTCAAACTTCTTCACAGACCTTGAGAGAACAATAATCAAGTTTATATGGCAAAACAAAAAACCCAGGATAGCCAAAATGATCTTATACAATAAAGGAACTTCTGGAGGCATTACCATCCCTGACTTCAAACTCTATTATAGAGCTACAGTATTGAAAACAGCTTGGTATTGGCATAAGAACAGAAAAGTCGACCTATGGAATCGAATAGAAGATCTGGATATTAACCCACAAACCTATGAACACCTAATTTTCGACAAGGGAGCTAAAGGTATACAATGGAAGAAGGAAAGCATCTTCAACAAATGGTGCTGGCATAACTGGATGTCAACCTGTAGAAGAATGAAAGTAGATCCATATCTATCACCATGCACAAAAATCAAGTCCAAATGGATTAAAGACCTCAACATTAATCTGACCACTTTGAACCAGATAGAAGAGAAAGTGGGAAATAGTCTACAAGATATAGGAACAGGAGGCCACTTCCTAAGTAGGACCCCAGTAGCACAGACAATAAGAGAAACAATGAATAAATGGGACCTACTGAAACTGAGAAGCTTCTGTAAAGCAAAGGACACTGTCAGTAAGACAAAAAGGCTGCCTTCTGACTGGGAAAAGATCTTCACCAACCCCTCATCAGACAAAGGTCTGATCTCCAAAATATACAAAGAACTCAAGAAACTAGACACTAAAACTCTAATTAACCCAATTAAAAAATGGGGTACTGAACTGAACAGAGAATTCACAACAGATGAACTTCGAATGGCCAGAAGATACTTAAGGTCATGCTCAACCTCCTTAGTGATCAGGGAAATGCAAATCAAAACCACTTTGAGATACCATCTTACACCTCTCAGAATAGCTAAAGTCAAAAACACCAATGATAGCCTATGCTGGAGAGAATGTGGAGTGAGGGGAACACTCATCCATTGTTGGTGGGAATGCAAACTTGTGCAGCCACTGTGGAAATCAGTGTGGCGGTTTCTCAGGAAACTGGGAGTCAACCTCCCTCAGGACCCAGCAATTCCACTCTTGGGAATATACCCAAGAGATGCCCTATCATACTACAAAAGTATTTGTTCAACTATGTTCATAGCTGCACTATTTGTAATAGCCAGAACATGGAAACAACCTAGGTGCCCCTCAATAGAAGAATGGTTAAAGAAGGTGTGGAACATATATACATTAGAGTTTTACTCAGCGGTAAAAAACAATGACATCTTGAATTTTGCATGCAAATGGATGGAAATAGAAAACGCTTTACTGAGTGAGGTAACCCAGACCCAAAAAGAGGAATATGGTATATACTCACTCATAAGTGGATTCTAGCCATAGTTAAAGGTCTTTGAGTCTATAATTTGTGATCCTAGAGAAGCTAAATAAGAAGGTGAACCTGAAGAAAATCATATAGTTATCCTCCTGGATAGTGGAACTAGGCAAGATCGCCAGGCAAACTCGGGTGCATGGGGGGTGGGGGGTGGAAGTAAGGGAAGATGGTCAGGGAGAGGGGAGAGGGGGAGGATTGGGGAAGGCTTGAGGGAATGGGAGGGGGGAGGGAGGAAGGATGTTTGGGGGAGCAGGGAGGTTTATATCTCAGCTAAGTGAGCCATTTTAGGGTTTGCAAGAGACTTGATTCTGGAGGGGTTCCCAGTAAAAATTAAATAAAAAAATAAAAAATAAATAAATTAATTAAAAAATATAATAAAAAAAGAAAAGAAAACTCTTTACTGAGTCAGGTAAGCCAGATCCAAAAAGAGGAATATGGTATGTATTCACTCATAAATGGATTCTAGCCATAATTAAAGGTCTTTGAGCCTATTATTCGTGATCCTAGAGAAGCTGGATAGGAGGGTGAACCTGAAGAAAATTCAGGTAGTTTTCCTCCTGGAGATTGGAAATAGACAAGAGTCCCAGGTAACCTCGGGTGCATGGGGGAGTAGGAGGGTTGTTGGAAGGGGAGAGGGTTAGAGAGAAGGGAGCAGGGGAGGAATGGGGAATGCTCGGGGGACTGGAAGGGGGGAGGGAGGAAGGATAGATATGGGATCAGGGAAGAATATATCTCAACTAAGGGAGTCAGTTTAGGGTTTACTAGAGACTTGATTATAAATAGGATCCCAGGTCCAAGGAGAGATCCCCAGATTGTTCTCTGGACAGATGAGAGGGTGCCTGAACTGGCCTTGGCCCATAACCATAATGATGAATATTTTGCTTATCATCATAGATTCTTCATCTGGCGATGGATGGAGATGGAGACGGAGACCCACATTGGAACACTGGACTTAACTCCCTAGGTCCAAACGAGAAGCAGAAGGAAAGAGAACGTGAGCAAGGAAGGCAAGATCAGAGGGAACCTTCATCCGACGATGGATGGCGATACAGACGGAGACCCACATTGGAGCACTGGACGGAGTCCCCCAAGGTCCAAATGAGGAGCAGAAGGAGGAAGAACATGAGGAAGGAGATCGGGACCGCAAGGTGTGCGATCACCCACTGATACAAGGGGATTGATCTAATGAGAGTTCACCAAGGCCAGTTGACTGGGACTGAGCGAGCACGTGATCCAGCCAGATTCTCTGAATGAGGCCGGATTCTCTGAATGTGGCTGGCCCGGAGTCTTTCTGAAAAGCCATTGACAATGACACTGGGACTGGTTTCCTCTGCATATACTGGATTTCTGGGATCCAGTCTGTTTGGATGCTCACCTTCCTGGACCTGGAGGGAGGGGGGAGGAGCTTGAACTACCCACAGGGTGGGAGACCCTGACTGCTCTTGGGGATGGAGAGGGAGGAGGGGAGGGAGTGGGGGGAGTGGGAGGGAGTTGGGAGGAGGGGCGGAAATGGAGACTTTTGTATTTTAATAAACTTTGAGAAAAAAACTAATAAAGCAACTATTAGTCTCAAATATTTTACATTGTTATGAATTTTTATATATTGATAAATTTATATATGCTTCTATTCTTGTTGAAGGTATTGTGTGCCTATGAGGCTCATTTAAAAATGCATTGTTTCACATTATGGTCTTTACCCCTTTGCTCATATTGTCACTCCTCCCTCTCTTGCACTGGTCTCTGGTAACTGGGCCCAGTGCTTCATTGTAGATCTCTGTATCTGTTTCCATTGGTTGCTAGATGAAGGTTCTAGGATGAAAATTATGTTAGTCATCACTCTGATTACAGTAGAAGGTCAGTTTAGGTGTCCTCTCCACTGTTGTTTAGAGTCTTAGCTGGTGTCGTCCTTGTGGGTTTCTGGGATTTTCCCTAGAGCCATGTTTCTCTCTAGCCCTTTAATTGCTCTCTCGGTCAAGATATCTCTTTCCTTTCTCTCCCTCACTGTCCTTTCCCCTTCTCGAGCATCCTATTCTCTCATTTTCTCTTCTTCCCTCCCTTCTCCCCACCTCCCAAATTTCTCAGGAGGTTTTGTCTGTTTCCTCTTCCTGATGGTGATACCCACAAAAAACAGCTGACCTGAGATAATGAGAGCTCACTGACTCTGAACTGACAGTGGGGGAACCTGCATAGTACCAAACTAGGTCCACTAAATGTGGGGAACGCTTGTCAGGCTTGGACAGTCTGTAGAGCACTGGCAGTGGGACCAGGATTTATCACTAGTACTTGAACTGGCATCTAGGAACACATTATCTTTAGAGAAATACCTTGCTCAGCCTAGATATAGGGGGAAGGACCTTGGTCCTCCTGAAGTGACATATCAGACTTTGTTGACTTCCCATGGGAAACCTTAAGCCTTCTGATGAGTAGATAGGGGGGGTTGTATGGGGGAAGGGTGGAACAAAAGGAGGAGAAGGAGTGAGACCTAGAATAGCTATGTAAAATAAGAAAATATTGTATTTTAAAAATTCCTAATAAAAACTATCAAAAATAATGAAAAATAAAATGTGATGTATAATTAAGACTGTGTTCAAGTTAAACCATTTCCTTTCTATTTAGACAAAAGGTGAGAAATGTTGCAGAATATTTGTAAGCTGTGTGAAGATGTATCGCTGAGACTGATTTAATAAAGAAGTGAGTGCTGAATAGCTAGGCAGAAGAGACAGGCTAAATTTCTGGGGAGAGAGCAAGAAAAGGAGGAACCTAGGTGTCTGGATTCTGCCAGAGATACCAAGAGACACAGAATAAGTTGGATGTACAGAAATGGAGAAGAGTTTTTAAAAAGCCATATGATAGAACATAGATTAATAGAAGCAAGTTCATTTAAGTTATAAGAGCTAATTGGGGGCAAACCTAAGCTAAAGGCCAAGTTTTCATAATTAATAAGAAGTCTTTATGTTGTTACTTGCAGGCTGGTGTTCCCAATAAGAAAGTCTATGACAAATACCATGCTGTTGTTATTACTATAGCTCTGTAGTAATGCTTGAGACTGAGAATGGTGATGCCTCTAGCAGTTCCTTCATTATTCAGGATTGTTTTATCTTTCCCAGGTCTTTGCTGTTTCCATAGAAACTGAGAATTGTCCTTTCAATTTTATCTGAAGAACTGTATTGGAATTTCAATATGTATTATATTACATCTGTAGATTGCTTTCTGTGAAATGGTCATTTTTACCATATTAATGCCTCCTATCCATGAGCATGGGAGATCTTTCCATCATCTGAAATCTTCTTCGATTTCTTTTTTTTAAGACTTGAAGATTTTATCATAGAGGTATTTATATTCCTTGGTTAGAGTTACTCTAAGATATTTTTTGAGGTTATTGTGAAAGGTATTATTTCCCTGATTTCTTTGTCAGCCTGTTTGTGGTTTGTATATAAGAAGGTTTAATAAAGTCAATTTTAATGGAATAAATTTCAAGTAAGAATAACTTCTAATAAGAAGTAGTAATCCACCTCAGATCATGCCACAAGGAGATAAATGTTAGGTGATCAAAAAAGGTGGCTCTTACGTTGTGGTAACTATGCTAATTCTCTGTGGTTTAAAAATATAAGCTGACCATGTATAACAGAGAACACATAGAGCTCATATAATTAACAGTGATGAGATATTTGCAAGGTTGAAAGGTAGTAACTCTGACCAAGTAACTTGTAGCAGACAGTCAAGGTCAATAGCTAACAAAGCTGAGATCGGAGATAGACAGAGTAGGGCCAGCTACCCACAAGTGAGTGGGTAGTGCATAAACAGTGTATGATAGACAGAGTAGGGCCGGCTACCCATGTGTAAGTGGGTAGTGTATAAACAGTGTATGATCTTTGGATGGGAAAACTTGCATTGAACATGTGGATTCTCGACTGGCTTAGCTCATGCCAGTCCAGAGATTAACCAGTTTCATGCTCTGTCTCACCTTCACACCACAATGGTACAGAGATGGCTTTATCTAACAACATATTTGAATGGTGTCTGTGTGCATGCATGTGTGTGTGTCTGTGTGTGTTTGTGTATGTGTGTGCATGAATGTGTGAGTATGTGTGTGTGTTTGTGTTTGTGTGTATGTGCATGTGTGCGTATGTACGTGTATGTGTGTGTGTGTGTGATGAAAGCCTGGGAATCCTGAAGTGTTAGAACACATTCCTTTTCTCTGCTTAATTAATAAGCAACTTTATTTTACATACAACACACTATTTACATTATACAAATAACCATATATTTTTGTCATGCTTAGACCCATCATAGAGGAAATATCTGGTATCACATATTATGGAGCCCAGTACAAAGGTTCTTTTCTCAAAAAATCTGAATGAATTTGCAATAATTATTTTTCCTACCACAGGATTGGAACTTCATTATATCTTTCTTCATGTTTTATGGTCTTAACAGAAATGTTAAGTATCATCGCAATGTTTTTGAGAGTAGGAAATTTTAATTTGTCCTTGTATTTATATGGCACTGTTATAATTCACATTGTTTAAGGTATTAATAAAAATGATTTTGCCTAGACTAACAAAGGCAGTATTTAAATAGATTTCACACAATCCTCAAATCTATTAAATGCAAAAAAACATACCACACAGAGAGTTCACTGATCCATGACTGAGAAGTTCAACCCTGAACTTCAAGAGAAATTAGAAAGGTGAGAATTTCCCAAAGAGATAGATATTAAAAAATAATGAACATCAGAACAACAAAAAAAAGAAAGGTGAGAATTTAACAACTATTTATAAAACTTAATAAAAGACAGAAAAATTAAATTACAGAAATAGTTTTTATGTAAAACATCAATCCCATTCCATTTAGAACATGTTAGATTAGAAAATGCATAATCTATATACTATTAAAATCATTCATTGAAATTTTGTTTAATAATAATTGGCTTAATACAAAAATTTATTTAAATACCTTCCTTATATCTCACTGACATAAGAAAACACCATACCAAGACAAGAAATTTGTTGAATCTGAATAGTCAATACAATTTTGATACATTGTTGTTTTTGAAATTTTTAAGTTTTCCTATTCCTTTAGTTATGGCATCTGAGGACTTCAAACTTCTGTTCAGCCTAGACCTTGGCTTTTTTTCTGATTGTTTAGAAATGTTCAAGTATCTAGTCAAAAAACATGCCTGAAGAGATCAAAGACCCATGGATGAATTTGTTATGGTTTCACTAAATTTACCTGGAGTCAAACTGTCTTCTAAGTATGTATGGTTCAAATTTATGGGTGTCATAAATACATGTTATGCTGACCCTTAGTCAAAAAAGATTCTCTTTGCAGTGGAGAGCCATGAATCCTGGATACTCAAAGTGCTGACAAAAAGAATCAATAGAGTTCTCAACCATAAGCAAGACAAGTTTTAAAGAAGGCTCAGGGAACCTAACAGAAAGGGATGCAATGTAAAAAGGATATAAAAGCTGATCTATAGAGAGAAGGGCAACAAAATGCTATCTTCATAGCAGGTCACAGGCATTGTGATCATGATCCCACCGTGGCTGCAGTTGTTCACACTAAGTCTGTACTGACTTAGTTTGTTAACAGTCAATATGGATCGAGAGTGATTCATTGGACCTTATCCCTTCCTGCTAACCGTTGGCTATTGATGAATTCTGGGATAGAAGCATTCATTTTCTTCAGTTTTTTACTCAGTGTTAAGAACATTAAGCATCAATGTCTGGATCCTAATCCATGCTCACAATGATGACCCAAGCTGAAATCAGAGGGTCCCAAAGAACTAAGACTGAAGAAAGTAGGAAATACACTTGAATGGAGAAGAGGGTTTGGCAGCAGTGGGAGTGAGATAAGAGAGGACGCAGGTAAGTGTAATCAGAATGCATTATAAACATGTATGAAATTGTCAAAAAAACAAATTTAATTAACAAAAATATAAATTTATAGGCAAAATAGAATGTAAATTAAAACGTCAGAAAACAACAAAATAGAAATTTACAATGATAAAAGGATTGGAGGAAATTTGAAAAATCCACACTATAATTTCGTTTCCTATTACAATGCCATGCAGCAATCATACATGAGTTATCAAGGAGTCTCAGTGCATGAGACATTGAGGATCACAAAGGATGAAATAGAAAAGTCTGCTAACCATCTGGAGTCCAAAGGTGCTTAAATTTAGTGGCTGCTTTACAGAGACATTTACACTCAGTTGTATTACCCCCTCGTCAAAGATTCAGATCTTGTTTACAACTCCATTACAAAATTTTAGACAAGATTCAATGGTTTTACTCAGAGAGCTAAGAGAATAAGACTATCATAATTCTCTGGTAGAGACTGAGCAGCAAGTAGACACAATTGAGAGAGAGAGAGAGAGAGAGAGAGAGAGAGAGAGAGAGAGAGATTTTCTCAAGGCAATTTTGCAAACATTACATGTCACACCTCTTTCTATGATGAATGAAGACTAATTTCATCTGTACTATGGAAAGATGTTGCAGTAGTTTGGAAACCATTTGTCCCTGCCAATATCCAAAAACATGGTATATTTCCAAGTCACAGTTTTTCCTCCAATACTTTTTGCCAATATGATACTAATTACAGTCACTGAGTCCTTAGGAGGTATTTCATTGTGGGGTCGCAGAGGGGAGGGGAGGTATGTCATTATGAAGGGATCACTATGGAATCCATGACAGTTGGGTGGGTATCAACAGCAGCTTGCTATAAAGTGTCTGGGACTCTTAGTTCTCTCTGTTCTTCTGTAGGTGCCTGCTGTGCTTTGCTGTGAGCCCTTCACACCAGAAGCCAAGGGCATAGTCTTGTCATGCTTTTGGGCTTCCAAAACGACGAGCCCATATACACCGATTTTCTTTTTAAGTTATCCAGTTCAAAGTATCCTGTGAAAACAACAGAAAATGTAACAGAATAGATACATACCAATCTTTATTTAGAAAAAAGTTTGGAGGCTCTGTTTGCTTTCTACAAGAAAAAGAATCCATGATCCATCTTAGAAAGAAACCATGATTTTCTGGATAGTGCCCAATAAGACAGACCATTATAAATGCCTTCAAGACAATAGTCACATAAGAGCATTGCATTCCATCTGCTCATCAGGCCACTGTGCAACCACACAATTTCAACCATCCTCACACCTGTCTGAATGGCTCTCAAATTACCTCCATGTGAAAGTTATCTCCCACACAGAACTTATTATCTAATTTTTTAATAGAGCTCTAAAAATACCATCCACCTCTCTACTTAGATTCAATCACAGAATCTCATCTTTCAACCAATTAGTTTAAACTCCTTAGCATGGGGCTTTAGACACATGTATGATCTAGAGCTACCTAGTCTTTTCAGTTACATTTTTATTCATTTCTCACAAACTGAACGCCTTATCCATTCCTGAAAAAAAAATAATATATTTCCAAGTCACAGTTTCTTCTCCAATACTCTAGCCTCCACTGGGAAATTAAGAGAGCCATGCTAAAGATGATTTATCCAATGATTTGACATTGTGCTATAAAACAATACTAGAAGGCAAAAACGAGCTAAGCAGATACATGTAGGTCTCCAGGATAAGGGACTGAAGGACCTGAAGTATCTAAAGGTAATAAGCATGAAAAATATGGTGTGGGGATTTGCACAGCCTGGGGTGAGTGGTGAGGCAGATAAAATCCTGTGCTTCCAGGGAAACACGACAACAGTCGGGCAGTGAAGACGCTTTTGGGGAAAGACAAGAACAGGTGCCATAGCAGAAACTATTTTAAAAGACTGGTATCAGAAACACCAAAGACCTTTAAAGTTAAGTAGATCTAACTGACAGGTTTCCAATGTGAATGACTTTCTGAGGGTTTTGATCGGGAAAAGGCCCTGCAGCCAGAAGCTAAGTATTTCAAAAGGTCCTAAAGATCAGATCACTGAGGGCAGCCAGAGAAAGGGGAAAGCACTTCTCTTTGCAGCAAAGCCTTCCCTGCCTGCAGAGCAGTCTCCTAGAGGTGAAAAGGGTGCTGGTTTTTATGACATGGACTTCAGCTCCCTTAACAACCAAAACCAAGTTGAAGAATGTCTCGTTTAAGTCCTTCATATGGAATGTAGCTTAAGGAACATCTATGAAGTCACTTTTTATTTTTACAATTGACTAAAAAGATTAAAGATCTGTTTTAAGCACAGAAACACCGCAAAGAAACATTTTTCCGGAATACACAAGTTTGAGTGCTTAAATTTACTCATTATATACAATGTCGTTGAATGAAAACATTGTTTATACCCTATGATAAGCTCAAAGTATGTCCATAAAATGGTTTAATATGTTTGAAAAGAAACAAGAAGATCCCAGCGACATTTCCTGAAGCAAGTTTTTCTCCAGGGTCTATGAGTCACTTTGCTGTCAATGATCAGCATCACTTCCTGCTGGTACGGTGCCACCATAGAGACATAAGTAGACTCTTAGAGGTGTATTAGATAAACGGAACACAGTCTATGCTATATGTCAGAGGAAAGAAAGCTGTCCTAAATCATTGCATTACCAGAAAGAAAAATGTGATTTCAGTAGACAGCTCAAAACTGGCTTTCAAATCAGCATTAAACTTACATATCACCATGAAATATTTTTTCATTGTAACGGCTAATCTTTAAAACTGTATGCATCAGGGGGGCAGAAGGGCTCAGCAGATAAAGGTGCTCGAAACACAAGCCTGCACTCTGAATTCATCTCTAGAACTCATGCAAAGGTAGAAGGAAAGAACTAACTGCAAAAGTTCACCTGTGACCTCTGCATGTACACCAGACATTGCAAAGACATTCCAACCCTCAGTTATTATGCAAACATCCATACACAGTGGCAATACATACATTTTGAAACAATAACAACCACTAAGCAATCAGCAGTAGCAATAACTATATTATCTAAAAGAATTCAAATTTACCTGTGCCTGCAAAGGTTCAAAACAGTATTTAAGCATTGGGTAATGTTTTGGAGGTTGCTCCCCAGCAGCTGAGATATAGTACTTTGTTGAAGATGTTAATGAACACTGACAAAGGATCAAGGATAACATCTGTTTCCAGTTGAAAACTGTAAAAATACGAAAGAACAATTTCTTCACAGAATAGCTTGCAGACGATGCAAAAAACAGGGTGAAAAAATCAAGTTCATGATTAAGAAGTTGGGAGAGGTTGGGCAATGGATAAAGATGCCAGAGACTGAACAGGATGCACAAATAAACTCTAGTATTCTATTGTGCATTAAAGTGATGATGCCTCCAATAATGTACATTTTAAAACAGAAAATAGGCTTTTAATTGCTCCCATCATGACGAAATGATAAATGCTTGAGGTGATGGGTATGCTAATACTTAAACTTCATTACTGCAAATTGTGTACATGTATTGAATTGTAATAATGCACAATTATTATTTAAGCTAAAATTAATCAAAAATATTTTTTGAAATATAATCACAAACTAGATGATTGCCTGATGTGATAAAGTATGTTCTTCCTGTTTACTGTTGTATAAATGTAATTCATAAAATCATAATATTATACTGGTTGAATTATTTATCTATCAAAAAATTGGCTACTTTGGTTGTTATGAAATTGGATATTTTAAATTATGGAAATAAAGTAGTATTGACTGGGTACTTTACTTATGTACTTTTTATTTGTACATTTAGAAATTATATGACTGCCCCGAACAAACAAAGTCTCCTGTGCATTTGGACATTCAGAGCTTGATTTTGCTGGCATTTCACTACAGCCTTCAGATATAGATGGAAATCATGAGTTTTGGCTTCTGGTGTCTTGGGCATCATGGTGAGAAGTGGTGGCTTTAACAATCTCAAAATGGGATACTTGCAGACAGGGCCTTAACTTCTCTGACTCTGTTACTTCCTTTACAATACCTGTTTTGTGAGCTTGTAAATTGCCAATGAAAGCCTCACCTTTTCTGACTTTGAAAATGTGCCCAATAAATAGCAGTTCATATTGCCACTGTTTTATGAAACAGTAAATGTGACATGACAGGCAAGATAGGAGATAAGGTACAAGTAATCAAAGTTAAGCACTGGCAGCAAAAGAAGCAGACACTGTAGGGGTTCATTACAGAGAAGTAATTGGGAGCAAAGCAGTTCTCCTACATGCCTTCTCTGGAAGGCTGTTGCTTGACCTGGACTCAGGGGTAGAAGAAAACTCAGACCAAGATAGGGAAAAGGAAATCAATTAGGCAGGAAGGAGGCTGCAGTTCTAGCACACGTCATATGATATGATTGGTATGCACTTTAATGTGTTCAGAAGGGGGTTTTTGCATTTAAAATTTATACATGACATAAAACAGAGGACGGCTATTCATAGCAAAAAGAAGGGGGGATGAGAAATGAAGAAATAATTCTTAAACTTCAAGTTTTTATAAAGCATGAGGTGTGTGTGTGTGTCATTAAATTACTATATACAGTCAAAATTTACTTTGTGGAATTTCTAAAGTAGAATCTGTTGGTGGCTATTTGCTCATACTGTGAACCCGAAGATTGCATTTGCAGTAATTAAATAAAATGACCTTGGGTCAGGAGGCCGAGTTAGCAACTAATTGACAGAAAATAGTCAGACTATCAGAGAGCATCTGGAAGAGATAGAGAGATACACCATAAGTAGTAGGGAGGGATTTGGCATAGTGTGGCAAGTTTTGTTTGGCAGAGTCAAAGGTCACGCTCTTTCAGAGATGTCAGCAGGGAGAAGGTTAACAAAAGCTGCCCAACCTCTTGGAGCTATCAGGTTTTCACCACAGCCTTTGAATCTCGAGTCTTATTTATAAATAGAGCAATAGAGATTTAGTTAAAGCTACCTTTAGCAGCAGTAACAGAACTGGTGCCTGTGGGAACAGAATCCCCATCAGGCTACAGCTAGAGCGGCCTCTGCCAAAGAAGCAAACTGGTAATTGCAGACTCACAATTGCTGGCTGAAATAGCAGTATATTAAGGTGCAGTCACTGTGTTGAAGTTAAAACAATAAAAATCAGTATTAAAAGTTCAAAAAATAAGGTGAGATCTCTTCTTGTAAATTTTCATTTAATGCTAATAATGTGACACAATCTATAATAAGCATTCAATACATGACTTAAATTTTGCTTACTGATGAGAAATAAGGAGTTGCATATAAATGTTCACCTTAAAAATCCAAATATTATGTTATTCATTAATTTTATCTTTCTCTATACTAGTAGTCAATAATGAGGAAAACTCAAAACTTACATTCATCATCTTTTTCTTCTTTGCTCAGAGTAAGAACACAGGATTAGTAAAAAGTGGAAATGAAGGAAATCTCAAGAATTGTAAAAAAAAATGAAGAAATACTTTCTTTGAAATATAGGTCAATTGTGCGATGTTGTGGATAATTATTCTTTTAGAAGCATTTCAACAATGAAATTCCCTTACAATGAATTATCACTCTCTTTGCCTAAAGAGCTCATGTCCCAACTGCACTTGTTACCGCCCATGCTACTATGTGTACAACATGGGGCTGGTCTTCTCTGAATTTCCAAGATGTAGCATGGGTACAGTGGCTCCTGGCATCATTAGATACTATTTAGAGGCAATAGAGACAAAGGAATTGATTGCACAAGCACAGAAAGTAGGATGATTGGCTTAAGGCCTGTCTCCATGATCCACCAGTTTTGCCTCAGACAAACTCCCTTCCCCTCTAGGTGCCAGAATTTCTTGTCTGTAAAGGAAGAGGAGAGTTATCTTCCTATGTAGTGTAGATAAATCCCACATGAACATCTTTAAGAATGTCAAGAACATGATTAAAATCACCAGAAATTAGGCAACAGTTAACTCTCTGAAAATAAGCACCTGCCAGAGCAGGGACCAATGACTTTCCTACATGTTAAGAAGTGAAAGTAGCAGAATTCAAGACGACATCCTGAATTTTGCAGGCAAATAGATGGAGCTATAAGACATCATTTTGAGTGAGATAACCCAGACACAGAAAGACAATTATCACATGTACTCACTCATAAGTGGTCTTAAACATAAAGCAAAGAACAGCCTACAAATCACAAACCCAAAGAACCTAGACAACAATGAGGACCCTAAGAGAGACATTTATGGATCTAATCTACATGGGTAGTAGAAAAAGACAAGATCTTCTGAGTAAATTGGGAGCATGGGGACCTAGGGAGAGGGTTGAAGGGGAAGGGAGAGGCAAGGAGAGGATCAGAGAAAAATGTAGAGCTCAATAAAAATCAATAATAAAAAAAAAGAAGCAGAGTAGCAGAAAGCTTAGACCAGAGTGAACAGTTAGTCTTGAAAGACTATTCAGGAGTCAAAAGACAAGAAAGCAGGACTAAAGAAGGAAAAGAGCTCTGTCAGCCAGCAATGTGAGGAAGGAAATCTGGAGCTGTGAAATCTGGGATTCACAACGTAAGAACATCAAAATCTGTTCAATTTCAGGCAAAAAGAGTTTTGGAAGTCCTGAAATTGACATAGGCTCTGTTAGACATTTCTAAGATTTAGAAATAATTGTGCCATACTTCAAGCCATCTTAGTTACAAGTAATATAGTTACGGTAGTCAAACTCACTGAAAGACTATGAGTACATAATGCAGCTATCACTACTCGTCATTGAAATCCTAAAACATACTAGGCACTACACTAACAACTTTGCACACACTATTTATAAAGACCTTAAGTCATTCCTGTAAAGTAACTATTTACATTACACATTGAACAAACTATAAATCATCAAGTGTGGGAGAATTGTCTGTATTCTGTTGATCTTGTTTTAAATAATCGCTGATTGGCCAGACAGGAAGTATAGGTGGATCAACCAGAGAGGAAGTAGAGGTGGGGCAGTGAGAACAGGAGTATTCTGGGAAGCAAGAAGCTCCCTCCGCAGTTCTGCCCAGATCACTGAATAAGCAAGATATGGGCTGCCCCACTGAGAAAGGTTCTGAGCCATGTGGCTAACATAGATATGAATAATGGGTTAATATAAGCTACAAGAGCTAATAAGTAGCCTGAGCTAATGGGCCAATCAGTTTTATAATTTATGGATATCTCTGTGTGATTTTCTTTGGGGCTTTCCAGCTGTGGGGAACTGGGCAGAACATAAACCCCAACAAGCAGGTCCCTTCATGTTATAATCAAGTCTAGAGGGGATATCAGGCAAGTTCTTCTAGTAAGAAGTGGAGGAAATATGTGTTTCAGCATCTATGTCCTTGGATATCAGTGATCTCTTTCTGTACAGTGCCCCTAACTTTTCTCCCCCTAACTTTTCTCCTCCATTTGTCTATGACATCAGCCTACAACAGTCAACACTGAGGACCTCAAGAAGTTTTCAGTAGTATATCCAAAAAGACAATATAGATAGATTAGATTAGATAGATAGATAGATAGATAGATAGATAGATAGATATAGATGGATGGATTTAGAGAATTATTAGTAATGTACCATATAACAGGGAAGCAGGGAAAATCAATTCTGATGCTTCCTGAATAACTAATGAGATTTGGAGGGAAAAAGGGTGTTTAATGAGAAAGATAATGAAGCTGGCTTAATGATTTTACTTGTCAAATCCTTGGGACATTTGTTGGGGAAAATCTAGTTCTCAAGTAGATTTGGAGCATAGAATTTAGTGGAAACATTAGTTTACAACATGATTTATGTAATACCTAGCTTTGAATGTAAGCTGAGAATAAAGAAAGAATATTATACTCAAACAAATAAATGTTCGTTCTTTTTTAAAGTAAGAGAAAGAGAAAAGAAATTTTTGCTGAAAGATAACAACATATATTTTCAGTCTGTAAAAACCAGCAACTGATTGTTTTAACAGTTACTCCAGTGTGATAAGCTATTGAATTGTCATGTTATGTTAATGGCAGAGATCTTTCAGTTCTTTTTAAATAATATTTTATTGAGAATTCATGCATATTATTTTTATTATATTCATCCCTCTCTCCCCAACTCTACTCCCTCCACCCAATTTTCAATATACAATGAAATACACACACACACACACACACACACACACACACACACACACGAGTGCACACACACAAAAAGAGACAGAGTTCAGTTTGCATTGCCCAGCTCCTCTTGGTAGAGGGGCCTGCTCTGCAGTGTGGTCAGTTTACCAGGGGTCAAGTCATTAAAGAAAGCTGACTCACCTTTTCCCATCAGTATCAAATTCCAGTAGTTCCTCAGCTAATATTAGGATTTTGTACCTACCCCAGCCCCATGCTGGGATTCTGTTTGGCTCAAGCTTGTGCAAGTTTCATGCCTGCTGTCACAAACTCTATCCCTTCATGTGTACAACTACCCTGTGATGTGCTGATGTGTGATGCCAAGAAACTACTGTTTCCTTCACTCTATTTTGAGCATCCAGCTGCATTTAACGCATACACAGCATTATCTTCTACATTTATCAAGCTATTTCCCCTCAATAGGAAAAAAGAGAAAAGCAATAGTCTCATGAAGAGTTCTTTAGACAGAATTAAATCTCTGAAAAGATTGGTAGAGTTGGAGCATACTCATCTTTTGCAGGTCATACTCCCAAACTCTATTCGGTACAGTGACTACATCTGTTGATACAATACACATCTGTCCTTTCTTGGGACTAAAATGCAGCCAAAATGTTTACACTGTTGTCTTCATAGCACAAAAATTATAATTACTGCTTAATCACTACTAAATTAGAGTTGGCCTTGATTTCTTGGCAAGTTTTTAATTTCATTAATAATGTATTGAAATTCCTCATTTTCCTCCATTTTCATCCAAACACATCATCCTCTAATGACAATATTTAAAACACCATTTTACATGATCATGGCCACTTTGTAAAGCAAATCAAAGTGTAATTGATCTTCCTTCCATTTAATGGAGATAATGCTATCATTAAACATCTGACTGAGAAAACATTATCCTGGGTGGAAATCTTTTTTAAGCACAAATTCTGTTTGAATAGAAAATCAGCTTAACTAATGCATAACCCAAATATTATGAAATAAATATATCACACACTTGTATTGAAATTCCATCAAATTTCTGCTTCATAAACTTAGCATTACATTATTATAGCTTTCTTGACAATCGTATTCTCACATGCAGTTTAGAAAAAGCATTTCTAACTTCTAATAAAGAACAGTAGAGGCTGTGGTTTATTTGTGCCTATTGATCCCTTTTCAAGAATAATGAACAGAGGACACACACACATATGAACAAAGAATTTAAAGAACAGTTTAATGCTGATAAGTTTAACTATGACACCAACAAAATCATTCTAACTCTCAGATTTCAGTCTTATCAAGAATAAAATGAACCATTTCTCAAAATTACTTCAAAATCTTTTCTACTTCAAACATTTTAATATGAAGTGGGGGGTTTTATATAAATATTACAAGTATGTTTTAGGTTCAGTAAAAAGGAATACAAAGAGAATTATGCTTTAAATTATTTTTCAAGAGAACTTTACTTTGAAAAGCCATTATCACTAGGCCACAGACAGTCATAATGGACCCCTAACACAAGAGGGCCTTCGGGTCTGAATAAAGGTTGGTGCATGAGTCCATGACAAGTGACCTAGATTGGGTACCAGAAGGCGTAAAGACAGGAAAGTACTAGATAAAAGTTGTCCTTGGAGCTGGGCATCAGGGGACTAGCCTGCAGCTGCAAGGGGGAGAGAAGAGCCGCCAGGCCATGAATAGCAGATGTTACACGTCAACACTCTGTATCAGTAGGTTCTAAACCTTCCTCATTCTGTGACCCTTTAATAGTTCCTTGTCTTGTGCTGATCCACAGCTATAACTTTATTTTGTTGCTATTTCATAACTGTAATTTTTCTGTTATGAATCATAATGTAAATATCTGTTTTCTGATTGTCTTAGGTGATCCCTATGGGGGTTAAAACCCATATGTTAAGAACCATTGCTCTATAACAAGGCCACTAAGGGTGGGGCATGGCTTTAATTCTCCAGATCCAGAGTATCTAATTATCTTGAACTGACAGATATAGGATCTGGAGCCTAACATGAGTATAAAGGTGTACTGTGAGAGACAATAGAACCAAATTCTCAGGATTCATACAGGACTACAAGCAGACCATCGTAATGATAAGGTGACATTAGTAGGCTACTGGGCACAGAGCTGGATTCAACTACTTGGCTCAACCAGCAAGTTGGCTATCCTCATACTTCTCTAGTATGAATATTTTCTGTCTTTTTTCTTTAGTCCAATGATTATTCGATTGTGACAAAGCCTGTACCCAAAAAGGTATTTATAAATCCAAGAGAATTTTAAAACACAACTTCCTCCCTAGAAAAGGTATGAAGTCATTTCTTTTCTGGAATCTAAGACAACCAAGGAATGTTATGATATTCTTTCTATTATGCACAATTTTTACTCTCATCATTTCAAGAGAAGCCCCGCAGTTTCAGTTCAAAGTCTCACTATGTTTCCCACGAGAACACACTTCTGTTCATCTGACTGTCTTTTCAAGGTCACCGACACAGGCAATTGAAGCGCTCAGAAGATAATTCTGTATTTGATTTAAGAGACAGAAGTTGAACTAAAATACACACGTCAAGAAGTACTAGAGAACTTGAATTAGCTAGTGCCCGGGGCACAGAGACATTAAAGTTTTAGTATTAAAAGTTCTGCTTACGACTTTGCCCTGATGAATTCTTGTCACTCACATACTGAAGAAGAGCCATATGGAAAAGCACGCCAGCGCATGGGCAATAGGTAATTAATGGTGCCTCGCTTAAAATCGTTATCATACAAACCAGAGCCTCTATCTCCCAGTGACATTAACTTACTTAAAATGAATAATACATGGCAGAGAATGAGTCCCTGAAGTTCAGAAAGGAGGTCTGACTATGTTAGCGCTTTGAATAGACAAGACAAGGGCAATTCTTATTAAAGTGTTGAGCAAAATGTCATAGACCAATGAGGCACAGAATACTTTCATGTCCCTCCCAAAAGACTAAGAACATTAATAATGTTACCTCACACACACACCTCAAGGAGCAGGATTAAAGGAAGTGATTACAGCATAGAACAATTGTCACCAAATGTTCCTGCAAGAGATCTGATTAAGTCGCAGAGATATTATTTTATTTCACACTTCAAAAGGGACACTAAGTTCATAATAAATTTATGAGAAGTCAAAGGTAAATGATTTTATTTTTATTTATTTTTTATTTTATTTAGCTTGATTTCACTGAGTTGATAAATATACAGCATGTTCACTTTATCATTACATATTGAGTACACATACATTTATTATTTTGAAGGCTAAAATCAATCAATAGTCCTTCATATAACTTGATAAGCTATTAGATTGTTTCCTTTGAGCACTATTTTAGAAGCTTTTATTATATCTTAGGTAAGTTCAGAGACTTATGTAATGAGAGTTCTACAGTGTCCACTTAGGTATCTTAATATAGCCAAGAAGAAAGCATAACTGTTTATCGCTGAAAATTTGAGTGATTATTACATATAAAAAGTAACATAAAGCCAGGTGGTGGTGGCACACACCTTTAATCCCAGTACTCAGGAGGCAGAGGCAGGTGGATCTCTGTGAGTCTGAGGCCAGCCTGGTCTACAAGAACTAGTTCCAGGACAGAATCCAAAAGCTACAGAAAACCCTGTCTCGAAAAACCCAAAAAAAGTAACATAATACTATTACTTATGGTTTCAAATAATATCTAAACAAAAGCGATACACATAAAATGATAAGAATAAGGGGCTAGAGAAATGTTACAGCCGTTAAGAACACACACTGCTCCCAACAGAAAACTTAACAGCTTACAATGTCCACCTCAGGCTGCTCACAACTGTCTGTGATTACAGGGAAAACAGGAAGTGCAGGTGAAGTAAACACACTGCATTCTCTTAACCTGGAAAATTACATACATGGTACCTGAGAGGGAAGAGAGGGACCCTAGGAACAGTCATTCACACACAGAAAAATAGCATCTTAACATGGTACAGCACCCACAACAATAGCTATTGGTTCCTCATCATGAGAAACTAGTTTTAATGTCTACTTAGAGTAGATCTCGTTCAGTTTAAGAGGCAAAACAGAAAGAATAGTTATGACCTCATAGTATAATGTTTTTTACTACTTAGTGAAAAGATGACAACATTTGTAAATAATTCAAGTGCCAAGCTCTTAGGGTGAACTTGGGCAAGCTATGAGGAAGGGATGAGTCATGTGTGTATATGTATTCTCCACTTCACACTCATACGATTTTAGTGGGGACAGATGCTAATTGTCAGACATCTGAACATTCATCTCTGATTCATTATTGTACTATTCGTTTGTTTATTTTATTCTTTATCGAAGATAAATACAAAACTTGTTTTCTTGAATCTAAGCACTGCTTTGTAACTAAACAATTATAAGGATTTTCTCTCATGTATTCTTGGGGGCAGGTTGGTAAAGGTATATGCATATATATGTAAATATGTATGTAATTATTTATGTATGTATGTGTGCAGATGATGTACTATAGCACATGTGTAAAGATCAGAGGACAAATTGTGAAAATCAAGCTCCCTCTTTCCACCATGTGGGTTCCAGAAATTGAACTCAGATCCCCAGGTTGATATCAAGTGCCTTTGCCTGCTGAGCAATCTCTCCAGCCTGACTCCAATATTAGTGCTAAATTTGATCAGTAAGATGCCTAATGGTCTCACTTGTGGGTTTTATTGTCAACTGTACCAGTACTTAAATATTTATTTATCTCTACAAATGGCAATACTTCACATAAGAGGCTCATCTTGACTGTATGAAGTTAATGGGTTTGGGGGCTTTTCTTTTTCTTTTTCATTTTTTGAGATTACAATTACAATATATTTCCCTTGCTTTTCCCTTCTTCAAATTCTCCCACATACCCCCCCCCTTGTTCTCTTTCAAATTTATGGTCTCTCTTTGTATTAACTGTTTTTGCAAGACTGTCCTAATGTGAACCAAATGATGACAAAAATGGATATGAAAAAAGCCCATGAGGCTTCAACCCTACACAACAAACTACAGGAAACCAAGGAATGCTGGGAGTAGGAGATGTAGTCTGCTCCTAAGAAAACCACACCAAGCAGTTATGTAATAGCTACTGGTCAATTCTGAAAACCTACATACAAGTAACTTATGAACCTAGCAGGTGATACTTAGGAATGTGTGTGTGTGTGTGTGTGTGTGTGTGTGTGTGTGTGTGTGTGTGTGAATGCATATGGTTAATGTTAATGCAACCTTAATGTCAAGTAAATACATTTTTCACAATTAGCAAGCAAGGAGTTAATACAAAGAAGTGCTTCTCAAGCTTCGGTGGCTACCATACTTCTAGATATTGAGAAACTATAACAATAACTCTTATTGCTGGTGGCATTTGGGGAATATTTTGAAAAGTAATTATGTAAAAAGTAGGAAATTATATAAAAAGTGCCAAATCTCAGTGATTTCTATGAAATCATTTATATTGGTAGCATAATTGCTTAGATTGAACATTACTAAAGGTTGGTAAACTGAGGAGGAACACGTGTGGGCAACATGATAACTGAGCCAAAGTGGATTCTCACAGATCCGTGTCTCAGTGTCCTTGTGCTCTTTCCTTTAGTCTCTCCTGTTTACCTGCACACACACACACTCGCATTCTTGCCTCCTTTAGCATTAAAGCAAATCATAAACATAAACTTGCACAGCCCTTGATGTGAGCCTGTGAGCAGTAAGAGCAACTGTTTGAGTAGATGACTCTTATCTCATTAATGACACCAGGAATGGTCCAGAGAATTTAAAAGGGGAAAATACGACAAGAGTAATCAATAGATTCTAAGACCTTTAAAAATTTATTATTGACTACTGGGAAGATGAAAGCTTATCAAAGTTTTTTGGCCAACAAATAAAGTTAGTGTCAAGTATTTTCAGAAACAGAATGTATACAGATAGACAAGAAAGATATAAACCCTAAATTATTCTGTATCTCTAAAATAATTGCTATTCTATCTCTATAGAATTAATTAATATTCAATTAAATATTCCCTAGCAAAGAAAATTCAAGGACAGCTGGGATTATTTATAAACTTTGGCAAAGCATCTTAGAAGAAATTAAACATATTATCTTAGTTTCTTTTCCTATTTCTGTGACAAAGTATCCTGAAAAGAATAATTTAAGGGAGGAAAGGTTTGTCTTGGCTCACAGTTCAAGCTGTTTCTTGGGATGGGAAAAGCACAGGGGCAGGAGCTAGGAATGATGTTGGCCACATTTTAGCTGTATTCAAGAAGCAGAAAGCAATGAACGCACATGCTCATATTTCTCCTTCTAAGGCAGTCCAAGATCCAAAGCCACCACATTCTCATCTCAATGAACCTAATCAAGATAACCTCTAAAGAGCATGCCCTGTGATACACAGAACTTAGTCATTGTAGATAATGGACATTTCCCTTGATAGTCATTCACTATGAATCATGAACTCTACATTTAAGGTAAAGGAAGAAAGGATGTAGGAACTCTTATTCTTTGTCATGAACTATAGTATGTAGTAATCCAGAGGTAAAACAGTACTTGACAATTTCCAGGAGTATTAATTTACCAATGTATAAGGACATAAAGGTTATACAATATTAAAAGGTATAAAGAAAATAACCCAGGTTATGAAACTAACTGGACATTGAGATCAATCAGATTTTGCAATGAGAAGGTACTGACCCAGGGCCAAAGCCTTCACTGAATTTGGGACACAAATTAGAAACCAACAACTAACTATAAAATGAGAGAGTATGATCTTTTCTAGCTTTGTTTTGCTTAGTTCTGTTCTCATTTTAATACTGACTTGGTTGGAGGAGGCAGCATTTCACTATATAGCTCTGGATTGCTCTGAAATTCATTGTATACAATAGGGTGAACTTGAATGTAGGCAAAGACAGCTCACTCATTCCCAGCTGCCCAGACCCAAAATAATCACACAGAAACAGTATTAATTAAAACACTGCTTGGCCAATCACTTAGGTGTATTGCTAGCTAGTTCTTATATCTCAAATTAACCCATCTCTAATTAATCTGTGTATCACCACGAGGTCATGGCCTACCGGCAAGGTTCCACCAAACTCCCACAAGCATCTTTCTTCTTTGATGACTACATGGCATCTCTCTGACTCTGCCTACTCTCTCCTCTATCCCTGCTTGGAATTCCCTCCTTGCTTTACCCTGTTAAGTCATTGACCAAAAGCAGCTTCTTTATTAACCAATGGCAATAAAATACATTTGCAGCATACAGATGGGAATCCCACATCACTTGAACTTATAGCAACATCCTAGCTCAGTCTCTTGGATGCAGTGATCACATATGGGAGCAATCAGGTCTAGTTGAATAATTTAAAACAAGGACAGGAGATCCATAGTATCTTGGCATTATGGAGAAGCAGAATTATTAAAGTTGTTGCCACACAAGCATGAGAAGGTGAGTTTAACACTTAATCCTCATGCAAAGTCTGAATGGCATGATACCTACTTGTAAACCCAGCATTGGGAATCAGAGACAGTTGAACCCCAGAGACTTACTAATCAGTCAGCCTAGGCTGCTATATGAACTCTATACAAATGAAAGGACCGTGTATCAAAAAAAAAAGTGGATGGCTCTTCAGGAACAGTGTACAAGATTGTCCTCTGCCCTACACACACACACACACACACAGAGAGAGAGAGAGACAGAGAGAGAGAGAGAGAGACAGAGAGAGAGAGAGAGAGAGACAGAGAGAGAGAGAGACAGAGAGAGAGAGAGAGAGAGAGAGAAAGAACGCTCTCAACAATGTTAACCATATGAAGAATGGTCTCACAGATTTGGAGTTCTATTATAACTTTTTTTAAAAGTTTGTCATTATTGACAAGGTGCATGGACATATTATGACTTTGCTTAAGAACCGGGGGTAATTTCACTTCTAAAATTGTCTGGTAAATATCAAACAAAATAACATTAAATTATTGTTAAACTCATTGCAGATTCTCAAAAACAAAAATCAACCACATCCATTCTTCATCACATACTCCTTCACTGGCATTAGTTATTGTTTTTGGTTTATCTATCTGGTTTTGAGTATAGCAAATTTTATATAGCAAATTTTCGTACAAAGTAGAAAAATACTTTAGACTGATAATGCATTAAGAAACTTTCAGTTAAGAAGGTTCATATTAGATTGACTTATGATGAATGAGGAGATCGTTGGGTCATAAATCAGCCGCGTTGTCTCCGAACCCTCTGTTAGACATTAGGAGAGAGGGAGGACTGTGAATCCCACGAGGCCATGTAAAGGATAAGCAAATAGCTTCCCAGGGCCCCCTCTGCCACTAAAGCATTCACAGAACAGCTCATTTTACGTCTCCACTTGACAAACACAACTTAAAGCAAGAATGAGTTTGCTCTGTGCTCACTTGTCTAATTCCCATTACTGCTAATTACACACACACAGCAGGAACAGCACGGCTCTTCTGACGACGGCTTCGTTGTGAGAGGAAGAATATGAAAGTCAGTATGCTATCCAAGTAGTGAACAATTTTTTACACTTGTTAGAGATTATACACCTTCAGATATTTTATTTTTCGACCCTTTGATCTGATTCACTGTATCCTTACCCGCTATTTGAACTTTCAAAAAATAAAATCATTCCTTGTGTGTTGCCTGACAAGATTTAGAAGCAATTTGTCTTCATGGAGAGTCCTCGACATGCTACTTTCTGAATTATAAAGCAGAAAAAAATGTCTGAAGATTGAGATGAATCAGAGAAAGGAATGAAATGCATAATAAAACCCTTTCTATTTTATTTATTTATCTTTGCGATTGAGTTAAAGAAAACTGGAGTATTTTCTATTTTGATCTTGTCAATTATACAAGGAGATGCTTATAATGAGCTGTGAGGGGAGCCACTGCATAGATCATTACCATATGCAATGCAGAAATGTGTCTCTTGGTGTAATTTATCCCAGAATATTAATAATGCAGATAAAATTAAAATCTAGCCAGTGATTCACATTTTAATCCTGGGTTATGTATTTCTAGGTGATTAAGATTTCTAGAGCGCCAGAACGAATATTACTTCACCAACACAAGTAACTGTGATATTGACAATGGTGTAGAGGTTTACATGGATACAAAAACCAAACTAGGTACATATTTTTCCAAGATTTGCCTGTGTTTTTAGAAGGACATATTTTCTTACGGAATAGACAATATTGAAATGAAATTATTTACACACCTCAATAAAGGTATCAAAGTAAGCTAAAACCTATTACTCAAAGATGTTTAGTTGATTCTTTTATTATTTGTGTCTCTAATTGAGAAAGCATATAGTTTCATATTTTTCCAAGTTCCTGTTCAACTGAGTCTCTGAAGACTGCTTGATGTTGAACACCTCTTTCCACACGATCTTTCCAGAGGTTTCCAGTGCAGCGGGCTGCAGAGCTTGAGTTGCTCCTCTTGTAAATTTATCATCTCAAGGGTCTGAGGCATTTTTACGGAGATGAAATTCTATATCTGCCAAATGTTTGCTGTAAAGTAAATTTTTACAAAGGAATGTTCTCAGTCTGGTGAAGCATGGTCATTACACTCACACAAAAAGTAAATAAATGCCTACGGGAGAGAATGTAGACACAGGAATATGGTTGTGCATAGTAACACGGTCTATTCTCAGTTATACATGATTCATCTGCATCCCCTTCAAAATGGAAAAATAACACAGACAAAACATAGGCCTTATTTAGCTGGCTACATCTTTTGACTGCTGATGGTCCATGATTGCAAAACTCTCCCTTGCAAAGCAGGCTTATTCCAAATACCAACCTAACCCCAAAACTTCAGGGCACTGTAGTGGTTGTATTATCTTTTTCTACACTTCAGAAGATGTACTTTAAGTGCCAGAGAAAGCAGCTCTGACAATATAAGCCTCCAACATGCCCTGTCCAAATGAGGTTTAAAAGCTATTTAGGTGAAGTCCAGAGTAACTTTATCCTTGTAGAGGATACAGAAAAATATCCCTGAAATGAGAGCACACAACTTCTTTCCATTTCCAACTACTTACTCTTACCATTTGTGGAAGGTCGGTGTCCAGTGTATTTTCTAGGCTGTTTTAGGATTGACCTAGAATCTTGTCCAACGAACATTCCCATTCTATAACTGAGAATCAATTTGTGGAGAAGCTTCTACACCTGGAGATATAAACAGATGATGGTAGAGCAAACTGGCTGGTTCCATACATATCAATGAGGACACATAGTGAGACTTGCGAGAATAAACAATTTTAAAAAGCTGTTTTATTAGAGCTTTTATGGGAGCATTCTTCCTGAGCTGTACAAATACAACACGGTTTCCAATGACCTGGAGTTGGTACCACCAGCTGGCTCATCTATGCAGTACTGGCACTTCTTAAATGAATTGGTTGAATATTTAGGAACCAGTTAGGATTACCAATCAAGCTTTGGGCACAGAAGAAACAAATAACTGTAAATGTGGATAAGGATACCTTGTTAAAGGGATTCATAAAGTACTTGGCTCCAGCCTAGTCTCTGCCTCACAAGGAAGACCAAGTTCCGGGGTCTCTCTCCTTAAGGTAGCCAGTAGACTGTTGGCCTAGTAGCAGTGATTACATTTACAGTTTTTTTTTTCTGAAAATTTCTCTTCTGTCTCCTTAACAACCCTAGAATGTTAACAATGCTGAGAAACAAGAAAAATAAATAAAAAGAAAAATATTATTTTAATGTAGTTTCTAGACACCGCTAACAGGGTATTTAAATAATCCTACTTACTAGGGAAAACTGTATTTTACCTGCATTTCTTTTTTATAATTTATTTTATTTTAAAGAAAAACAAACTATCTTTTTTCATTTTACATACCAATTCAAATTCCCACTCCCTCCCCTTCACCCATTCCCTTCACCCTACACACTACCCCACCCCCATCCAATCCTCAGAGAGGGTAAGGCACATTGCTTTGGGGAAGGGCCAAGGCCCTCCCTACTATATCTAGGCTGAGCAAGATATCCATCCAAAGAGAATGGGTTCCAAAAAGCCAGTACAAGCAGTGGGGATAAATCCTGATGCCACTGACATTGGCCTGCAGACTGCCCTAGCCATACAACTGTCACCCACATTCAGAAGGACTAGTTTAGATCTATGCTGGTTCCTTCCTTGTCTGGCTGAAGTTGGTGAGCTCCTATTAGCTCAGGTAAACTGTTTCAGTGGGTGTCCCCACCATGGTCTTGACCTCTTTGCTCATATTCTCACTCTTCCGGCTCTTCAACTGAACTCTGGGAGCTCAGCTTAGTGCTCCACTGTGAATCCTGCCTCTGTTTACATCAGTTGCTGGATGAAGGTTCTATGGTGACATTTAAGATATTCATCAATCTGACTACAGGGCAAGGCCAGTTTGGGCACTCTCTCCTCTATTGCTAAGGTTGTGACCAAATTTGCTTATTATACTCACCTGTTAAGTGCATGTTTTTCTTTCAAATTAAGCATATACTAATTGAAATTTATAATCTATATTTATTTGACTGTAGATGAGCCATGTTCAAATTTGTAACCATCCTAACTACCCTTATCTCTAAGCCCAGCCCTCCCTCCATTCCCACAGAAGTACTTCTCACTGATATTCCTTGAAGACACAGCAGCTCCTTCTGCTGAGACATCCCTGACTCCAATTCTTTCCACTGCAAGCACATCATTCACATTTATGACAAAGTCATCTGTACATGCCCTGATTCTTTTTTTCTTGTTTTTTTTCTTTTATTCCTCCCCCTCTCCTTCAACCTTCTCCTGTGACCCTCATACTCTCAATATGCTCATGAGATCTTGTCTTTTTCTTCTTCCTATATAGATCCACATATGTCTCTCTTAGGGTCCTCTCTGTTATATAGGTTCTCTGGGGTCATGGACTGTAGGTTGGTTTTTTTCTTTGTTTTATGTCTAGAAGCCATTTAAGAGTGAATATATATATTTGTCTTTCTGGGTCTGGGTTACTTCACTCAATATGGCTTTTGCTAGATCCATCCATTTGCATGCAAATTTAAAGATGTCATTATTTTTTTACTGCTGTGTAGTACTCCATTGTGTAAATGTACCACATTTTGTTTCTCAGTTCTTCAGTTGATGGGCATTTAGGTTGTTTCCAGGTGCTTGCTATTACAAATAATGCTGCTATAAACATAGTTGAGTGCATGTCCTTGTGGTGTGATTGAGCATCCTTTTACCCAACAGTGGTATTGTTGGGTCTTGAGGTAGATGGTTTCCTAATTTTCTGAGAAATTGTCATATTGATTTCCAAAGTGGCTGTTTGCATTTCCACCAACAATTCAGGAGTGTTTCCTTTACCCCACATCCTCTCCAGCATAAGCTATCATTAGTGTTTTTGATCTTAGTCATTCTAAAAAGTGTAAGATGGAATCTCAGAGTTGTTTTGAATTGCATTTCTCTGATGGATAAAGATGGTGAGCATTTTCTTAAGTGTCTTTCAGCCATTTGAGATTCGTCTGTTGAGAGTCTTTGTTGTATCTTCTGGTAAAGCAGTTGCAATGATTCACAAGGCCAGAAGGAGCAGTTCAAAAACTTTGCAAAGTAATCAAAGAAGACATCCATACTTATCCTCGTTCATAATCAGCTTCTTCCATCCTCTTTACCAGCATTTCTATTCAGATCTAATGTTGAAAAAAAAAGATTAGATTATTCCCTTGGAAGTCCTGCAAGCCCACGCTTGATGTAGCTACTGCTTGATGTGCTTCTTTGCAACCAGGGCCCTCATCGTGTAGTAAACTAGTTAATTACTTACTGATTCTACCTTTCCTCTTTCTTAGCTCAGATTCCAGTTCCCTTGGAATGTTTTCACTGAAAGTTCAGAATACTAAGTTTCATAATCTTCTGGAATCCATGTTTTGCCTTTACCATTGGTGACTAATTGCTAGTAACATCATTGCCTGTCTCCTTCTTTTCTGACACAAGGAAGAGAGAATCAAGAGGGCAAAAGGTAGAACTTTTGTTTGTCACTATTTGTTTGCTTTCTCCATATGCTTAGCACTCAGAAGCATAATAATCATTTCCCTTCTTGCCTCCTGTGCGAATTCTTTTCAACCTACACTAAGTGAGGACTCACATAGAACGGGCATGGTTGTGATGTGTCACAGAAGGGTAGTTATCCTTTCTGTAGCCTTCATGTATTTTCTCCCTGACACAAGCTTGCAAAAATATATACAAGGAATGTCTTTTGTTTGTTCAATTCAGTTGAATAAAAAAAAATCATTGAGCACAATATATAATGGTGAAAACTGACATCTAAAAAATGGATCTTTGGCTGATAGTTTTTTTCCTTGACTTCAGATAGGCAGTATAAATTCCTGGCTAAGGGAAATAACAAATTATGCTCACTTTTTGCCCTTTCATTAGAATGGTCTCAAAGATTGAACTTTTCTATTGATTCTATACAAAGACACTTTGTTTACTGTGTTCATACTATAGTTTCTCATTTTATGGCTCAAATTGCTCTCCGCATCTATTAACTTATTTGTATATACATACATTACATTACTTCAAAAGAAAATTTGTCACTATGCTCAAGGATTAGAAGTTTTTTGGCAACATGAAACATTTGCTAGGTTGTGAGTCTCCTCCTATGTCAAATTTATCCAACAAGCTTTTCCTGCGGGTTGACAATGTGCCAGCTGTTTCTGAATTTCCACAGTTATTTCAGAGTTTCTACATGAAAATACAGCAGTGCACTTGGATGTAATTCAAAGATTTGCCGGCGTCTTTATAACGAATGCACTATTTTTACTTAACCTCTATGTCCATATTGACCAGAGGTTGAGTAAATTTGTAGGAGGTCACACACTCTTGATTCAGGAAATGTCCTTGTTGGCCAGGTCTAGAAAAGCTAGTGTAATTGGACCATCACAGATCAGCTTTCCTTTTGTTCAAGAACCAAAATGTAGGCAGCCACATTTTTTTAATTCTTCAGTCAACAACCTTATAAAGAAGGTGGCATGTTTACTAATATGGTAACTGGATATTTTGTTACCTTTAATCAAAAACTAATTTATAAGAAGTTCAAGCTTAAAGATAGTTTTATTTATAACATTTGTTTGGCTGTTATCCACTTCTGTGAAATAGAAACTAGAGCAGGTAAAACTTCATAACTATCTTCAATTAGAAACTGAGAAAAATTCTATCAGTTCATATGAAAAAAAAACAATGTTCTGATCTAAATCAACACATAGTAAAGAACAAACCACTTACAAAGGGAGGGATTTTCTTAATCCACTCCACCTAATAAAAGGCTTTGTGAGGGATAAAAGAAACTTGATCGATTTTGTTTGCACTGAGTAGTCAGTACTAAAACAGATCTGTGTACGCCAAAGGAGAGAGGCTGAGCAGAACGATGCTCCGTGTTTTCTTGTAGCAGCTGCCTTTCTGCACCTTGCCTCCTCCATCTCTCTCTCTCTCTACTATCAGATCACCCAAATAAGTATTTTCTAATGAATATATATGAGCTGTAACCAAGATATTTCAAATGTTGATGTGTCCATTTTTATAGTCATCTAAAATTTTACACACAGGCAGAGTCTGTCTATCTGCCTCATGCCTGAGTGTGGCTCACTACCATCTGTTGCATTTGTCTTTTCTATCATATTGAGACTCAATAGTTCACATTAATTGTTGAGGCTAATGACAATAGCACAGATGTGGACCTAATTACACAAATAATGTTTTTGAATCAAATGAAGGTTAGACAAGTATCTCTGAGAACTCTCAAAGCAATGGTTATGATGCTGGTTCCATGAAGAACGTGAAGGGCAGTGTGCATTATTCCTGAGCATATGGTATAACATGCATGCCAAGCTTCTAAGGGCCTGCGCTGAAACAGTTGGTTTCATCTTTTCATTTTGAGCAATGATCCAGATTCAGCAAACATCATCTGTCACAATGAGGCAATTTTTAAATACAAATATATATTCTCTTTTAGTTTGGCTTTCATTTTTTTCATAAGATTATTTCAGAGCTCATAGAAGTGGTAGGAATTAGAGATAACTTCACCCAGTCTCCAGCTACCATTGGATAGGAACACAATATCAATATACTATTATATGCACTGCTTTTTTAAACCAAGAAACAAAAAAAATGAGTCATGTCTTTTATAACTCTTCCACACTCAGAGACTTTATAAAATGGGTAGTTTACCAACAAGCACGAAGCTCTTAACCACTTTATAACGCTGACTGAAGAGAAGTGTGACTTGTGTTTCAATTACTGGAAGTTTCATATTTCTCAATATTGTCCTTATTTTCATAGCATTTCTTCCTGTATTTACTAATAGCATCTCATTCTTCCCTCGGAAAACCACTCCTGTACCCCACATGGTCCAAATAAAACTATATATCAGGCTATTGCTGCTTGCTTATCCAAAGTGAAGCCATGTGACACTGATCAAAGCAATCAGACTCTTCCAGAAAAGTGAATATTTACTAGAGAGACCAGAGAGTACAGGGAAATGGAACCAAAATATTGCCCAGGAAATGACTCTTAGATTATCACTACCAGGGTCCCTGGAGCAAAAGTGGGTTTCTATTTTTATTGAATCCTTGTTTAGTTCATCATTTTATATTTTAAGTAATACATTAGTCTCATTATCTTCCCACTTCAGTTAACCAAATTCAGTTTCTGTTTATTACTACAAAGAATTTCCAATGCACTGCCACACACAAAATAGCCCAGACTTACAAAAATCTAAATATCAAAAATTACCCAAAGACATGGTGAGAATATGGAGTATGTCTTTTTTATAAAACTTCTCTGATCACTTTTCATGAAACCTATGAATGCCAAGACCTCTATAAATGAATGAATGAATGAATGAGCAATCAATTCTATTATAATATTGGTGTTTATCATTATTTATTGCTAAGTTTGTTATTATTGAAAAATGTGGGTTGGGAAAATTGCTCTACAGCTAATGTGCCTTCTGCACAAGCACAAAAATCCCTGTTCAAATCTCTATCACCCATGTAAAATTTCAGTGCAGCATCTGCTTGAAACTCCAACAAGGGGAGTTAGAAAGGCAGCTCCCAGGAACCCATTGGCAAACCACTTGACCAATGATGAGCTCTGGTTTCTGCAAGAGATGCTGTGTTGAAAAACTAAATAGGAGAAGCAACTGAGAAAAACATCGCCACCTCAACCTCTGGTCTCCACATATACCTGAATTACAAGCACACAAAGGCATACAGTGCCCCCTCACATACAAGAAAAATGTAAATAACGGGGAAGATACAACCGAATCTCTCCAAATAAGGTAGTACTTCATATAGGAACTCTTTTTTACTGTGGTACTTTAATTAATTAATTGATTAGTTTAATTTACAATTCAGGTATATTTATAAGCATGTTTGTGCTATTTGTTGATGATTTATTACTAATGTTCTCTTCCAATAATTGCAGAAATTAAAGGAAAAGAGGAACATCATTATAATCACAGCAGCTATTTAAATAATAGATATTTTTGAGTACATTTTAAGGGAAATCCATTAGACATTTTATTTCCCTTGATGCATATAAATTTTCTTTATTTTGTGACTAAAATATTGATGTCAAATTTTGACTAAATATGATGTCAAATATTACTTAACAGAAATTTTTCAGTGCTAGCATGTCACTTAAGATTTAGGACATATTTTAACTGGAGGTATTGGATAGATATCTGTGGGAGCCCACATGTGACTCAGTTATTATCTGGAGTCATTTCTGACTTAAAGAAGTCATTCAAGTTCAAGCTTGCCTGCTCTGCTTTTTTCAGTAACCTTGAGGGCTATGAGTAACGTCTATGTTAGCTCATAGAAAGCGTGGTTTTGTCCAGTTGAAAGAGTACATTTTTTCTATTAAGATTTGGGCTGGTGTATGCCAGCCAAAGACACTCCTCATTAATTATTAGAAGCTGATTAGCTGAATAAGACCATGCAGTAGTTTGAGCTTCCTCTCAAGGACGGTGCAGGGAGGTGGTTAGCTGACTGGACTGCTCTTTGTTCTGCCTTTTACCTATGGTATATATGCTGGTTGAGAAATAAACTTGAGGCTGTTTGGTATTGACCTTCAGTCTTCCCGGTCTATCCAATGTTTCTGTCTTCATTTCTTTTAATCTACACTTCCTTAGTCTCCACACCCCCTCCCAGGGTATCCCCAACTGATTTCTGCCAGAGTGTACTCTGTGAGATGTCTCAGTTGATCCTTACAAACACAAGGAAAACAGCTTGACGCCTGAAACCCAGGCAAAATATTGGGGATGGTGGTGGGCACTTGTAATCCCAGCACTGAGGACGTGGAGACAGAGGGAACACTGAGGCATTCTGGACAGGCAGCCTACTCTAACCACCAAACCTCCAATCAGTGATAGACCCTCTCTCAAAGGATGCACGGTGAACAGCTCAGAAGTACACCTGAGGTTGACTCCTGCCCTCTACTTGATTGCTAGTTGTGCCTTTTCCTAGGGAGAAATGAACAAATGTATATCACCCAAAGAAGGGTAACTATGACAGACCAAAGAAAGGATTCTACTAAAGTCCAACTTAGTGGGGCAGTGACTATTCTGGGTTTACTTACATGAGTATGTGGAGTAGGAGGACGCTAGTTCATTCCCAGTTGCCCAGACTTAAAATAATCACACAGAAACTGTATTAATTAAATCACTACTTGGCTATTAGCTCTAACTTCTTATTGGCCAGCTCTTACATCTTAATTTAATGCATTTCATTAATCTGTGGCATTGTCACATGGCTTACCGGCAAGGTTCCATCCTCCATCTGTCTCCAGCAAGGCTACACAGCTTCTGCTGACTCCACCTTCTTTCTCCCAGCATCCAGTCTAGTTTTCCCTGCCTAGCTCTACTCTTCTGCCCTGTCACAGGCCAACGCAGTTTCTTTATTCATTAACCAATGAAAGCAACACATATAACAGAAAGATTTCCCACATCAAGTATGGGTTACTTACAGAAGCATTAACAGAGGCATCACTGAAAAGAACCATCACAGCATGGGGAATCATTATTAACAAAAACTGTAACCTTGAAGCTACCTTAAGAGCTTGCAGGCAGATTGAGAGATTTAAGTCTCCTCCCCTGGAAAGTTACCTCTTCTACAACTTTGAGAATGGAGGGGTCGTGTGAGTCTTGTTAGTTTTAGGGACTTCCTGACATTTGTGAATTTTTTCACTTTTTGAATCTTAATGAGCCACTTTCTCAGATAGAAATTGTTATTTGGAAGGATTTTGCTATGTAACACAGAGGGACACACATGCACAATGTGTACACATGTATGCATATGCTATATACAAAAATAAATTCTAATGAAATTTTATTGCCTACATTCACTATTCCAAACTACATTTCACTGAAATCAAGAATATGCTTTTTCAGTAAGACTCCAGCTGTGGAGACGGAGAGATGGCTCAGCTATTAAAATCACATGCTGCTCTTCAAGAGGGCCACAGTTCACTTCTCAGTAATAATGCTGGATGCCTCACAGCTGCCTGTAACTCCAGTTACAGGGGATACAATGACTTCTTCCAGCTTCCAAGGACACTGAATTGCTGTGCTCAATCCCACAAACATGCACACACATATACACAAGATCAAAAATAAAGCTAACATATTTTTAAAGATCCCAGATGTTCAGAAAATATGGCCAACATTTGACAAAAGGGACCGCAAGCAATTAAGCTTCTGTATGGCAAATGAATCAATCAAGTGAAGAAACAGATGATAGAATGAGAGAAAAATCGTGCAAACTGTATCTGACAGATTAATGTCTAGGATATAAGAAACTAAACAATACGCAATTAAACAGAAAGTAAGAGTGTTTGCTGTGTGAGTAAAAGGATCTGAATGCAGCAATAATATAAAAATGTCACATGAGACCTTGTGTACCTGTAACCCCAGTCCTATGCAGTATAAAACACAGGGAGAGTAGGGACACTATCACTGTGGTTTTCTGGCTACAAAACTTATTGAGATATCATGTATCAAAAAAATAAGACAGATAGTGATTTATCAGGACACCCTATGTCCTCTAGTCTTCGTGTACATGAAGGGTCACATACATCCACATAAGGTACACATACACCACATACATAGAACACAGAGAGAAAGAGAGGGGAAGATCAAAAAAAGATTCATCCAAAAAATGGGCTAATGAAATGAACAGATAGCTTTCAAATAATTAGTACAAATTGCCAGTAAACACAAGGAAAACAAGTTTAACTTCACTAGTCAACATATAAATGCAAGTCAATTAAATTGAGATGTCATCCTAGACCAATTAGCATTTAAGTTATTAAGAAAAAGAATGATAATAAGGATACAACCTGAAAGCTACCCTGCTCAAGGACAGCCATAGCCTCTGGTCCTCTGCACTTTCCCCTGTCCTCCATCACTCCATCCCCTCTTTCCTCCCTTCTCCCCCTCTCCTCAGAAGTCGACTCAAGGTTCCCACACAAGCAGCTGACTTTCTTTCTGCCCCTGTTGCTAGAAAATAAAAGGAAACGTAATATATGTAAAAGAAACACTACTAAAGCTTAAATCACACATTAAATCCCACACACTAACAGTGCAAGACTTCAACACCCCTGGACAAATCTGCCAGACAGAAATTTTATAGAGAAATAAGGGAACTAACAGATGTTAAAACTCAGTTGGACTCAACAGACATCTATAGAACACTCCATCCAAACATAAAAGAATATACCTTCTTCTCAGGACCTCATGGAACCATCTCAAAAATTGATCACATACTAGATAACAAAGCAAACCTCAATGAATATAAAAAAAACTGGAATAACCCCATGTATCTTATCAGATCACATGGGCTTAAAATTAGAATTCAACAGCAACACTAATTTCAGAAAACCCACAAACACATGGAAATTAAACAATGCTCACTCGACTCACCAATGAGTCAAGGAAGAAATAAAGAAAGAAATTAAAAACTTTTGAAAATTCAACAAAATGACCATACAACATACCCAAATTCCTGAGACACAATGAAATCAGTGTTAAGAGGAACGTTCATTGCACTAAATGCCTATATGTACAAGCTGAAAAAATTTCACACTAGTGAGTTGACAAAGCACTTTAAGCTCTGGAACAAAAAAGAATCAAACTCACCCAGGAAGATTAGATGGCAAAAAATAATAAATTGAGAGTTGAAATCAACAAAACAGAATCGGAAAACAATACAAAGAATCAATAAGACAAAGAGTTGATTCTTTGAGAAAATCAAAAAAAAACAGACAGACCTTTAACTAAACTCACAAAAAGACAGAGAGAGCATATCCAAATTAACACAATCAGAAACAAAAAAAGGGGAACATAACAACAGATATGGAGTAAATCCAGAGAATCAACAAGTTATAATTCAAAAACCTACACTCCACAAAACTGGGAATGGACATTTTTTCTGTATAAAAATCACTTACCAAAATTAAATCAAAACCAGATAAGCAAATTAAATAGACCTACAACCACTGAAAGAAATAGAAACAGTCACCAAAAGTCTCCCAAAAAAAAAAAGTCCAAGACCAGATGGTTTCAGCATAGAATACTACAAGGTTTCTAAAAAAGAACTAATACCAATACTCCTCAGCTTGTTCCACACAATAGAAACAGAAGGAACATTTCCAAACACTTTTTACAAGGCTGCAATTACCCTGATAACCAAACCACATAAAGACATCACTAAGGAAGAGAATTGGTGTGGGAAGTCCTTCTACATGTGTGTTGCTCTTATTGGTTAATGAATAAAGAAGCTGCTTAACAGAAGATAGCCAGGCTGGAATAGATATATAAAGAGAGAGTAGGCGGAGTCTAAAGAAGCCATGTAACCACCCCCGGATACCTTGAAAGTAAGTTTCAGCCACATGGCAATATACAGATTAATAGAAATGGGTTAATTCAAAACATAAGAGCTACCTAGTGATAGTCTTAAGCTATTGGCCAAACAGTATTACAAATAATATAGTGTCTGTGTGGTTACTTTGGGCCTAAGTGGAGGGGAAAAAATGAGCAGCCTCCACCCAACAGAGAATTACAGACAAATCTTACTCATTACATATTGATGCAAAATACTCAATAAAATACTGGCAAACCAAATCCAAGAACACATCAGAAAAATCATCCACCATGACCAAGTAGTTTTCATCCCAGAGATGAAGTGCTGGTTCAACATACGAAAATATGTCAATGTAATCCACCATATAAACAAACAGGAAAAAAAAGAACCACATGATCATCTCATTAGATGCTTAAAAAAAAACTTTGACAAAATACAATAAACCTTTATGATAAAGGTCTTGGAGAGAGCAGGGAAACAAGAAATATACCTAAACATAATAAAGATGATATACAGCAAGCCAGCATCAAACTAAGTGGAGAGAAGCTCAAAACGAGCCCACTAAAATCAGGAACAAGATAAGACTGTCCACTCCTTATCTATTCAATACAGTACTTGAGGTTCTAGCTAAAGTAATAAGACAACAAAAGGAGATTAAGAGGATACAAATTGGAAAAGAAGAAGTCAAACTCTCACTATTTGCTGATGATATGATAGTTTACATAAGTGACCCCAAAAATTCTATCAAGGAATTCCTACAACTCATAAACACCTCAGTAATGTAGCAGTATAAAAGATTAGCTCAAAAAAATTAGTAGCTTTCCTTTATACAGATGATAAATGGGCTGAGAAAGAAATCCGAGAAACATCAACCTTTACAAAGCCACAAATAACATAAAATATTTTGGAGTAACTCTAACCAAACAAGTGGAAAACTTCTATGATAAGAACTTTAAATCTCTGAAGAAAGAAATTGAAGAAGACACCAGAAAATGGAATGATCTCTCATGTTCTTGGGTAGATAGAATTAACATAGTGAAAATGTAATCTTACCAAAAGTAATCTTTTACAGATTCAATGCAATGCCATCAAAATCCCAGCAAATTTCTTCACAAACCTTGAAAGAAGACTGCTCAACTTCATATGGAAAAGCAAAAAACCCAGGATAGCCAAAACAATCCTGTACAAAAAAGAACTTCTGGAGGCATCACAATCCTGACTTCAAACTCTACTACAGAGCTAAAAACAGGCAGAATAACCAATTAAATTGAATTGAAAACATGGTATCAATCCACTTAACTACAAACACCTAATTTTTGACAAAGAAGCAAAAAACATAAAATAGATAAAAAGAAAGAATATTCAGCAAATGGTGCTGACATAACTGGATATCAACATGTAGAAGAATTAAAATAGAGTCATATCTATCACCATGCACAACACTCAAGTCCAAATGGATCAAAGACCTCAACAGAAAACCAACCACACTGAACCCCATAGAAGGGAAAGTGGTAAGTACACTTGAACACATTGGCACAGGAGACCACTTCCTAAATATAACCCCATAGCACAGACACTGAGAGAAACAACTAATAAGTGCTGCCTCCTGAAACTGAGAAGCTTCGGTAAAGTAAAGGACACCATCAACAAAACTAAACAACAGCCTACAGAATGGGAAAAGACCTTCACCAACCCCACATCGGACAGAGGACTGATCTCTAAAATATACAAAGAACTCAAAAAAATGGTAATCAAAATAACAAATAACCCAATAAAAAAAATTGGGTACAGACCTAAACAGAGAACTCTCAACAGATGAATCTAAAATGGAAATGCTCAACATCCTTAGACATCAGGGAAATGCAAATCAAAACTCTGAGATTCTATCTTACACCTGTCAGAGTGGCTAAGATCAAAAACACTGATGACAACTTATGCTGGAGAGTATGTGGGGTAAAGGGAACACTCCTCCATTGCTTATGGGAGTGAAAACTTGTAGAGCACTTTGGAAATCAGTATGGCGATTTCTCAGAAAATTAGGAAACAATCTACCTAAAGACTCAGCAATACCGCCGTTTGGTAAATAACCAAAGGATGCTCTATCATACCTCAAGGATATGTGACCTACTATGTTTATAACAGGATTATATGTCATAGTCAAAACCTGGAAGCAACCTAAATGCCCCTCGACTGAAGAATAGATGAAGAAAATATGGTACATTTACACCATGGAGTACTACACAATGGAGAAGAAAATAGTGACAACTTGAAATTTGCAGGCAAATGGATGGATCTAGAAAACATATTGAGTGAGGTAACCCAGACCCGGAAAGACAAATATTATATATATTCACTCATAAATGGCTTTTAGACATAAAGAAAAGAAAACCAGCCTCCAATTCACAACCCAGAGAAACTAGACAACAAAGAGTATCCTAAGAAAGACATACATGAATATAATCTACATGGCAAGTAGAAAAAGACAAGTTCTCCTGAGTAAATTGGGAGCATTGGTATCATGGTAGAATGTATAAGAGGAAGGGGAGGAAAGGGGGGAAACAGGGAAAAATATAGCTCAATAAAAAAAGTGGAAAAATGAAATAAAGAATAATATATTGTTATCTCATCTATAGACATTGGCTTTATATAGGTTATAGAATCAAAATTGTCTTGGAAAGGTTATGACCTGTGCATCATAACCCATTTGGGAGTCAAACAATCCTTTCACAGGGATCCTTTAAGACCATCAGAAAACACAGATATTTACATTACAATTTATTAGAGTAACAAAATTACCAAGTTATGAAGAAATAATGAAAATAAGCTTATAGTGGATGGTCACCACAGTATGAGGAACTGTATTAAAGCATCACAGTATTAGGAAGGTTGAGTACCACTGGTCTAGAGTAACAAAGAGGATTATAAGAGGGGGAAGGGAGAGAAAAAAAAGAGGGCAGCAGGATATGAGAAAGAAATATGCTCAAAATAGATATATACATGCACCAAAGGTTAAAAACAAACTAAACTAAACTAAAAACCTCAAGAAAACAGTTTGCCAGAAATGTTTTAAGTATATGCTGTGTTGTGCTCGAGCAAACACAGGAAACAGACATTACCATAGGAGCACCATTCACACTGATGTTTATCCCTGGCATGCCTGGATATTATTTTGTAACTAGAAGGCAATGATTCATGATGTAATCCTGAAGGGCACTGGCTGCTGTCTCACAACGAAGCATATATCCAAAAACTCCGAGCTAAAAATGTGGTTGGGTTTTGACAGTAGTTTTAAAATATAAGAAAAAGAAAAGCTTGGAAATTGAATACACACATTTTTCTTTATCGAAGCAGTTAATTTCACAGATCCCTCTCAAACAGTAAAGTTTATAAACTCCTACTCCCAAAAAGCAGAGCTTACAGAGAAATAAATACAAAACGGAGAGTGTAGAAAGAAAACTCAATTGTAAGACTTTTGCTTCTTATGCTGTATATACTGTCACTTAATTTTATCATTTTATGGCACGTTAAGTTTATGAATTAAGTAGGTGTACACTAAGAACTAAGCATCCTTTTCTCTAATACGTACGCAAGCTTAGAGCAACTAAAATGTGAGGAAATCAGACTGAATTGTAGGCAGAAGTTTCTGTACCACAAGCTACCCCCAAATAACCGCACAAAGACTTAATATTGATTATAAAGGCTCAGTCAATAGCTCAGGCTTGTTACTGTGCCTTTTCTCAGTAAACCATGTCCACCTTGCTTCTCTCTGTGTCTACTCTTTGGTAAACTAATCACAGCAACATATATTCACACAGAATAAAGGAATATTCCACACTGAATGAGCTATGCAAAAAGAGTAATTCAAGAAAGAATAAGTAAGACCTAGCAAGTCACCTCTGTGTGCACAGACAGGTGCCACTGAAAATAACACAAGACTGTCACCTAAAGAAATTCATGATGTCAACTTGAAAATAAAAGGTTCATTACACTTCTGAAAAACAACCAAAGAAGCAAGTTGTACAAATTATTTCTTGCTTTTCCTGGTTGAACTGCAGCGCTGAGTAGTTCACTTGAAATAACTTCATATAGAAGAAGTTAGTAGAGGAACAACCACAAACCCTCCTATTGAAACATTTGCTGAATCTCATAGATGCTGGAACTCTATATTTTTATCTTTATTTATTTCAAGAAATTACAATTTTATCCCTTTTGATTTTTATTCAGCACATTAGCTGTCCATGAGAGTGTTAATTTCCATGTATTTGTATGATGTGTAACATATCTTTTATTAGTGAGTTCCAATTTTCTTTTATAGATGAGGCATGCTACGGCTCTGATTAGCGTTTAATGTGTTGAGATTTGTTTTGCAGGCAAACATGCCAATATATTCCTTGTGCAAATGAGAAGACACTGTGTTCTGTAACCATCAGAGAGTTTGTAAATATTTGTTATGTTTATGACCGAATTCCAAGTTCTTTGTTGATTTTTTTCTGTGTGAACTGTCCACTGATAAATAGTGGAGTGTTAATTGCTTGACAGCATATTAGAATCTCTGCCTTATCTTGAATATAGGAATGTTTGATTAATGTAATCCAGTGTTCTTTTAAGGTGTATATAAATACTTACTTTATACATCTATTTCTATTAAATATTTATTTAATCAACTGGTGATTAAATTGACCTTATTGGTTTCATATTATACTTTCTAACTTAAAGAATGTTTCAAATCAGTGCCATTGCCTTTGACTTTAGAGTTCTGTTCCCATGTTTTATATTCTCCTATCACTTCTCCTTGGTTTTTCCATCACTACTCCTTAATTGTATCTGTGGCTTTGTCAATAGTGCGCCCCCTGGCGATTTAAGTAGAACAGTTCATCATGGCAGGGAAACATAGCAGACATGATGGTGTCTGGAGTGTTCAGGCATAAACTTCTCACATCTTGCCAGACCAGGAAAGAGATGGGATAGGAAGCAGGACTAGTCTACAAAGCTCAGGACCTACTTCCAGAGTCTCAACACCTTAGTCACAGTTACACTTCCTAGAGTATCCACAACCTCCCAGCAGTGTCATCGGGGAACAGTCAGACACGTGGGCCTGTGAGAGACATGGCACCTTCAAACCCTCACAAAAGGGGACTGTGAGGCAGGAGACAGGAAGAGGGACAAGAGAAGTAATAGCTGCAACAGGGCAAGCAGAAAGGTGGGGGACAAGCAAGGTGTGGAAACCCAGACAGGGAAGACAGTGAACTGCTCAAACACAGAAAAATTGATCAATATGTATGAAATCTCCATAATGAAACCAGCTACTTTATAAGTTACAAATTAAAATTAACAAATTAGATCTGTGAAAATGGGCTGTCACCGCTGTTATCTCTTGCTTCGGTATCAATTTACTAAGACTCCCAGGCAATCATTATAGATGCCAATATGTATCGATCGATATTCTGAATTTTTTTTAATGTTTAACTGAGTTGTTTGTTGTTGTTTTCTTAACTCGGTTGGTTTTTGTTGTTGTTTTCTTAAGTTATTGCATGAAAGAAATCTAAAGATACAAAACTATACTTTAGAAAGTTTTGCCATAAAATTTGTGACACATAATGGCTACCAGGCACGTTAAAGAACTGAGCCATAAGCCTTCCAGCTGTCTGATGAGAACTCAAGCTGGGTCCAGTGAAACTAAAATGCATCCAGTTTCAATACTGAAAACACAGTTCTTTTTTAGAGATGGGACCACACACCTCACAGTGAAAATTGTAGTTGAGCGCCTCACGACTGCCACCTTGAGGACAGGAAGAGAACTAGGTACAAAAGACTTATCAGCCTTGTGGAAGTAGAATTTGAATTAGTACTCACTCTTAACGTTTCTATATTCTATTTACAAGGGTTTATTCTTCCTCACGTTGTTCTCTCAGATTGCCTTTTTCTCCCTGTTTTTCTTGTTTCCCCCCCACCCCAGGAAACTCAAATGGCTTCTTTTCATGACGATCATGATAGCACTTCTCCATATTTTCTTCAGTTTTATATTTGTTGTATTTTACCTTCAGTATCTTTCCAAAACCTCACGCACTCATTCCTGTCAACCAACTCTCAGGTGTTTAGTTGCATACAGAACTGACTACTGTGTCTTATAGACCTGTGTCGTGATTTGGGAGCTCAGTAAATCTGCTTCTTACCCTTCCCACCCACATTACCGGAGTTTGCTCTTCTGCTCTCTACGCAGCACCCCGCTCCAAGTGTGATGCTCTGGGTTGTCGATTTCACACAAACGGGAGGTGGGAACCTCCGTTGAGTAATCAGACTAGGAATGTCTTTGCGGCAATTTCTTCTTTATTCCTCTTACTTCACAGAGTATATTTTTCAACACACAAAATAAAATGAGATTGCGAAGGAAAGCAATCATGTTGAAACACAGCTGTGCTAGGGGGGAAGCTGAACCGACAATACACACATTTCAAAATACCGATTTTAAAAAAGCAAGGTGAGAACTCGTCAACTAACACTTTAAATAAACTGCAATAAACTTTCTATGTGTGTATTTTTTTTTCAGTTCTTCTTAATTCTGAAAATTTGGATGATTTACTCTAATTACTGAACCAGTTTCGTTGATAGGCTAGAAAAAAAGAAAATGTTTTTAAATGATTAAAGAGAAACAAATACATTAAATAATGAAACTAGATCCAAAAGAAGCATGTCTTGATTGCTAACTGATGCAGGAGAGTCCGCCCACTGGAAACAATGCCATCTCTGGGCAGGTGGTCCTGGGCTGTACTGTTAATCTAAGAGCAAACCAGGAAGCAGCAATTCTCCGTGTTCTCTGCTTCAGTTTCTCCTCCCAGCACCTGCCTTGGGCGCCCTCAAAGGCAGATTGTAACCTGTAAACTGCATCAAACCCTTTCTTCCCAGGATGCTTTACGTCACGGTGTTTATCAAAGCAACAGAAACCAAACTAGAACAGTAAGTACATAATGTATTTCTTATCTGCCAGTAGCAGAAATACACATCTTCGTATCAGCCTTGTCACATGCTGTGACAAGTGCCTCAGGGACTTACATCCAACAGAGAAGTCACGGTGCTCTGCCACATGCATGTTTATTCTCTCTGCCTAATGCTATGCCACCTCACATGACTGCGCAAATGTAAACTCACACTATTTAAAAGTGATATGCTTGGATAGTCAACTTGGCACAGGTTAAAGTCATCTGAAAGGAGAGATCCTCAACTGAAAAAAGGCCTCCATAAGATCTGGCTGTAGGGCATTTTCTTAATTAGTGATAGCTGAGAGACGACCCAGTCTATTGTGGGTCATGACACCCCTGGACTGGTGGCCCCAGGTTCTATAAGAAAACAGGTTGAGCAAGCCTTGAGGAGCAAGCCAGTATGCAGCACCCCTCCATGGCCTGCCTCCAAGTTCCTGCTTTGCTGTAGGAAATCCTACAGCCAGTAGTCTTTAAGTTATCCGCCCACTGGGGCGTGGCCTCTTATACTATTTATGCCTGGGTAAAGTGTTCATCGGGCCTCTTTTCTGGCTGCAAGATTCAGTTATTGTTCTCAGTTCCAGAAGAGGATATTGATTTGTGAGTCTGCCCCTAAATAAATAACCATCTATTATTCTCAATTCTGAGCTAGTGTGGGATTTCTTTTAAGCATTCATCTTCACTGCCTTGCTTGAGTTCCTGACCTGAGTTCCTTTAGTGATGGGCTAAAATATGAAAGTGTAAGCCAAATAAACTTGATTTTTCTCTTCAACTTGCTTTTTGGCCATGGCTTTTCGGCACAGCAATGGAATCCCTAAGCTTACTGCTGATCACTATTTGGGAAAATGCCTTAAATGTGGATTTCATGGAGTCATTTCCTCAACTGAGGCTACCTCATTTCTAATGACTCTGGCTTATGCCAATTTGACACCCAGTACAACTGATCTCTTGTCCACTTGACACACAAACATATCACTATCAAGCCAAAACCTTCCTTCCTTATTGATCCTCAAGATCTCATATCAAAATCATAATTTTGAAAGTCCCACAGTCTTTACAAAGAAAAACATTAAATTTTCAGTCTATTAAATGTTCAATCTGTGGCAATCTGTGGGCTCCTTTAAAACTCAAAATTACCTTCTTCAAGAGGGAAGAACCAGGGCACCATCACAATCCGAATCAAGCAAAATCGAACTCCAACAGTATAAATAACTTAATGTCCAGTTATCTGGGATTCACTCACAATTCTCCAGACTCCTCCAAAGGGATTGGGTCAGGTCTTCAGCTCTGCCCTCTGCAGCACACACAGTTTGTCTTCAAGGCTCCAAATGGCTCCACGGCTGCTACTGTTCTTGGTTTTCTTCCCATGGTACTTGCATCTCCAAAACACTGGATCTTGTGCCTTTTACAGTCTTTGATATTGTTTGACTAATTCTCTTAGATATGATAAGAGTTTAACAATGAAGTACTACATTTGAACTTGAAGTTTCCTGTTACTGATGGTGGTGTGCTCATTTTTCATTTCATTTTTCTTTTATAAATAGTATATGTCCATTCTTTGTCCATTTTTAGGTCAAATTTCTTGACCATATCAATGATAACTTATAATCCTTGGTATACATGATCAAATGTTTAGTTATAATGTTATTAATTATAGGTGAGATTGGACACATTCAGGGTTGTAGGGCTGTAGATATGCCCCAGCCCTACTAAAAAACTATCAGTAGTTGATAGTTATTGAGAAGAAAGGGTCATTCTCCATTTGGAACATGGTTGTGAATAGGTTGCTCATTGCTATATATCCATGTGTATAAGGGCAGCAGTGATTTAGTGGATTATGAATAGCAAGTTTTTAAAATGAGATAACAGGCATCTTGGGCCTCTGGTTCTTCCAATATTTTTGTCATTTTCGCTGAACCTTAGATTTGAAGATTGTATTACAGATACAGAAGTCGTGTTTGGGCACCCCATGGTCACTTACTCTCTGCATTTTCGTGTTTTGTATCTCTATGATAGCCTCCATCTGCTGCAAAAATAATTTTTTTCAGGAGAAGTGAGAGCTACACTGACTTATGAATATAGAATGTCTTTTCAAATAATATGGATAATGAAATGTTAGGTCTATCAAGGCTAACCACATGGGTTTGTGTATGTGAGTATATGTACATATATAAACAAATTCTAAATGATATTAATGATCTTATAAAGAACTATAGTGATAAGAATTTTACATTTGCAGACTTCTTTTTATCTCTATTTTAGCTATTTATATTGTAAGTTTTACATGTAGTATGTGTATAGACAATATAATACTTCTATAAGCCTTTGGGGATGTGCTACATACAACACACAACAAAGCTTTCTATTTTCACAATAAAAAATTATTGTGTCTTATTAGAAAACGGAGTGAGTTTTAGAGGATTTTTAGTGATTTAATTGAATTTTTTGCCATGTGTTACTTCTATGCTTTTTTATTTTAACTTATATATCACAAATAAGGTATGATCTTATTAGGGCAAAAGATCATTGCCAATTGTGTTTTTAATTGTCTTCTATGACTCAGACAAAATTTGGTAGGAAACTATATGGTTTTTGTTTATTTTGTTATTGTTGTTGCATAGATAGATAGATAGATAGATAGATAGATAGATAGATAGATAGATACTTTTAATAAATTGTCAAAGTGCTTCCTGGACTCCTGTTTCTAAAACTATTGGGAATCTCTTCTTTCTTATGAGGTATCTCCTTTATTTTTTTATTTTATTTTTAAAGTAATTTTATTAAATTATAAAAGTTTCCATTTCCGCCCCTCTTCTCACCACCCTCCCACTCCCCCCACTCCCTCTCCTCCTCCTTCTCCATCCCTAAGAGCAGTCAGGGTTTCCTGCCCTGTGGGAAGTTCAAGTTCCTACCCCCTCCCTCCAGGTCCAGGAAGGTGAGTGTCTAGACAGACTGGATCCGCAAAATCCAGTATATGCAGAGGAAACAAGTCCCAGTGCCATTGTCAATGGCTTTTCAGAAAGACTCCGGGCCAGCCACATTCAGGGAATCCGGCCACATTCAGGGAATCCGGCCACATTCAGAGAATCTGGTTGAATTGCGTCCTCCTTCAGTCCCAGTCCAACTGGCATTGGTAAACTCTCATTAGATCCGTCCCCTTGTATCAGTGGGTGATCGCATCCCTCACAGTCCTTATTTCCTTTTACATTTTCTTCGTCCTTCTGCTCCTCATTTGGGCCTTGGGGGGCTCAGTCCGGTGCTCCAATGCGGGTCTCCATCTGTATCGCCATCCATCGTCGAATGAAGGTTCTCTCTGTTCTTGCCTTCTTTGCTCACGTTCTCTTTCCTTCTGCTTCTCGTTTGGACCTAGGGAGTTAAGTCCAGTGTTCTGATGTGGGTCTCTGTCTCTATCTCCATCCATCGCCAGATGAAGATTCTATGGTGATAAGCAAAATATTCATCAGTATGGTTATGGGCCAAGGCCGTTTCAGGCACCCTCTCTTCTGTCCAGAGAACAATCTGGGGATCTCCTTGGACCTGGGATCCCATTTATAATCAAGTCTCCTGTAAACCCTAAAATGACTCCCTTAGTTGAAATATATTCTTCCCTGATCCCATATCCATCCTTCCTCCCTCCCCCCCCATCCCAGTCCACCGAGCTTTCCCCATTCCTCCCCTACTCCCTTCTCTCTAACCCTCTCCCCTTCCAACAACCCCCCCCGCAAGCACCCGAGGTTACCTGGGACTCTTGTCTATTTCCAATCTCCAGGAGGATAACTACATGATTTTCATCAGGTTTACCTTCTTATTTAGCTTCTCTAGGATCACGAATAATAGGCTCAAAGACCTTTAATTATGGTTAGAATCCACTTATGAGTGAATACATACCATATTCCTCTTTTTGGGTCTGGCTTACCTCACTCAGTAAAGCGTTTTCTATTTCTATCCATTTGCATGCAAAACAACAGAGAAGTCGACCTATGGAATCGAATAGAAGACCCGGGTATTAACCCACAAACGTATGAACACCTAATATTTGACAAGGGAGCTAAAGGTATACAATGGAAGAAGGAAAGCATCTTTAACAAACGGTGCTGGCATAACTGGATGTCAACCTGTAGAAGAATGAAAATAGATCCATATCTATCACCATGCACAAAACTCAGGTCCAAATGGATTAAAGACATCAACATTAATCTGACCACTTTGAACCTGATAGAAGAGAAAGTGGGAAATAGTCTACAAGATATAGGCACAGGAGACCACTTCCTAAGCAGAACCCAAGAGCACAGACAATAAGAGAAACAATGAATAAATGGGACCTACTGAAACTGAGAAGCTTCTGTAAAGCAAAGGACACTGTCAGTAAGACAAAAAGGCTACCTTCTGACTGGGAGAAGATCTTCACCAACCCCTCATCAGACAAAGGTCTGATCTCCAAAATATACAAAGAACTCAAGAAACTAGACACTAAAACTCTAATTAACCCAATTTAAAAATGGGGTACTGATCTGAACAGAGAATTCACAACAGATGAACTTCGAATAGCCAAAAGGCACTTAAGGTCATGCTCAACCTCCTTAGCGATCAGGGAAATGCAAATCAAAACAACTTTGAGATATCATCTTACACCTGTCAGAATAGCCAAACTCAAAAACACCAATGATAGCCTATGCTGGAGAGAATGTGGAGTGAGGGGAACACTCATCCATTGTTGGTGGGAATGCAAACTTGTGCAGCCACTGTGGAAATCAGTGTAGCGGTTTCTCAGGAAACTGGGAGTCAACCTCCCTCAGGACCCAGCAATTCCACTCTTGGGAATATACCCAAGAGATGCCCTAACATACTACAAATGTATTTGTTCAACTATGTTCATAGCAGCACTATTTGTAATAGCCAGAACCTGGAAACAGCCTAGGTGTCCCTCAATAGAAGAATGGTTAAAAAAGGTGTGGAACATATACACATTAGAGTTTTACTCAGCGGTAAAAAAACAATGACATCTTGAATTTTGCATACAAATGGAGGTATCTCCTGTATATGGTCATTTTCAAAGTATATTTTAATTAAGGTATACTTACATAATGTTCATAACGGTCCCTTTCCTTTCCTCTCTCTATCCCCTGCCTTTATGGTCTACGGTGACTTAATTGAGAATGGCCCCATGGCTCTTGTGTTTTAGTGCTGTGTTCACAGTTAGTGGGCTATTTAGGAAGGATGAGGAGATGTGGCCTTGCTGGAGAAGGTATGGGGATTGAACTTTTAGGTTTTAAAGCTCACCATTCTTGGTTAGCTATTTCTCTCTCTATCTTATGGTTGTTGCCTTAGAACATAAATTCTCAGCTAAGCTAATGCTCTGAAAGATAAATAACAATATGGTTGTTATTGCAGGAGTTTAACCATATAACATGCTGACTCTGAAATTGTTCACATTTTCTCATTGTCTGCTCTTGGAGTCGACATTAAATTAAAGTCACCCATTTTCAATGTAAGAAAGAGACACACGTTGAATAAATAAAGCATATGATTAATCTTTCACAACTATCCTTTAACACAAAGGAGACTGTCAAATTATCTCTCATGTAATTCATCACTGTCCTTTATTTTCTAAGAGTGGAGAGGTGTCCTTGATCCTGGTAGCATGGCAGGACATATTTGATTCGTTTCCAGAGATACATAGGACAATGCCAAAAAATACGACTCTACATATTTTAGTGCTTAATTGGATCCTTTATTCTAGTGTTTCCTCTTCTGTTGCTCTTCTCCTATGAACCCTAGCTGCTGAGAGCTTTGGTAACAATATATGACAGTACTAATGGATACCGAGTCTTTAGACTAGAATTTAAGTACCTTGGCTAACGATAAAAGATCTTTGATTTTTCTCCACTCTTTTTGTTTTGAGGTCCAATAACTCTTTATTATAGATTCATTTACTACCTTATTTAATCCCAACCAATAATTTAGTATTGAATGAATTTAATATTAATTTGTTACTGTTTCCTCTCAAAATTTTTCACTATTTTGTCTTTTGTGACCTATATTTTTATTTTCTTCAACAGTTCAAAATCTTTATGTTTTCTTTGGAGCCAACTAGTATGTCATCTGCTTAACTAATCCTCCTGAGGTTACCACTAAAGAATTTAGTTGGTTAGTTAGTTAGTTCTTTAAGAGTAGTAACATTATTTCCTATAAAAAGAATTTTTTATAAGAATAAGAATACAATGAGAACTCAATTTTTAAAATAAATAATGTCAAACTAGATTATGAGTTTGAATGTGAGGTTGAATGTGCTGGCAATTATAAGGTCCAATTTGTACTCAGTATAAGTCAAAATCACAGTATCTAAAGTCAACCAAATGTCAGAGTGTGTAGTGTCACCTATCAATCCAGCATTTGGGAAGAAGGGACAGGAGAATCTTGAGTACAGACAAACTTGGGCTATGCAGGGAGAATCTCTTGAAAAGCAAACTGAAAGGGCAAATCAAGGTTCTAATATCAGAGGGGATAAGCACATAACTAAAGCACACACTTGTCATAACTTAGAGTTTCTAACTTAAACCTTAAACTTTCAAAATTAAAACTAGAGTTGGGTATTGGCCTTAAAAATGAAGTGACAGTAGATGTACTGATCATGGTTCTGAAGAGGAACAAGTGACAGAAGGGATATCTAGAAGACAGAAAGATTGGCACTGCCTGTCTCCCAACAGAAAGGCCAGGAATTCATGTAGTTGGTTATCCTGGCTGTTCTTCAGTATATGTTGGAATTTCAAAGATGTAGGTCCTCATAGCACTGAAGGAATGCCTCAGACGCAGAAGAGACAAACTCGTCAGTAAGAATGAGAGCAAGCAGGCACAAAGCAAAAGTGTCCTTCTTCCTTGTCTGCTACACTAAAGAATGTGGCCCAGATGTATTGTGGGTCACCTGATACGAACCGATCTGGATTTAGAGAGAGCCTTCTCACCACAAATGATATAGTTGAGAGAAAAAAAAATCCCTCACAGATGTGCCCAGTTGCTTAGGTTTAGTTGATTCCAAAAGTGGTCAAGTTGACAACCAAGATTAGCCATCACAGGGGGTTAGAAAGATGACCTGGGGTGAAGGGAGTTACATAGCTCCTGTGTAGTAAAGAAAACACTGAGGGAAAAAGTGTCAACTCTCACAAAAACATGAAATATGCACAGAGAGTCTGGATTATGTATACTATTGGGTTTTATGTAAATTATTTGACTGTGAAGGAGCTAAGTACAAAGAGATATTTCATTGTATGAGCTGCTAAGCTAAACAAACCTATATATTTTAAGGGTATCTTGATTCCAAAATTTGGGTCTAAAAATATGTTGCTTTGGAAAAGAGGTTCTTCCTGTGCTTCCACAGAGGATAAGAACCTGTGGATTGCTTCCAGACTAATGTGGTTTGAAGGACTAAGATTCCCATAAAGGTGCTGTGAACACCTCCAAACATTACCTCATCCAACACAAAGCAGAAAGAAGTTTGGACAGAACTATGCCCAAATTCCCAAATATTGGTTACAAATGTCTGTTTACATTTAAAGGGTATATGTCATAGAGATTTGTATTGGTATGGATTTTGGTTTATTGATACAAATTTAAGGTCAATTTTATTATATGTATATTTCTGCTCTTGATTGAGGTATTGTGTTTGTGCAGCTCATTTGAAAATGTAATGTATAATTTAAAAAATATAGATTAATACATAATCATCTATAATAGTCAAGCTTGTAGTCATATTAGTTAGGTTTTCTAGATATTTAGAGATATATTTCAGTTAGATAGAAAATCTTCAAATCTGTCAGAGACCTTCATAATATGGCATTTAAAATGTTTTAGTAACTTGGTACTTTTCATGACAGTGATACACATCTGCTCCTGGCAGCACCAATTATTTCAAGAGGAAGATGGACATTGAAGAGGCTCCTTATGGAGTTTGCTAGCCATTTGAGCAAGAAACTGCTTTTGCCTGGACTGCTTGATGTTATGCGGTGTGGGCTAATATGGGACCCACTGAGAAATGACTGCTGAACTTGCCTATAAGTGAGATGGTCATTCAGGGCTCCTGAAAGAGTCTTCCAGGCATTCTGCAGGACACAGCAGAAGGCAGCTGATAAACTTTGCCATTACAAGTCAGAGGAGATCGTCAAATTTCCTGCTTTATGGAAAAGTCTGCAAGATACTATGAGCCTGTGGGCTGAACGATAGAGAAGAACTTTAAGTGACTGTCCAGGCAGTGAGATATCTCTGTCAATTCTACAGTTTTGGAAGTTGTTTACAATGCACTTCTTGTTTACTTAGGTAATATTATAACCTTCTGGAGTCCTTGATGGAGTTGAAGAATAGATATAGTTTTTTTTAGTCATGATAAAAGATAAAATAGATATAAATATTGTAGCTATAATTCTTGCTTGATAACTTTCTGTTGTATGTAATCTTGCTATATTAAAGTTAAAACCTTCCTTTTTATTTAAACAGAAAAGGGGAAATGGGCATGGGAAGTCCTTCTGTCTATATGTTACTTTTATTGGTTAATGAATAAATCTGTTTTGGCCAGTGACTTAGCAGAATAGAACTAGGTGGCAAAACTAAACTGAATGCTGGGAAAAAAAAGCAGAGTCATAGAGAAGCCATGAAGCCTCTGCTAGAGACAGACATGCCAGAACCTTGCCGGTAAGCCACAGCCATGTGGTGATACAAAGGTTAATAGAAATGGGCTAATTTAAGATATAAGAGCTAGCCAGAAATATGCTTAAGCTATTTTCTAAGCAGAGTTTTAAATAATATAGTTTCTGCATGATTATTTCAGGGCTGAGCAGTCAGGAACAAACAAACAGGCTTCTGCCTAGAAGGCACAATGGATTCTAGTTCAAATGGGAAATGAAATCCATGTAACAATTAAAACAACCTGAAATGCATAAAATAAATGTACTTTTGTTCTCTTAACCTAAAGAAAACCATTTCCTCACTGTGATGAAAAACTTTGACTGTCTCCTTTTAGGGTTTCTATTGCTGTGATGAAGCACCAAGACGGAAAAGCAAGTTGAGGAGAAAAGGTTTTATTTGGTTTACACTTCCAGATCATAGTCCATCATTGGAGGAAATCAGGGCAGAAACTCAAGCAGGGCAGGAACCTGGAGGCAGGAGCTGATGCAGAAGCCATGGAGGGGAGCTGATTACTGGCTTGCTTCCCATGGCTTGTTCAGCCTGCTTTCTAATAGAACCCAAACCAGCCCAGGGATGACTCTGTCCAACATGGGCTAGGCCCTCCTCAATTGATCACTGATTGAGAAAATACCTTACCGCTGAATCTCAAGGAAGCATTTCCTCAACTGAGGATTCTTCCTCTGATGACTCTTGTGTCTAGTTGACACACAAAATCAGCCAGTATAGTGACCAACCAGAAAGGAGTCATTTCCAATTCCAGTATCAATATTGTTGATACTACAATCTGATACCAATGATATCAAACACTAAAAGTGTCTTCTCAATATAGACTATTTTATATCTTCAGTGCCCACCGATGCTGCATGAACTTACCATTGTAAGCCATCTTTACTCTTAAAACTAGTGACATAGCAGACACCACAGTTGAAGTAAAGATTCTAATGCCGTTGGAGTTTCTTTAACAGATAGAAGTACTTGAGAAGGTATAAAATCATAACTAACTTACAAAACTAAATTGTAAAGCACCACTTACCTGTTCCTTCAAACATTTGTTTAATTAATATGATTTTAGTGGTAACAGTTACATGCTTACTGAGAAAGCTTAATTAAGAAATACAACGACGAAATTAGTAAAGATACTAAAGGAAGCCATCTGGACATTCAGGATCTCCACCCATAATGCCTGTGTTCATGTTATGTTTTTAAAGTGCATCTAGGAACAATTTAGAGAGCTGATAGAGCAAGACCAGATGCACTCTCTAAACTGATTATGAAGCAGATGGTTTTATGATCACATTTGTGTTGTAAAAGGTGCTATTCTATTATGTAAGATTCACATTTATGACACATGCTCCTCGTTTAGCATAGTCCTCCTGTCAGAATATCTCACACACTTCTTTCTACACATCTGTTCAGTAAGTGTGCAGATTGATTCTCTTAGGAGGATGGATAAATTTCCCAATTACGTTGTTCAAAGGATGTTGTATACACAGCTCTAATTTTCATACTGACATGATGACATCAGTACAACTCACAGTATGGGGAAGGATGAAAAAATCAACACAGATGTTTAAAAACAGGGCTGAAATGTGTCCATTTCACAAAATCTATAATCCATGTAACCTAGTAAGATTGTATATAACCATTTTGTTCTTTTGCAAAAAAAAAATCACCACAAGGTTGTTTAAAGTCAAGGTACAGTACAACTTAGAAGTAAATCTATATTAAGAACTATAATTGAGATTATTTTTCTGAGACTCCTAAATACTAAATATTTGCCATTACTTAACCATAATAGAAAACAAGTGTTTCTGTTGAAATAAGCATACCTTTTTAAATAAACCAATTGAAAAGCTGTGTCTGTTATTTGTACAGTAAATTTTAATTTTTTACTATTTTTAGATGCAGTAAAATGGCTAACATACGTTTGCCTTTTCTATAAACTCAGGCTTATGTGTCTTCAAAACCTGGCACTTTTCCCTGACTAATCTGTGGAAGTAAATTAATTTCAAATTTGAGTGGTCTAATGGGAATAACCCTGCAATCTGAATTTGCTAGATTAGTGCTACTGGGAGAAGATCATATTCATTCAATTAGCATTTCTTAACTACCTACAAATGTTCCTAGAATTGCCACTGGGAAGAAAAATATAAGTGGATCTTTGTACTTACCTTCAAGAGAATCTTAGTCCAGCTCAGTAAAATATTCCCAGTTGGGTAATAGTGGTACTATTACCTTGGGAGTAACCAATAATCATCTAATGGGACTTAAAAGTCACTCAGTAGGGGGTAATTTATGTCTGGAACTGAAAACCTAAACAACTACCCACAGCTGGTGAGGTCATGAATAAGGACAACATATTACTGTCACTTTTTTCTTCTTTTTCTTTTTTTTGGGGGAAAGGGGGTGGGGTTTTTTGGTATAGGGTTTCTCTGTAGTTTTGGAGCCTGTCTTGGAACTAGCTCTTGTAGACCAGAGTTGGCCTTGAACTCAGAGATCTGCCTGCCTCTGCCTTCCGAGTGTTAGGATTAAAGACATGCACCACCAATGCCCGGCTTTACTGCCACTTTCCAAAACCAATAAAATTCCTAAAACAGTCTAAATATTTGTCCCTAGATGAAGAGATAAGTGTAACATGAGGGTCCAGCTTGTTGGGGTTTCCGTTCCGCCTGGTACCCCACAGCTGGTAAATCCCAAGGAAAATCAATCACAAGACTCCATAAGATTATAAACTGATTGGCCCATTAGGTCAGGCTACTTATTAGTTCTTATGACTTATCTTAACCCATTATTCTGATCTATGTTAGCCACATGGGCTCAGTACCTTTCTCAGTGTGACAGCTTACATGTTGCCTCTTCGGTGGTCTGCGCAGGAATGGCTGAGGAACCTCCCTGCTTCCCAGAATTCTCCTGTTCTCATTGCATCACCTCTGCTTCCTGTCTGGTTTTCCCGCCTATACTGAATGCCTGGCCAATCAGCGTTTGATTAAAATATGATTGATAGAATACAGACAATTCTCCCATATTATTCCCTGTTTTATTTAAAAAAAAAACAAAGGAAAATACCCATAATCCATTTGTTGGGAATGTGGGCGTAGTATTTCAGGCTACTTCCTGCTGGTTGGGGGCGCTGATGATCTTATGGGAACCTAAAGAAAATTTAGAGTTATAATCAAGTCCTGACTGAAGTATCCTGTGAGTCTCGATCATCTCAGGCAGCAGTCTTGAATCTGTTCTGGATGTAGAACTCAGACATCTGGGCCATCTGTTCCTGTCAGAGATTTTTCAGGTGGCCTCCCTTGGTCAAAGATGATTTTTCTTAACTCTGAATAAATCCACAGCCTCTCATTTTCTGTGGAAACAAAAGCAAAATCTCTTCTCCAAAGTAACATACCTTTTGACTTCAATTTTGAAGCCAAGGTATTTTCAAAATGCCTATCTTGGATTAATTCTGTAGCATTTATAAGCAAATATTTTTTAGCAGTTGTTGCTCCTTCCTCAGCAATCAAACAATTCAAAGAGAGCATAGTAGCATACAGTATCAAGATTCTCTGTTTATTTTCCATCTTTATGTGGCTTTATTTCAACCTCTATTTCTTTTATTTTGACTTTTAACTTTGGTCTTTTTGAGACAGGTTCTCTGTATATATCTTTGTCCTGGAATAACTCTGTAGACCAGGCTGTCCTTGAACTCACAGAGATCCTCCTGTCTCTGCCTCCCCAGTGCTGGGATTAAATGTGTATGCTACCACACCTTGAACTCACAGAGATCTGTCTGTCCCTGCCTCCCAGGCATTGGGATTAAAGATGTACACTACCACACCTTGAAGTCACAGAGGTCAATCTCTACCTCTGTCCCTTGAAGTCACAGAGGTCAATATGCCTCTGTCTCCCAGGCATTGGGATTAAAGGTGTGTACCACCACACCCTATGTCTCCCTTTTCTTCTTTTTTATTTTTAATGACTTTAACCTTTAACCTGAATATGTTTTTAACATACTGTAAACCAGTTAGAGGTTTTCTTCCTCTTTGAATCTCTCTTTACTGTATATCTCTCTTTTTCTGACTACATAAGCCTTTAATTTACTAAGCAATATGGAGAGCCGTGGCTTTCCTTAGCTTTCCAGCCTCACGGCTGAGATACCAGCCAGAGCTGCAGTTCACTGCCACAACTCTCTGGCGTTTCAAGATCCTTGCTAGCAAGCAAGCTGCAGCATTCTGCTCACAGATGACACTCAGTCCGACTGCCTGCCTGAAAAAGTCAGAGATTGCCCTGGCAGGACAGCCCAGAAAACCAGCATTTTAAAACAGCGCAGCTTTTTTCCTGCTACGGCTGAAAACCGAAAAGCATGCGTTCAGCTTTTCATCAACACCATTTAAGTTTTTTGTGGCAGGACCTCTTAAAAGAGCTACAAAGTTTTGCAGCTAAAGCTGAGTCAGGAAGCATCTAAGAGCATTTGCTTGCCTCTAGCAAGCAGAGCAGACCCGAGAAATTGCTGCTACCAAGAAAACATGCTTTATTCTTTCCCAAGCTTTCTCAAGCTTTCTGTGGATTTGGTTATCCACGTGGGTGCCATATGTAACATGAGGGTCCGGCTTGATAAGTGTGGTTCTTTCCCTTCATCAAAGAAGCTTCTTTTTGTAGTAGATGGAAACCATCGCAGAAAGTTGCTGTTATCAATATCCAGGAAGAACAGACTGTAGAGTATACAGCCCCAACTGACACAACCACAACACAACTCACACCTGTGGCTCAGAGGACTTAGAAGAAGAGGACTGGAAGACAGAAAAAACCATAAGACCATGATGCTTGTTGTGAGGTAGTGTCTTCTAAGTATGAAAGGTAAGGTCCACCCTTAGAATCTCAAAACTATGGTCATCTAAACAAGACCCATACAACGACAACACTAGTTGATTTGCCAACGTGGATGGGGGAAATCTCACAGAGTCCTATGTCTAGATGAAAAGCTGCAAGCAATTAATGGCTGCTGAGAGAGAGAGAGAGAGAGAGAGAGAGAGAGAGAGAGAGAGAGAGAATCAATCTTCTTCAGGGGTGATCTCTGGTAGGTTACCCAATCTCAAGTGGTCAGCCCTAAATATGAATAAGTATGAGCAGCCCCAAGTGAACTCAGCAGGCTATATGAAGTCATGAACTTGAGAGAGGGTGGGGTAACATAGGAGAACTTGGAGGGGTAGAGGGAAGGGTGGAAATGAAGTAAACATAGTATTCATATATGAAATTCTCAAAAACTGCTCTAAATTTTTTATTAAAAACATACATAGTTAAATGAGGCTCAGGCCCCTAAAAAAAAAAAAAGAAAAGAAGAGACATATGCCTGGTGATAAATCAGGTTGAAAATTTTTCATAAATTTTAATGGGATTTATTACAAAGTAAAGTTTATTAATATCTACTAAAACTCATTAATAATAGCAACTTTTGACACTTTGTGTTTTAATGGTTGCCGTGAGATCAATTTTAGTTTTTAGAATAAATGGAAAATTTTTATTAAATAGCAAATAAAGCCATTCATTGTTGCATAAAAATGAAAATAATTGTATGTGTATAAGGATGTATAGTGTGGTTCTTAGAGAGAATTACATATTATGGATAATATATCTAATATTTGTATATAAATATTACGTATAGTTACAAACTTGTAACGCTATACTATAAAAAATAACACACATGATTGTATATATTGAGAGAATTTGCATTATTATAAAACAAATACTAAAATGTAATTTAATGAAGGGCCTGAATGGCCACCAGAGTGGGAGAGTGGGAGAGCTAGTCCAGACCCTCATCTGCCATTCAGCTGAGTGAACAAGGGAGAGACGCCTAACCCATCCCCTCACCACCTATGGCAGGTGAGATAATTGGCCTCAGGGACGTAAGAGCAGGAGAGCTGGCTCTGGCCCTCCCCAGCTGCAGTACTCCAGAGAGTGGGCCATTCACCTCACCTAGGCAGCACAGTAGGAGTGGCCTTGGTGGTATGGTTGTGGGAGAGCCAACCCTGAGGGCCTGAGAGCAGGAGAACTGGTATCTGCAACCCTTGCTACCTTCGCATTAGGTGAACTAGCTGGGGAAGTGCTGGGAGCTCCCCCTGGTGGTGAAGATGAGGTAGCGCAGGCAGGGTGACCAAGCCAGCTACCAAGCAGGCCCCAGAACCAGGCCCATCACAACTACCTCCACCCAGCCACAACATTACGTGCTGGAGCACGTGAAAGGGTTGGTCCTGCAGACCCAAAGCTGCAGTATCTTCACGAAACAGGGCAACAACAGAATATCCAAGGAGAGTCCCAGTGAGGGCTCATCATCAGTAGTGTAGCAGAAGCCAGAGGCCTCAAACCAGACCAAAGACTCATTGTAACAAACACTAGCAAGTAAAGATGTATAGACTAAAGGGTAAACTGTGTGACTCACTGTGTCATGCTATAGCTTCCACAATGATTTTTTTCTCTTACATTTTATTTTATTTTATTTGCGGGCAGAGGTTGCAAGGGCAGAGGGCAGATATGAAGGGATAGGAAGAGGAAGAGGAATGGGATTAGGGTGCATGAAATGAAATCCACAAAAAAAATCAATAAAACATTTTTTGAAAAATGAAGGGCCTGAAGATATAGGTGATGGAAGACAAATTGTAAGTTGCAGAAAGTATACTGAAGGAGTTTAGAAAATTCAGCCGTTTAAGGATAGAAAATGAAATCAGGTCAGGTAAGATATACAAATTACAGGAGTGTGGGCATCCTGCACCAGATTAAACAAACAGTTCACAGGAAACAGCCCTGCGGGTTTCTCCTGATGCCAGCTGGAGTGATATAACACTTTGAGTGATAGAAGGAAATAAGTATCTTGCCAGAAGCATGCCCTAAAACTAAACATTCATCAGGTAGGAAAACCAAGCAGTGGGAATAGCCTTCGCAAAGTTTCAGAGCTTTGGAGGGATGGGCCTTTATAGGGATTACAGATCATTCCTGAGAACAGAATACTCAGCTCAAGGCAGAGGGAGGGGTTGGAAAAAACCCATAGGTGGCAGTTACTTAGATACAGTTAGATAGGAGGAAGGTGCTCCAAGGCTGTTACAATCAATGTATGACTACACCTGATAATAAGGAAATGCACATTTTTTATATGCCAGAAGAAAGAGATTTTGGGGGATTTTTTGTTTTTTTGGGAGCCAAAGGAGAATATTTAATAGCTTGTAGATGAGAGCATCCCTTCCTTTTCAATCATGTTTCCTTTTGACGATGCAAAAGTTGAGCAGCATCATGAAGTCCTGTCAGCAACTCAGACTTCATGCCCCATACCCCTCTATCCCCATCACACTGCAGAATGGCAATTATATATTATCACAAAAATAGCAAAGTTGGTTACAAGTTTTCTACAGATAATCTAGCATCTGTGGCTTGGAGATTTCACAACTACAATATAACTCATTTTTTACTAACCCATACCAGAAATGGGAAATTTCTCTCAGTACACTTAGCTTTACTAGCTAAATATTACCCTCTAGCAACTCTCCAGATGACCACTTTCTTGTGTTTCTCCAATTTTTCTTCCCACTAAAATACATGAGTACATAAAATACATATATTTTCGTCATCCTTCCCCTTCCACCTCTAACTCCTCATATGTCTCACTACCTGCCCCCATCTACATGTATTTAGAACTTGTCTGTGGAGAAGCATTCACCCCCTCCAGTCATTGACTGCCTATAGTTTTTCACTTAGGGCTTGTAAAAGAAGACTTTTCTCTGTCTTGCCCGGTCCCAGTGGACCAGTTTCTCTCTGCCCGCTGGTACCTGGAGTCGCTTATGAAATAATCACTCAGAGTCTAAATATTAAATATAATTGTTTGGCCAATGGTTCAGGCCTCGTACTGGCTAGCTCTAATTATAAATTAATGCATTTTTATTGACATGTGTGTCACCACATGGCCGAGGTGTTAACTGTAACCTGGCACCTTTCTTCTGTAGGTTGCCGCTGGCAACTTTCTTCTTTGACAGCTTTGTGGTGTCTCTTGTTCCTCATTCTCTATCTGTCTGTCTATCTGTGTTCAAACTTCCTGCCTAGGTATATTCTATCCACCCATTGACTGAAACAGCTTTATTCATCAACCAGTAAAAGCAACACATATACAGAAGGACATCCCACATCAAGGGCTGGTGTCCTATGGGATTCTCCCACATTCATGAAGAGAATTAACTACTACCATCTTGCTAAGTTGCTGGTTTCCAATTATCTTCTAAGTACTGATCCTGATATCCACAAGTAAGTGTAACTCTCACACCTCCCCAAAGAAGCTCCTCTTTTTGCAGTGGACAGAAACTATTACAGGAATACTTAGTGGGTCAAAATGGAAAGAATCATCAACAGGGGTTTGCTCAGTCCTATGTAGGGCCTCTATAACACAACCTCAACAACAAAAAGGGATATTGAAAATTCTTAGCTTATAGCAATATGAGGGAGGGTGTAAAGTCATTCAAATCGATTTAAACACTATGCATATGCATCTATATCAAACTGTACTGGCTAGTTTTAAGTCAGGTTGATACAAGGCAGTGGTTCTCAGCCTGAGGGTCACAACTCTTTTGGGGGTCAAATGACCCTTTCACAGGGGCCACCTAAGACTATAGAAAACATGGATGCATTGTAATTCATAACAATAACAAAATTACAATTATGAAGTAGCAATGAAAGCAATTTTATGGTTGGGGGTCACCAAACACGAGGAACTGTATTAAAGGGTTGCAGCATTGGGAAGGTTGAGAACCACTGAGCTAGAGTCATCAGAGATGAGGGAATCTCAATAGAGAAATGATTCCACAAGATCAGGCTGTAGGCAAGCCTGTAGGGCAATTTCTTAACTAGTGATTTATATGGAAGGGCTCAGCTCACTGTGGGTGAAGCCATTTCAGGGCTGATGGTGTTTCTGGGCTCTACAATAAGGTAGGCTGAACATGCTGTGGAAAGCAAACCAGTACACAGCTTCTGCATCAGCTCCTGCCTCCAGGTACCCACTCTGTTTGAGCTCCTGTCCTCACTGCTTTTTTGGTGAACTGTTATATGGAACTGTGAGGGAAACAAACCCTTTCCTCCCCAAATTGCTTTTGGTCATGGTGTTTCATCACAACAAAAGCAAGCCTAACTAGGACACAAACATCACGTGGTGTTCTATTAATGTTCATTGCTATGTTTTATGCATCGATTTAAAGCACATTGAAAATGCCAAGTTGGGAATATATGGAGCTGCAGAGAGTGTGCTCATTTTATGGTAAACATATTTGGATTTTATCTTGTAATCAGTGAGGAAATACTGTCCAATTTCTGGAGAGAAGTAGTGTGGTTGCACATTCTATTCCCGATTACTCCTCTAGGCACAGCATAGAACTTACAGTGAACACTGCCAATCTAGAGGCAGAAGGACCAGCCAGTAGTACTATTCTAAGGTCAAGTGAGAGATGATTAATGCCCCATACTGATGTGTGGCAGTAAAGGGCAAGTGAAAGATGACTGGTATCCCAGACAGAGATGTAACAGGAGGGAGGAAAGGCCTGAAGAGAAGGAGACAGGGGAAAGGACCACTTCAGCAATTGATGCAAAATGTTGAAAGGGGAAAATTCATGATATTGGGCTTGTGGAACAAAGCTAGTCACAATATAAGTAATGGAAGGGTTTGTATAGGGAAAGTAATGTGAACTGTTTTTATGACATAGGAGGAACACCAGTGTGAACTAATCAAAAATCATTCGGGTTAGAGAAACGAGACAAGAATGAAAATTGTGAAATACCTCTTAACAGTTTTCAATATTGAGATTCCAATGTTCAGTTCCCTGTCAGTCGTAGATAGACTAAATACTCAAATCTAAAATTAAAAATTAGCGGCCGAAAAAATGGAAATCAAAAGGAGTTTACAAGATTCTGACAGAAGTATATATTCTTGCTTGGATAAAAAATGCATTTAAACATGACCAGCAATCTGCAAGCAGCCTTCACATTCTTAAAATAGCTAACAAGTTGAGTTAAAGCACTTCAAATTGTTCCGATACCTTAAAACACATGGAACAAGGACACGTCACTCCTCTTTCCTGCTAGGCACTGACACTATTTTTTTTATTTGATAACAGTTAGCTATGCCATCCTGAAAACCACAATATAAAGTCGGTGATGAATGTACTCAGACCCTGGAAGATATGTTAAATAGCAGTGAGTTACATAGCTTTTTACTTTAAATGAAGCACTGAAGCAGAGAGGATTAAGACACTCGGGAAGCTCATGAAACTTACAAGAATCCCTATCCCCAAGATTATAAAAGTAGTGAACAATCACTGCGGGGGGCGTGGGGTGGGGGGTTCTTTGTGAAACTGCCTGCAAGTTGTGGGAACTTCAGTGGTATAGCTTTCCTTAGTTGTCAACATGCTGTGTGGTACTGCAGCTGCCTGGGTCACTCTCCTGCGAGGAACCCCAATACACTCAGCAAAGTGTTTTACATAGCAAGACTTGATGGAATTATCCCTTGGTTCTGCCGCTATCTGGTCTGCCGTAGCTGTTTATTCTCATGCGCACATCGTAACAGAGGGGAGCCCTTTTACTGTTTCATAAGTGGACATTTATATTTGGTATAATATTCAAATACTCTTATGTCATTAAATGTTTCTGTACAGAGGCTGAGGATGTGCAGTGATACACCACCGCCACCAACCACTGCATTTCAAAGTATTAACCTTATGAAGCTCTCTCATGTTAAATGCAATAAGGAAATTAAAAAGTATACTGCCTGGAAATTAGAAAATAATGTCACATTCATTTCTATGGATAGACCTTTACTTTCACACTATTGAAGAAGACATCAATGATCTTAACTATGAAGTAATATTAAAATATAAAATTTTATATTTATAAAGCCAAGTAGCATTGGCTTTCATTGTTTAAAGCAGAGCTATGTGAATAATTCATTACTTTGCTAAGTTCATAAGTTCATTTTTCTTATTTCTGTTTAGATACAGAAATATACACTGAACGTACATAAAATCATTTAATATTAAAATCTTATTAAATTCATAACCAAAGCTGGCATTTGTCAAACTACTTCTCTCAGTATATGGCTAGCACTCCATAAAACATTTCACAATGCCAGAGAACTTTCATTTTGCCTGCTCAACTTTGTCCATCTATCTTTACTCCAGAGAGCATTCACTTACAATATTAGCCTGTTGGCCTCCACAGAACATTGAATTTTATTATATTTAGGTTTTCAATTAGTGTATTATTAGTGTTTTTCATATTAACGACTGGGTGTATGCTAAGCAAAATATAATTGTTTGGCCACAGACAAGATAATAAATTAAGAGCCAACTTTAACTCAGAATCCATCAGCCTCTTTCTCACTTACCCTCCCTTTATAGCCCTGCACTGAGGCCCTCGTAGCTCAATACTTAAGGCAATGGAGGCCCTGCAGCATGAGAGTCTGTGTTACTATAAAAGCAGTGCTCATCCTTCCAAGATAAAGACCAGAAACTTGTGACTACTTAATTTCAGCACCATTAAAACTATATATCTGGTTTCATTCTAATAGCAAAAACTTACCAACCCTATTTAAAACTGATTTCTATTCTGATAAAGATAAATAAAACATTCAAATCAGCATATGATCAAAATATATAATCAAGCACCACTTCCAAAATCTAAAATAAATTAGGTCACACAAGGAATAAATTAAAAGTATGGTTATCATAATTTCCTCCTTGCAAGTCTTTTTTTCATTGCTCATGATTTTTTTCTTTAAAAAAAATGTTTATGTGTATACACACAGAGAGAAAGTTAGACATAGGCTTTCTTCTTCTCTTCTTTCTTCCTCATATAATTAATCCAATTTTCCCCCACACACAGCTTCATTTCTACTCTCATGTTATGACACGTTACAAATACATGTTTTTATGTATATCTATAAAAGCTAGCAACCATAAATGTGAGAAACCCAGTACGTGTCCTTGTTATACTGTTTTTATTTGTATGCTGTGACTATCACCAGTCAAATTCACTTTTCTTCAACCAATGTAACATTGTTCTTTTTATGGTTAAAAATTTCTACTGTACAGGTATATGACATTTTCTGGACCCAGTCCTTTGATGCTGGACACTTAAATTCATTCCATAACTTAACATTTGTAAATAAAGGTGCAATAACTACTAATGCACAAGCATCTGAGATAAATTAACTTAAAATTCTTCAGGTTAAACCAGAAGTAGTATAACTGGACCATACTGCTGAGTGACTTTAAGTTTTTGAGGAGCTTTCATAGTTACTGGTCTAGTTTATGTGCTCACCAGCAGAGTATCATATTCACTTTGGTCCACATCTTCATCAGTATTTGTCATTTTCTCAATGACTGACATTCTGATTGGGGTAAGATGATTTGCACTCTCTCTTGACTAATAAAGTTCCACATGTTTTCATATTTTTTTGTATTTTACCTTTGGAGAATTGACAATTTCATTACTTATCCTTTTGTTTTAGTTGGGTTGTTTGACTTTGCTTGGTTTTTGAGTTCCTATATAGTTTATAGATTACTCTTCTGTCAGACATACAACTGAAAGGTTTCCTCTCTTTCTTTAAGCTGTCTTTTCACTCAGTTACCTGTTTTCTTCATTGTACAAAAGCCTTATTTCATGATATCCTGTTTATCTATTGTTGGCATTATTTCTCAAACAACCCTAATCTTATTCAGAAAGGCTTTACCTATGACTGTATCTTGACAAGTTTTCTATAATCTCTTCTCTAATTAGTTTCAGATATTCATTGAAATCTTTGATGAATTTAGAATTGATTTTTGTGCAGGGTGAGAAATAGGACTCTCATTTCATTCTTCTGTATTTGCACACCCAATTTTACCAGAATCATTGTTGAAGAAGTTACCTTTTCTCCAAGTGCATTTTTGGCATACTTTTCAAAAATCAGGAGGCTGTCATGTGAGTTTATAGCTAGGTATTTCTATTCCACTGATGTATATGTAAAAGTTGTTGACTTTTTTATATATTGTCGCTTTACTGAAAATGTTTATTCAGTTTTCCCATAGAGTCATTGCTGTCTCTCTTGTTTATAGAATAATTTCATGTAAAAATAATGATAGTTCTTTCATCTATTAAGAAAAAAATTAATTCACTGGTAAATGGATGGAGCTGGAATCATTCATTCAGAGTGAGTCAACCCAAACCCAGACAGACTGTCACATGTTTTCTCTCATGTGTGGATGTTAGTAGTGTTAAATCTTCAGATATGTGCATTTTGCTTCGCACACCCATAATGGTCAGAAAATTATTAAATAAAGGGTCATTGGGAGGAACATTTGAGGGAAATAGAATGAATAGCATAAACAGTTAAAAGGGAATAAAGGAACAGGAAGTGTTAATCTGGAGTGAGGGAGCAGATGGTAGGGACTAATAACAACAAAGAGCTTTGGGGGGGGGGGAAAAATGGAACCTACTCCTGGAGAAGTTTCTCCCTAAATAGGAAAGAACTCAAGCTTTCTGCATGGCAGGCTACCCGAGAGGAAGAGATCTTCACTCTGCATAGCTGCATATATTTTTAGCTCTCCCAGCTGCATTAGTCAGGCTTCTCTGGAAGACCAGAACTGATAGAATGGATATAAATAGGGTTTGTTACAGTCGTTTACAGGCTGTGGTCAAGCTAGTTCAACAGTGACCGTCTACCAATGGGAGGCCCAGGAACCCAGTAGTTGTTCTGTCCACAAGGCTAGATGTCTCAGCTGGTCTTCAGGGTACACCTGACTCCTGAACCAGGAGGCTGCGGTGTCAGTAAAGGAATCAACTTACCAGTGAGAACAAAGGCAAGCACACAAAGAGCAAAGGCTACTTCTCCCGGGTCGTTTATATAGGCTGTCACCAGAACGTGGGACCAGATGAAAGGTGGATCTTCCCACTTCAAATGATTTAATTAAGAAAAATCCCTCACAGGTATATTCAGTCTCTTGGGTTTTAATTAATGACAAATATAGTCAGGTGGACCACCAAGATGGCCATCACATCAGCTTTAAAAAAATAAAAGCTAATGATCTACTTAAATACCTCATGAAAATAAATGATCAAGGAAACTCTCACTTCTGTCAGTTGTTAACGAATTAACTTTCTAGGATAATGTAGACTGAGAAAGCTTTATTTAGAAGGTTAAAAAAAATGAAACCCACAGAAATCCGGTATGGAGGAAGATTTGGATACATAAGGGTTTGGTGGCCAAGTAGGCAATTCCATGAGACTGGACCATCTAGGAGCTACACACTGATGTCTCATTGGACTACATTTGGTCTTTCAAACAAGATGAGCAGAAGTCAAAGACAGGGAACACCTTAACTTAGAAAACCAGTATTTCTTTCAGATAAGGTGGAAACCAAGGATGATGTGGAAACCTACTCCTTCATATAAGGAGACTGCTGCCTCCTGTTTGTGAAATCTCAGTGTTTGGAGGTGGAGAAGGGCTGTTGTTCCTTTACCTTGCAGAACTCAGACAGTAGATAGCATTGATCTACACCTCTTTGACTGTTGATAACACTGAGAATATATATAAAAAGGTGACTTTCCCAGAGATTCAGGGTTAATAACTTTTAATATTTTTGGTAGATATGGAAGTATTGACTCATAGTATGTGGCTCTTAAATCTTGAGGATTCTCTTGGCAGGATTTAACTATTCATAGAATTTTAGTTTTCTCAGTTTGAGAAATTTACCATCTCATAGATTTGAAATTCTTATTTTCAGATTTAGGTAACATGGAGGTCAAAAGCCAAGTTTTATAATTAACTAATTTCTGAGGGTTTTTTTGCAAGTTCATTTAACCTATTGCTTAGCCTGCATTTATGATCACATTGATATAAATTTTATTTCTCTTTTGACTCTTATAGTCCTGAATATTGAAGTCTGACTTTGATATTTCCTATTCATAATATTCTCAATTTAACAGATACTCAGGCCCACTTTGTACCTACTCTGTAACTTTAGGAAGCAAAATTCACACAGTAGTCTATGTTAATACCCTGGATATTCTGCTAGATAGCAACAACAGAGTGGTAAAATCATACACAATTTATGCTGACAATGAACTTAAAAGTTTAATGGGAAATAAAAGCATTTAATATGGACATTAATGTTATACAGTTTTAAAACTTAAGAAAATAACATGGTCTAATAAAACCACAATAAAGACTGTTAACAAATATCATAAATTACTGATAGGATTGATAGGATTGATAGGACTGATAGGATTGGAAAACCATGATATGGTAGTACTAAAATGAACTGAATAGTCATGGGGCTTGAATGACAGGCTAAACCATGTCAGACCTTATACGACACAAAATATAAATGAAGAGATTAAAGGTTGTAAATTGGATAAGCAACATAGTCTCCTTTTGAGGGAATGGCATGGCAGCATATAAAACTACAGACTTAGGAAGAGCATCAGTTTTCTAGCAATTTCTACCACCCAGACAAGATATGATGAGTATAGATAATAACATGGAGAGAATGAAAGGATTTGAAAGACATTTCACTGCCTTTTGAAAGCAAACATAAGGTAAGTTGTCCCATCACAGGCATTGGGAATAAACTGAGCTCATTCACAAGCCATGACAACCTTACCACCGAACAGGTACAGCTAAATGCATAGAAGAAGGAAGCCAACTGATCGTAAGCATTTTTCTGAATTGATTTTCATGCAAAGTACGTTTTTCAAAGACAAGAGCTGACATTTTTTAAAGTGTACAAGTGTATTACTAAAATTTAGCAGAAAAACTGAAGTAACCTGTTTAGAACAAAGCCAAGTACCTGTTGGCTTTACAAACTATTACATCTATCAATCTATATAACTTTTAAGAAAGCAAAATTTTATCAATGGCCTTTGTCACAAGCTTATGACACATATCAATAATAAAAATCAAGTTTAATTTAGTATTATTGATTTTGTATTCTCCACGGAAGTCTTCCCCCGTTGTTGTTCCCACACCCAGAGTGGCCTCTGCATAACCCAGTCCTTGGTTACACTATGTAGTTTGTTATTTCAGACATGATCAAGGCGTAGGTTTCAAACTTGGCACTATTGACAAATGGGCTATGTAATTCTTTATGGAATCAGTAACAACCATGCGGTTAAAGAAGAGTGTGAAAAGTCTGCTATGAAAAATTCCACTCTTCAGTAATGATTCTATAATAGACAATGATACATGTGGGAGACAAGAAAGGAAGCCACTAGCTCATCCCACACTTTCAAATGACCTAATCTTCAAATAACTGTACTGACAGTCTTTATCTAGACTGCTGTGGCACAGTTTAGTGTCCAGATAACTGGTAATTGTAACTAGAGAGTGTTATGGCATTAAAATAGGAAGTAATTGATGCAGTGATTATTTTCAAAGAGATGAAACTGAAATAATACTTGACGTCACAAAATAAATCAACAACAATCAATTCTCTTCTAGTCTACCCCTTGGTAGGTAAACAGCATCCCTCAGAGAAAAGTAAATGACATGCTCACTAGCTCCTTAAGCTAGTCATCATGATTCTATCCATTTTATCCAAAATTTGCTTTTAGGTTACTTTATATTTCTTAATAAAATTATTTTAATGAATGCATATTAATTATAAGCTTATGTTTTATAAGATTATCAACATAGTAAGCCTATGTAGAACATAGTAAGCTTACTACATTTTCATACATACATACAGGAAGTACAATAGTGTAATTATATATTAACTATATTTTTAAGGTTTGGTTTTGGGGATTTTTTTCAGGTTATTATTATTATTACTATTAAAAATTTTCACCTCCTCCCCACCTCCCATTTCCCTCCCCCTCCCTCTCCAGTCCAAAGAGCAGACAGGGTTCCCTACCCTGTGGGAAGTCCAAGGTCCCGCCCCCCACATCCAGTTCTAGGAAGGTGAACATCCAAACAGACTAGCTTCTCCCAAAGCCAGTACATGCAGTAGAATCAAAACCCAGTGCTATTGTCCTTGGTTTCTCAGTCAGCTGTCCTTGTCAGCCACGTTCAGAGAGTCCGGTTTGATCACATGCTCCATCAGTCCCAGTCCAGCTGGCCTTGGTGAGTTCCCATTAGATCAACCCCACCATCACAGTGGGTGAGCGCACCCCTCGTGGTCCTGACTTCCTTGCTCATGTTCTCTATCCTTCTGCTCCTCATAAGGACCTTGGGAGCTCAGTCCAGTGCTCCAATGTGGGTCTCTATCTCTCTCCATCCATCACCAGATGAGGGTTCTATGGTGATATGCAAGATATTGATCAGTGTGGCTATAGGATAGGACCAGTTCAGGTGCCCTCTCCTCAGCTGCTCAAGGAACAAGCTGAGGACATCTCCTTGGACACCTGGGAACCCCTCTAGAGTCCAGTCTCTTGTCAACCCTAAAACAGCCCCCTTAACTAAGGTCTATACTTCCCTGCTCCCATATCCACTCTTCCTCCATCCCAACCATTCCATTTCCCCATGTTCACTCCATCCTCCCCTTTTCACTTCTCTTTAAGCCTCTATGCTTACTTCCATAGTGTCCAGACTAATAGATGACATCATCAAAATTGTTTAAGTGCTCCTTTTCCTAAATTCAACATCTGTAATTTGTTTTCTTTTTCTCTTAGACTTTGGGGGTCCATCATCCAACTCCCAAATAAATAAATACATGAAGACTTATTATTACTTATAAATGCCCAGCCTTAGCTTGGCTTATTTCTAGGCAGCTTTTCTTTTCTTTTTTAAAAAATTTATTTATTTATTTTATGTATATGAGGTTCTTTCTATCTGCATGTATGCCTGTGTGCCAGAAGTGGGCATCAAATCCCACTATAGATGGCTGTGTGTCACCATGTGGTTGCTGGGAATTGAACTCAGGACCTCTGGAAGAGCTGCCAGTGCTCTTAATTGCTGAGCCATCTCCCCATCCCCATAGCCAGCTTTTCTTAACTTAAATTATCCCATCTATCTTTTACCTCTGGGCTTTTTCTTTTTTCTATTTCTGTATGCCTTTTCTTTCCTTCTTACTCCATGGCTTGCTGTGTGGCTGGTCCCCAGTGTCCTTCTCTTTCTTCCCTTGCTCCTCCATCTCTCTTCCCAGATTTCTCCTCCCATTTATTTTCTCTGCATGTCAGCCCCTCGCTATTGGCTGTTCAGTTCTTTATTAGATCAATCAGGTGTTTTAGACAGGCAAAGTAACACAGTTTCACAGAGTTTAACAAATACAACACACCACTGCATCATTTAAAAAAATATTCCATAGCATAAACCAACATAATACATCTTAAAATAATATTCTACAACAAACAGCCTCACCACATTTATTGTTACTTACTAGATGACAGAAATTCTGCTAGGGGCTCTATCCTGGTTTTGATGGACAAGTGATCCAACATATCTGCAACAAAATTCTTTTCTTTTAAATGATAACAAATTTAAAATTAAAATGTTTTCTCCAAATAGCATTTAATATAATTCAGTTTGGTCTCTCCTAAATTTCCATCTTTATGATTGAATAGAATCCAGCAAAAGTTCTAAAAACTGGCTATTATTTTACACATCCATATTCACAGATATCTTGGAATATGCTTCTACCAGTTTAGCAAGATTCACAAATTGTTTTTTCTCAAAAAATTGCTTTGTTTTGAATTCAAAATTTTTAAAAACAACAGTAGTATTAATTTCAGCAGGAATGTAAGAAATATATTTAAGAAATTTTAACTTTTTAAATTTCTCCATTTAACAATGTTTGAGGCAACCTTTAAGAATTCATTAAAATTATAAAATCTGTTCTAATGATTGGACAGTGTCTTTGATTACTTGATTTATTTAACTAATTTCCTCTGAATTTTTTATTTGGACTTTTTATAGAAATATTAATCCTTTTTTCAAAGCTGAACTCAGATACAACCTACTCCAGAAACCTTCTGTTCATATCACCTTCGCTTTCCTATAGTGCTTGTTGCATGACTCTTCCTGGGACAATGTAAAGAAACGTCACTTCACTCCAAACAGAACCAATGCAGACAACCAAAGAAAGCCTTCCATCGAAGTCCAGCTTAGCTCGTTTGGTTTACATACTGAAGCATGAGAACTTGAAGGCAGCTACATCACTAAAAAGACCCACTCCCAGCACGTAGGAACCAAAGGCAATGGCACCAGTGAAGAGCATCACTCCAATCAACTGTTGACTTCACATAATATCAGGAAGGAGAAGGGCCTTGTGAAGTGATCAGGAGCCTTCTGAGTCACATGAGCCTCCTTCCTCCAGATGAGAGAATGTTAACAGGATTGGTTTCTACAAGGTCTCCTTTGGGCGACCACAAAGACTTTGTTTCAGCACGAAACAAGCACCTTCATGCTATTAGGATTCTATTGGAAATTTATACTACTATTCCATGTGATAAAAATCTTTCTTTCTACCACAATTTTTAAACAATATATTTACTAATGTTTAATCTACTGAACACAGCAAATCATTTTGCAACTAGATGATTAAAATGATCGTTAAATTGAATCAAAGACCACTACTGCATTGAAAATGAATTGTAACTGGGCTTAAGTGTTTTCTAAGCATAAATTTCAATTACTATAGGTTTTGGTTCAATAATCTTGAGTTTTATAGTGAGGGAATATGTAAATAATAAAACCTGCATGTCACATGTATGAAGGGACTTAAAATTATTAAATGCATTAAATCATTAATTGTTGAGCAATCGGTAGATAGCTGGAAGAGGAAGAACAGCATGGTGCTCAGAAATTAAGATACCAATGACTACATATGAGGGGGTGTGGGAGGTCCTTCTGTCTATGTGTTGCTTTTATTGTTAATAAATAAAGGAACTGTTTTGGGCCTATAGCAGAGTTATAGGGGAACAGAGCTAGGTGGAGAAAACTAAATGGAATGCTGGAAGGAAGAAAGAGTTGGAGAGATGCCAAGGATCTGCTGCCAGATATAGATGTGCTAAAATTAATCTGTGATACACAGATTAATGGAGATGGGTTAAATTAATATGTAAGAGTTAGCCAGTAAAAAGTTAGAGCTAATGGACCAAGCAGTGGTTTAATTAATACAGTTTCTGTGTGATCATTTCGGGTCTAAGTTAGCTGGGCAGCCAGGAATCAAACAAGCGGCCTCCACACAACACATTGGCACCCAACTTATTTCCACAATGATGAGTCTTGAACTGCCCCTGTTAGCACTATGTCATTTGGCTTATTTGCCATTCACGAGACATGAATCATTCATACGCAATGCTAAGATCAAATACAATGATGAAAATAACAGCCATTTAAACTATAGAGAAGCAAATATTCTTCAAGTGTATGTTGGGTTTCCACTTAATCATCACAACCTGTCAGGTTATTACTCCCATTTTTTGCAAGTAAAAATCTTGGCATACACGATTTCTGAAGGGCAGACACCACAGCTGTTAATATGTAAAACTGAAGATTAGCCTTTTGCAATCTGACTCCAGAGCTCAAGTCTTTGGCTACAATTATGAGTTGCTAAGTAAGCATTGGCACCCTCACTTTATATTTGGTAAAATGAAGTTTTGTAAAATGGTAATTAGCTTTTTCAGACTATTGTGATCTATAATTTCAGCAATAAGACTTTTAGATTAGTAGTAAGTATAAACTCATAAATTTAATCAAATTATTCTGTTAAAATTCAAATGAAACCTGAGGGGGGGGATCACCTTTTGGAAGATGTTGTTAGGAATACTTCTTTTAAAAGCCTCTCTGCTGACACAAATAATTCCAACCAATCATCCCAGACTTCTTGGGTATAGGGATGTCAGGGGGCTGGGGTCTCACTTCCAACCAAACAGATGTTAAATTTGTAAAGATGAATATTTCCTGTCTCCTACTAGTAGTGTATTCTTTGGTATACTTATTAATTGAATCTTCAATAAATCTGATGGTTTACTGCAGTTTGTGACTCATTTAAAATAAAAATCCAAGCCCTCATCTTTAGCTAAATATAAATAGATTCAGAAGGCCCATCAAGCTTCTTTTTAATTTGGAAAAGGTTCTCACACACCATTCACGTAACTTTTCTCAGCTTTCCAACTTAGCTTTGGTGCCCAATTTAGAAAACAATACTGCCACCCAGAGGATAAGAGGTTGAAATGCACAGTCAAAAGAAGGAAAGTGTCACTTGTTTCCAATTGCAGAAACAGTTGTGTTGTGATCCGTTACTTGTGGAGTTACTGAAATAGTTCAACTACTAAAGGCTGTAATTTGCTTGTGTAAGAAAAATGACGCAATTCTTGGTAACTTACGTTTTCACCTTCGATGAAAGAAAAGCACAGTTGTATGGATATAACTATCTTCTTGGCAAAGTCTATTAACTTCCAAACAACTACATTGGGATTTCAAGGTATATAAAAAATATTCTAGATAGAAGAATTTGGCTAAATCTGTCGACATTGAAGACAACAATGAGACCCTCTAGCAACCAGTGCTAACCCCACCTAAAACAAAAACAAAACAGGGACTAGAGAAATGGCACAGTGACTAAGAGCACAGGCTGCTCCTGCAGAGGACATGAATTTAGCTCCCAGCACCCACCGGGTGGTTCACAACCGTCTGTATCTCCAGTTCTAGGAGATCAATTCCATCTTCTGGGCTTTGTGATACACAAACACTCATACAGACAAGACAAACACTCATACATAAAAAATAAACAGCAGCAACAACAAAAAAAAACTTCTAGAAAATGAACTATCAATTTGACAAATTTGTAAATTTTAAGAAATATAAAGTGCTGATATTTTATCTAGTTATTGTCAATGCAGATACAGACAATGAATGATTGGTATATTTATTTTCCTGGCATTATTATAAGTGTTTTTCAGAGTGAAGAATTTTCTACATTGACAAGCATATTACCAGGAAAATAATTTGCTTACTTTTTTCAGTCTTTATACCATTTTAATCTACTATATTGCTATTTTCCCTAGAACCCGCAAGGCAGTTTAATTAATAACAGTGATAGTACGAACGCATACCTTGTTCTTGACTTTAATGTGACTTATTTCAATAATAGAAATGAGAGAACAGAGTCCATTCACATTGGAACAGAACCAAAGGAATGCTTTAACTTCTATTTTAGGGGTTAATTCTCTTAGAAGAAAATGTAAAAGTGTACAAGTAAACACTATACAGTGACTTTACACAGGGATCTAACTTTGATATACTCTCTGAGGAGCAAATGGTGAATGTAGCATGTGCTGGTACCTTTTAGATTCTGCAATTTCTGATAAGGTGTGATCAGAATGATAAACCATCACCAGGTTCAAGACATTTTGCATTCACACAGATATGACACAATATTGCTCCACATCTAAAATACTAGAGGATACAATTGAAAGGGCATTATTTGAGACCTTATTTTAGTATTTTAGCAGAGGACCCAAAGAATGATAAAATACAGCTCTATAAAAATTGAAGGAGAAGCACATTTGTATGCAGGTGTGTGCACACATATGTGCATGTGGACTCCCAAAGTCAAAGTCAGGTTTCCTCTTTCATTGCTCTTCACCATATATTTTGAAACAGGATCTCTTCCTGAATCCAGAGCTTGCAGTCTCTGTCTCCACTACTCATGTTCTAGGATTGCTAGTAGGTTTACAAGCTGTCTATTTATTTTTCTGTGGCTTTAATATGACAACATTACTAAGGCAACTTATAATGAGTTTGCTTGTGGTTTACAGTTCCAGAGTTAGTCTATAAATATCATGGTAGGGAGCATGGCCTTCAGGCTGAAAGCTCAGCAGAGAGCTTCCATCTTGACCCACAAGCACTAAACAGAGAACGTTAACTGAGAGTAGACTGGAAATAGAAAATGAAGGAGTATCTCCCAGTAATTTTCACAAAGCCAATACTACCTTAATATTAAACACCAAAGACCTAACAGCAAAAAGAAATTAGGATGAATGTGGATGAAAAATTCTCTGTGAAACACTTAGAAAGGGGAGGCTCCTTGCTGTGAGTGTGGTCTGGTAGGGGTGGTGATGTATAATGAAAGATAGAAATGCAGAACTGGAAGCCAGAGGTCTAAATAGAAGGAAGTCCCAAGGAAGACCATGCACTTCATTAGTGAAAAAACAGCAAAACAGCATATTAAGAATGAATATGAAATCTGTAGCTTTCAGAAGAAAGATGTTCTGCCCACTGTTACCCAAACAAAACTTACCTTGGCTCCCTACTTACATCTTATCATAATAACACATTTATCTTGCATTTTACAGAAGCATATGAACAATTTTAAAAAGCTCCTCCTTCACCTATTATATTTCTCTGTCAATTGTTAATGTAACAAGTATGTCAACAATTTGATTATTGGCATCTTACAAGGATCTCAGGTAAATGGCTAAAATCTTGGCAGTTCTTCTGTCTGGTTTTTAATGCAATGATATGTTAGCTCTGAAGGTAAAGACATCCAGCAAATCTCCACCACACATTGTGGAAAATCAGTGAGGATTAGCAAATTAGTTAGCTTTGGCTGGGAGCTGAACTTGCTTGCCTGTGACAGCCCGGAAGTCGATTTTGATACCAACAACAAAGGACTGAGAATCTGCAGGATTGGGTCTGGTGGTCAGCATGTTTGACAAGTATTCCTTGAAATATCTTTAGATATTTTATTTCTGTTTCTACGGAGTCATCCTTTGATTACAAGTTGGTTATTACCAGCTATAGAAGCACTTTTACCAAACTGTACCAATAAAAAATGTTCAAGGTGATGGTTGATCTGATGATGTATTTAAGAGTTTACATATATCAGTAAAACTGACAAAAGAAGTTTTCTTGATTGTTACTAAAATGACTTGTAGAGGTTTCATAACAAATTTCTTCCTCTCCACAGCAACTGTATCCAATTCTTTTCTCTCTGTTGAAAAATCAGCTCAGAAGTAATTCCTTGTATGTGGACTTCCTTTCTGAGCTTGCCCAGATAGACACAGTCTAGTCACTGAATGAGATAGGCCTCCTAACTGGCACAATTCCTTTGCTCTTACAATGTATGCAATTAAAATAAGTGAGCTTATTGTGGAAACTGTCAACGGATTTCAATATGCTGATTTTTTAGATAAAAGTTGAAAGTTCAAGTAAAAGTTTTTAGTTCAACTGAAGTGTGAAGAATTTAGAGAGGATGAAGTCTTTCTAGGAGTCTTGGAAACAGGGATTCATGAGCTGGAGGTTCATGTCATGTGATGGTGGAAACTATGTAACAATACTTAAAGGATTTATCTTCAGATTGTGTAATTAGTGTCACTAAATTAGAGTTTACATAACACCAGTATAGTTCTAGTTTATAGTTGCTGAAACATTCTGACGTGACCTCTTCCTCTCAATTTGGTTTTTTGCTTGTTTTTAACTTTTATTGATTCTTTGTGGATTTCACATCATGCATTCCAATCCTACTCATCTCCCTGTCTCCTCGAATCTACTGTCCCCAAATCAAAACCAAATTTAAAAGAAAAACCAAAACCAACACAAAAGAAGAAGAATCTTGTCATGGAAGCCATAGTGTGGCCTGTTGAGTCACACAGTTTACCCTTTAGTTCATTGTCTTTACTTGCAAGTGTTCATTGACACCAAGCTCTCTGGTTTCTGCCACACCACTGATTCCAGGGCTCTTACTGGGGCTCTTCTTGGATATCCTGTTGTCCTGGGTTTGGTACTGTTTTGAATCTGTAGGTTCATCCCCTTCACATGCTCCAACAGTTCAAAGATTTGGTGGGTGTTGTGTGTTACAGCAGGTATGGAACAGAGCTAGCTCTCCCACTCTTGCCATTCCAGGGCCAGCTCTCTCACCTGTGTCCCCGATGTGTAGTGCCCAGGTGAGGTGCAAGGCTGTGGGGTGGGGCTATCTTTCCTGAGTATGAGAGGAACTCTCCCCTGTGGAGTAGGGGCAGCTCTCCTTCTTCAGGGCCAGGTATCCCAGAGCCAGTGAATGAATGGTTGGCTCAGCACAGCATGGTTCCAATGACCCTTGTGCTAACACAGACCATGAGCATCACCACAGACCCCAACAGCAGCAGGCCCACGGACTCAGACATGGCACTCAGAAGGAGCTGAAGTCATGACGCTACCATGGCCTAGTGGCAGCAAAGGCCACCCCAGATCAACATAGCCCTTGCAGCATCATGGCCCCTGGACACCAATATGGTCAGAGGTGGCTGACCAGACCCCAGGCATCTGCAGAGCCCTCGGTGGTCACAGGAGCCATAGACACCACCTCAAATCCCTGACACTGCAGGGCCCTAGGCAACGGCCTGTGCCCAAGGTCGCTCCAGGTGGTAGCCTGGGCCATCCAGATCAGCATGGCCCCAGGTGCACATGGCCCTTGGACACCCTCATAGCCATAGGTTGCAGCCTAGACCCCGAGCATCTCTGTGGTCTTTGGTGGAAACACGAACCACAGAACCTGGCTGTGGTAAGACCATACACCCAGACATAGTTCTAAGAAGAAGCCTGAGCCCAGGGGTCATCATGGTCCCAGATGGCAGTGCAGGCCATCAGAACGGGCATGGCCCCTGCAGCAGCATGGCCCTCAGACACCAACATGGCCCCAGGTGGCAACTTAGACGAGAGGCTCCTGCACATCCACCAGAGATAATAGGAACCACAGACATCAATACAGGCACTCCCCAGCTGCTCCAGGGCACTGGACCAAGATCTGGCCCCAATATTCTTGGGCTTGGGTGACCAGCTGGCCATGTACATCAGCTGGTTCCTTGCCACTCTCAGCTCTCCAGATCTGTTCGTCTCCCCAGCCCACTAACCAGTCTGCCTCTCCCTTTCTCCCTCTCTTGCACCTCCCCACCTTGTACTCTCTCACCACAGTGGTGCCCAACCACCCAGTGCCGAGGATCTTGGTTGGGTCACAGGTGGCGCTTTTTTGAATGAGCCACAGGACTCAGAGCCATTGCCTTTCCCCTCACCAGTACCCAGGCCTAGAACCTAGGGCAGCATTTAGTACGATGGTACCCTCTGGCACCAGGAGGGGTCCTGGTTGATTTGTACCCCGAGAACAAAAAATCTGAGAGGGCGTCATCTTTGTCCTCTACCAATTCAGGCCCAGATGGCCTCAATTTGTTTTTAACTTTGAGATATTATCTTCAACTCAGATTATGAAGTTTGGTTATGGTGAGAACAGGTGGGTCTAAAAGTGGCTAAATCATCTCTCCCCAGAGTCCTGGTGGCTAAGAATTTATACCACGAGGCTTGTGCTTACAGCAGAAGAAAGATAACTAATGACATCATTGTGTAATTTACAAAATTCTTCTCCCCACATAGGCTTTTCTTCTTCTAATGGTGTGCCCTGGAAAGGAGAAGTTGTGTCATTGATTCAGTGTAATTCATCAATATATTTCCAATTGAGTTTTTTTTGCGGGGGGGGGGGTTGTTCTGTTTTGTTTTGCATCTAAGAAATCATTGCATAATACAAAGTCATAGGGTTTGTAACCTAAGTGATTTTCTGCAAGTCTGAGGTTTCTCATTTTGGTATACGCAGTTTCTTTAGTTAGTTTTGGAGTGCTGTGATACAGTGCTTCATACAGATGATTATTCACTCACGTGTTGCTTAAAAGACTGTCATTCTGCCCACTTATTTACCTTCCTAACTTTATTTAAAAGCTGTCCACACATATATGAATGTAGTTTTTTATTATTTCCTAATGCCAAATATCTAGGTTATATGTGTTTGCAAACATGGCTCCTATTTACAAATTGAGAAAAAAAAGATAGAATTGACAATAAGGCCTAAAGTCAAGATTGCTTTGAAGCAATCTAAGTGTGTGCCTCCTGAACTAAATATTGATTTTGCCTACTCTTCATCCATATATTCAATTTCTAATCCCTAGTGTGATGTAATTTAGGGATAAAACATTTGTGGGAGTAATTAAGGCTATTTAAGATCATTACTGTGAGATCTTAATCCAAGAAGGTTGTGGCTGTTAAAAGAGACACTAGAGAGTTCTCCACATGTGCAGAGAATAAAAGTCATATGTGAATATGGCCAAAATTAGATGTATGTAACTAGAGAGCCTGGAAATGAACCCTAATGGCAACGTTTGGGAACACAGACCTCTGTCGTGTAATCTTCCCAGCCTGTGGGATTTTGTTAGATCAGCCTAAGAACAGCAACACAGCCGGAGTTCCGGGCCTTTAAAGAACCTAAGACAGGGCTGGGCGGTGGTGGCCACGACTTTAATCCCAGCACTTGGGAGGCAGAGGTGGGTGGATCTCTGTGAGTTCGAGGCCAGCCTGGTCTATAAGAGCTAGTTCCAGGACAGGCTCCAAAGCTACAGAGAAACCCTGTCTAGAACCCCCCTCCCCCCAAAGACAGGGAAAACTGAGTCCCTGGTGATCGTGTTCGTGGCCCCTCAGTTCCACTAGTCTTTGACCATATGCTGTCCTGCCCAATCCAATCTGACCCAATGAGTTCTCTAGCTTTCTCCACCAACACTCCCACCCAGCTACTGTTACCATCTTGTTCGAACGTATATTCTTGAGTCTTAAGCAAAAATAGCAACCACCTTTAGGGATTCATACTGGTATTTCTGTAACCTTGTAGTTGAGAAAACTGAGAAGGCACCACAGAAGTTTCATGAGGTGGTATTATTATTATTAGTGGAGACACAATGCAAGAAACATTTTACTGCTTTTTAAATGAGGGGGTCTTGCATTTCCGTTTTTGCAGTGGACCCCATATTCTATGCAGTGGTACCTGAAGTCGTGTGTGTGGCCAGCCCCAGCTAGGAACTTTGAACAAGGCAGTTAATTTCGATGTCGGGTTTTTTTGTTTGTTTGTTTGTTTGTTTGTTTTTATGAAGATAAGATTCTGGAGTTAATTCGTGTAAAGCGTTTGGCCCAGGACATCCTCCTTTATAATGGTCACTACTAGGACGTGTAACTAGTAGTTGATTTAGTTCAGAGTCTCGTTTTACAGTTCTTATGCCCACAGACCCAGCTCTTCAAACACAGTTCTCACAGGGAGTAACAAATGCTCCTCTTCTACTTCAGATATCCGTTGTACCAAAACTCAGTCTTTCCACATATTCGCGCTTCGGCCGGTAGGAAACAAAAGGCACTGAGGGAGGCTCTTAAAAAAATGTCCTTGAAAGAGCAAAAATCTTCACAAGCGCTAGATTTTAGAACTGAGCAAAATCGGCTACTCAAGCAACTTGATCTGTTCAGGAAAACATTCTCCGCTCCTCCTCAGTATTGTCCAACTATAACGGAACACAGTGGAACAATCCCCGGGAAAATATCCCTTCACTGCGAACATCAACTAATACCACGCCCACTGGAGCGCTCGCTTGCCTGGTTTCCACGGAAACGCTCCATTCCGACCCGTAGCTCAAGCGCCGGAAGTTGCCCTTCCCACTTCCGGTACCGCCGGAAGATTCCCGACTCTTCTTTAGGCGTCTGCGCGCAGGACGGTGAGTTTTGGGCGGAAGAGGCCGCCGTCGGTGGGCGTGCCTGCGCAGCCGCAGTGTCACCTTCAGTGTTCACGTGTGGAGATGGCGGCCGATCCTCTTCCTCCGGCCGCAAAGCCTCAGCCGGGAACTCTCAACCTCAATAACGAGGTGAGCGTCGCGGGCCGAGATTATGGGGTGTAGGGCCCCCTCTCCGCCTTCAGGGTCTCCCGCCGCGTGGGTGGGGAGCGCGGCAGCCGAGGACCCGTCGGGTCGGAAGACAGGAGCCACGCGCGGCGGGTCGCGTCCCTGGTCTCAGCTTCCCCACACTTCCGTCCCTGAGACGATGGGGAGGACACTCAGTGTTCGGTCACTTTTAATTGCTCTCGGTAGAATGAAGCTCCACGGTAGTCCCTTCCTCATAAGCTGGTATGATTTAAGTTTGCTGAGCTCAGTGCCTGGCCCTGGGTAAGCTCTCAGTAAACCTGCATTTTCTTGATTGTCAGAATGGAAGGAAAGAAAGTTCAAACTGCAGCACAGTTTGCTATACAAGTTACAGGTCTTGAATGACCTTGTACGCACTCCGGACACCTCTCTTTCTCCTGATAGTGTCGGTCCCCTTGGTCTGTTTCCTTTACAGCTGAACTCTAAGAGCCGTTTGCACTCGCTTGTCCCCTATATCTATCTCCCTGGTTTCGTGCTTAATTCCCGTCTCACACCCACCTCGGCTGGAGTGTGTTAGTCTTGCCAGGCACACCAAGAGTTTTCAGTATATGCTTTTACCAACTTTCACATGGCATCCCAAACAACGTAAGTAAGCTTGGAGGAACGAGACTCGAACGGACACCTCACAACTGCGTATCGTGATGCAGGTCACTGTCCCAAGTATAAAGCTGTGTAGGACGTTCTTTGTTGTTTTTTGTTTTCCAGTAACCTGTGATAGAGAATAAAGGAATAACTCCAAATAATAGTGCAGACGTTTTTGCAAGAGCAAAGTCAGATGTGTGATAGAGTCCTTAATCTTCTCAGAGAGTCCTCTACAGGAATTGCAGACAGTAATTGAGTAATAATGCATTGGAAGGCCTTGCAGGCATAGGGACTCTTCTAAGCAGAAAAAGGTTGGTGGTAGGAAACTGAATAATATATGGCTAGAAAACGTTCACTGGTGAGAATTAACAAATATGTCACGGTATGCCAGATTGAATCTTTTTTTTTTTTTTTCTTTTTTTGGTTTTTGCTTTTTCGAGGCAGAGTTTCTCTGTAGCTTTTTGGAGCCTGCCCTGGAACTAGCTCTTGTAAACCAGGCTGGCCTCGAACTCACAGAGATATGCCTGTCTCTGCCTCCCGAGTGCTGGAATTAAAGGCGTGCCCCACCACTGCCTGGCCATTTCAGTAGGTAATGGGGTACAAGGTATCAAAGAGGGAGAAAAAAGGTATTTCGAATTTCCTGATGTTTTTTCACTCATTTAAGCTTGTGTTTTGTGCAAGAAAATTGTCGGTGGGCATTTCTCATTAAGTTATGTCTGAACTGTAAAGATCTTCAGGGAAAGGGATAGTTACATTTAGGTCCGGTTTTGATTTCAAGGGTCTCGATGTCAGGTAGTCAGTCGAGCAACGTTCCTTTTCCACATCAGCAACTTGTAGGCTTTTTCAAAATAATTAAGTAAGATCATTAGAAAGAATTCACTGATTGATTTTAACCAGATTGCGTTCAGTGATGTGACCACCTGTTTCTGTCATGTGTGCATGTAGAGATGTTCCCCTGGCACATAACATGCTCTAAAATTGTTTTATGGGTGATTGGATGAATTTAACAAATGAGAAATCATACATATCCCAAATTTAGATTTAATATGTCCTCACAGATAGCGAATAAAAAGGACAGAAAATAATGGACATGTTGATGTCATCATTGAGGTCAAAATAAGAATACAAATGGAGTCGTGAGTCACTTAGTGGAAACAGGTTCGAAAATTCATGGCATTGACTAATTTTGTCGTTGAGCCACAAAATCCTTAATGATTGTGACATCGCTATCACTTGGTGATAAATTATTATGTGACCACTGTCCTGTGTATGTCACAGCTTCAGAATTTTTGTGCACATGACTGTGGCTTGACCTACATAAAGGTTGAGAAGCATGACGAAAGAAAGAACAAAGATGACTGCCTAGAAAAAGCTCCTCAGACATGACATTTTTTTCTTAGAAATTTGGCAGCGGCTTACCCCCAAAGGGAAGCAAATGTGAAAAGTTGAGACTCAGTGTATCACACCTGCTTCTGTCTCTGCTGCTGTGGCCGTCCAGGGTATTTCCCAGACAAAGCTGCTCTCCTAGCTACTGAGGTTGATGCTGTTGATCCGTCTTACCTGCTGCTCAGTTTTTTCTTCAGCTCGGATTTAAGAGATCGTTTCTGTGTTTTAAACCCACTGGCTTACTTTTGGATAAAATTGAGCAACATAAGGACACCTGTCCGCCTTGTTTTCTCCTGTCCCTGTTAACCATGTACTCAGCTGCATTGGCTCCTGCTAGCCCTGCTCTCACCAGTCCCACTTACAGCTTTCTCAGGAAACTGTTGCTAGCTTTTACCCTTTGTGTACGTTTGGAAGCACCACTTAATTCTCCTTGTCAGCGTTTGTAATGGCATTTATGTGGGCGTATATGTGCGAAAGAGACTTTGTGTCCCTTCTGCCTACCTTTATAGTTTTCCGTATCATATTCTCAGTATGTATTTTGTAAATGTCCCTTTTTTTTTTTTTAAAGATTTGTCAGTTTTATGTATGAGAGAGGTATGGCACATTTCTACTTTATCAAATTTGCAAAGATTTGTAAACAAACCTTTGTGGTTTTGTCTTTGAGATAATGATAATCATAGCCGGGACTTGATTAGTAACCCTTGTTTTTAATTTGATTTCTTTTTAAAGGTATATCGTGGTCTGGTTATATAGCTCAATGGTAGACTGCTTACCTGGCATGCACAAGGCCCTGGGTTCAATCCCCAGTACTGCCAGTTATTATAGAATTATTATATGTATTTTGTTTAATTTAATGAGTTTTATAATATATTCAATTTACAGAATGTCTTGTGAAAAGTGAACTCCAAAAACTATGTTGAAATGAGAGGTAAAAAGAAATCTCTGAAATTTTTGACCTTTTTTTTCCTCCCATCCCATTAGAACTAGAGAAACAGGGATGCACAGTTGGAAGTGTCTATGCTGTGACAATTAGTGGGTAAAGAATTTATAGAATTTCAATTAGCTTGATTCTGTTCATCGCTTTCCTTGGCTGAGGCATATATATATTTAAGATTGGGGTTGGGGTATGGCAGTCTGGTAGAATACCACCCTTTGAAGCATCATGAAACTCCCTAGAAAAAGGTGATATAATTTTATAATTTGGTACAAAATAGTAAGTCTTTTAAATTTTTTTTTAAGCTAGTAATGTAATATGAGCTCCTCCATCTGTGGTTTTGATTCTTATTGTTTTGATTATCTGAGGTAACCTCAGTTATAAGATTCAGAAGTAATTCCTAAGTTTTGAGTTCATGTGTGCTGTTAAGAGCAGCATATGAAACCGTGTGCTGTCCTGTTCACAGTAACTTACCCCTTACTCTAGGGTACCTGCATTATACATGCTACCACTCATTGATCCCTGATCTCTCAGGGACCTGATTGGCTGTCAGGGTACCACAGTGCAAGAAACCCATATTTAATAATGACCATGAAATGGAAAATTTTCACTATGACATGTTACTACTGATCTATTTTATTTTACCTTTTAAAATTTTTGCATCAACTTTATAAATAAAAGAATAAATACACACATGTATACATATGTATATATGGGAAAGAACTCAGGATTTTGAACTACCTGTAGTTTCAAACATCCTTGGGTATCAGAAAATGTTCCCCTTGAAGGAGGGAACTATTGAAAGGTAGAAGCTAAATGCATTTACTTTCTTCCATGTATTTTGAATAAGAATATCAACTTTTTGCATGTAGGTATGACATTGCAAAATGTTTTTATCATAGGTGCTTAGTATTTGAAAATTATTAAAGTGGTAAACCTGCTCATCTTAAAAACACACCAGCTTATTTGCTTGTTAACTGTTCCCATGAGTTTTGCTAGATGGCAGCATAAGCTCGCTAGTGGCTAAATCATAGGCAGTCATGCATCATTTTAGATTTTTTTTTTGAAATTCTTGTTGATCAAAAATAATCCAACAATAAGTTATAATCTAGATGACTAACCTAAAGTTTCCTTATAAAGGCATAATAAGGTTCATAACTGTGAAGTACTTAAAAAGACTTTGTAACCTATCTTTATTTAAGAGTTTTCGGATTTTGCTGCATCATACTTAAAACACCAGCTTCTTTGTTCTACCTTGGAGGTAATTATTACTCTTCTGGTGTAGTTTCTCACCTATATGTCTCATTCTTTTGTACCATTTCTATAGCTAGTGTATAGTATTGATAAATATTTTTAAATTTTGCATGTGTGATAGAAATACGTATGTCCTTTTTGTGTACTCTTTATATATATATATATATATGTATATATATATATAGTATCCTAAGAAACATTTTCTAATGAGTGGAGCATGGAAAGCATTGTGCGATTCTTTACTGTTGAAACATGCCTTCTAATAGACTCTCAGATGTAGGATTTTTATTAAAGATTGCCAAAATTTCCTCCATAAGGACTATAGTAGTTGCCTTTTCTATCAGCAGTTTCTGAGCATGCCTGTTTCCCCCAGCCCTGTGATCCAAGGTTTATGATTTCTGTATATCCAAGAGTGAATAAGCAGAAATTATAATGTATTCTAAAAAAAATCACAGATGTGCTCAGCTTTTCCTAATAACTATCAGTTTTGTTAAAGATTGCTCTAATCCAAGAACATGACAAAGTAATGCATTACTTGGGTATTAGTTAATTTACTAGATAGCAGATAGTCAGCAAGAGTCAATTCAGATTAAAAAATAGTCATCATGAATCCCAGAATATAGCTCTTTTTCTCACAAGTGGCTTATCATTAGCTTATAAGAGATGCATAGCTTATATAAGTATACATGGGTAGAGTGGCTCATTAAGGAATGTTTGGAATGTAGAGAGGATGTTCACATTGCAAAACACTGCTCCTTGTCTGTGATCATTACCAGCAATGGAATGTTGGACTGCAGAAAGAACTTAGTGCATAACTAGAGAACTCTTTGGACAGAACGTCCTTCCTTTCATGATCAGCTTTTGCTTGTTTGTGGTTCCTTCTCTTCATTTCTCTTCTTTGAGTTGGCTTTCCATCTGTTCTTTTTTCAATAAGAATGCTAGGGTTTGACTTTATTGTATTATTGTGTTATTTATCCAAGAAGTGATGTAAGTTGCTTAAATTTCAGTCATAGCTCACTGCCAGCACAGAAACACTCTCACTGTGAATTTTCAGTCTGCTAAGGGGTCATTTTGAATGCTTTCTTTTGCTGCTTGGAATCATCAGCCTGAGTAATGATGAGTTAATAGAGTTTTACTTCAGTTTCTCTCTTCGAACTCTTCTTACTTGTTGTCTTCTTGTTTCCACTATTATCTCCTTACCTATTTTACCTAATCTCTACTTTCTCACTCCCAAACAGCATTATAGTGTAGCATGCAGCTATCTTAGTTGAGGTTGGGGGTTGGTTGGAGTAGTTTGTTCATTCTTACTCTCTCTGTCTTTCTGTCCCTCTCTTGTGGGTGCAGTAAACTTTATTGATGGTATTCAAGAAAGTGGGGCTCTCTAAGCCTCTCCCCTTCTTCTGGGTCTCTGAGATGGACACTGTGAGGAAGATACCCAGTGTCAGGGCCTGAGTTGGGATAGGGACTTTTCAGCAACAACTCTTGCTCTCATGTTCTTGCTGGGGTGGGTGGGCCAATGTTCCTTACTCCTTGGAGTCCATGAGGTCCAACTCTTTTGCTATATTTGTATTTATTATCATACCAGGAAATAAGTTTTGCAGAGTTGTCATTGAGAAAAATGCCAGCCCCGGCATCAAAGGTGGAAGAGTGGGCATCACTATTGAAGTCAGAGGAAACAACCTGGTCCTCACTGTCGCCCAGGATGTCCTTTAGTGTGTCCTAGTATGCCTGCTTCACTGCCTTCTCCGTGTCATCATACTTGGTAGCTTTCTCCAAGGTGGACACATTGGGAGTAGGAACACAGAAGGTGCTTCCCATTCGGCTCTAGGATGACTTTCCCTACAATCTTGGTAGCACCATTGAATACAGGGATGATGTTCTGGACAGCCCACAGCCATCATGCCATAGTTTCTCAGAGGGATCATCCACAGCTTCTGGGTCACAGTGATGGCATGGACTGTGGTCATGATTTCTTCCACAATGCCATACTTGTTATTGATTACTTCCACAATGCCAAACTTGTTATGAATGACCTTGGCCAAGGGGGTTAAGCTATTGGTGGTGCAAGAAGCATTGCTGGCAATCTTAAGTGAACTGTCATACTTCTCATGGTTCACATGCATGACAACCATGAGAGTGTTAGTAGAAGGGGGAGAGATGATGACCCTCTGGCCCCACCCTCAAGTGGGCCCTGGCCATCTTCATGGTGGTGAAGAAACCAGTAGACTCCATAACATACTCAGTACCAGCATCATACCATTTGATGTGGGTGGAATCTCGCTCCTGATAGATGGTCATGGCCATTCTGTTGATGATAAGCTTCCTGTTCTCAGCCTTGACTTTGCCGTTGGGCTTGCTATGGCTAGAGTTACACTGGAACATGCAGACCATATAGGTGAGTTCAGTGAAGAGTAAGTACATTTATGACAACACTATGCACTTTGCTAGACAAGAAGGAAGCCCCCAATAGGGCCGTTCACTCAAACCTTTACCCTTGTGACTCAGTCACACACACTTGTGTGAGATGTGACTGTCTCTGGAACTGGGAGGAGCAGAGCATATTCTCTCTCTCTCTCCTCTGAGTGCCAGGGTCATAGGTATGTGCCACTATACATACCAGCCAGTTCTGCTTGCTTTTGGTTAGAGAATTTGCCAAACTATGACGGCCTTCTGCCACATACATGCCAGCTTAGCCCATAATTCCTGGATGACAAATGAATTGATAACCTTTAATGGCCTCACAAAAATGCCACTGGTAATGTTTTACAAAAGTAAAGCTAAGTTTTTAGAGTAATCAGTAGGGATTAAAACAAAAATTTCTTTTTTATATATAGTGAATGTTTATTGTATGCTATACTCAAATTTGTCTGTTGCCTGTACATGGATACTGAGAAAGTTAAACAAGAAAAACATGTTTGGTATTGGTGTGAAATGTGATTATGGAAAAAGCATTCCCTTTGTTCTTAGAATTTCTTACCAAGTAATATCGAGCATACCCCTTTTGAAATCAGAGTTTTAAAGTTGAAGACTAGCTTTCCTGTAATTGGAATGTAACTAGGGACCAGCTCTTCCTGCTGAGATATATTAGTTAAGTTTGCTGTTAATAGTGTTATTTTATCATTTCATAAGCCTGCAAGGTTAAGCACTGAGGAATATGTGTTAATATTTTAATATGTAAATTGACATGTGTTAGTACTTTTTTTTATAAATGACTTAATTTTTCAATGTATCATAACCCATTATGATTCTGTTTCTCAATTTTTAGTTTGTTTTTTGAAATAATCTCATTCTGTAGTTCCGGCTTATTTCAGACCAGGCATGCAGTACAGGCTGTCAGGTTTGTGGCATTTTCATTCACTTCATCCCAAGCATTGGGACTGCAGATGTAGCCACAGTGCCTACCTTCTGCTTGTGAGAAAAAGCAATAAAAGACTTTGTGTTCATGGATAGTGGTTTTTGTGGGTTTTTTTTTTATTCCTCAAAGAAAATCTATAATAAAAACAAAAAGAAAATTTCAAAGATGTTGCTGTATTCTAGTGGGAAAGATTGTGATTATGTTCTTTTAATATAGTAGGCATCTGAAGCAGTAAATGAACAAAAGGTGTGTTCTATTCTGGTTTTCAGCAAGTTTTGTTGAACATGGTCTATATACCCTGTATTATTTTAAATCTTTAGAATGTTGAGTAAAATAAGATTTTTGACTTTCATGGAATTTATCTGGGGGGAAGACACATTAACATATTTAGATTAAAAGTAAGACATTAATGTTCTTGTAGTAAGTTGTAGAGGTGCCTTTAATTGCAATAATAGGAAATCTGTGACTTTCATAAATGATGTTGAGCCAATCAGGAAGAATAGATGGTAACAAGCTCATGGGAAGACTCTTTCCTATCTCAAGAAGACTCAGGTAACAGCTGAGATGGTCAGTACAAGCACGCTGAGGCCAGAGACTGAGAGAAAGCCCTGAACATCCAAGCAGTGCCATGAAACTGTTGAAGAAAGGTGAAGGTGTGATATCAAAAATTATAAAGATGAGTCTTTGATCTCAGAGGTGAAAGGTATTTCTCATAGAAAAATCATAATTTAGTATGTTTCAATCCTGAGTATAACAGTAAAATGCTAATTGCTAGAAATGTTGTGTCTGTAAAAACAGCATCAATCCTAGCGGCTCTCCTTCCATCCCCGGCACCTAGTCTTTATTTCTGTGTTCCTGCACTGCTTATGGAAGGAGTCTGCATCCATCTGAGCATGTCCAGCAGAGCTTGTCGGATCCTCTGTAATAACACTCAAATGTCTTTTCCCCCCAGGTTGTGAAGCTGAGAAAGGAAGTGAAGCGAGTCCGAGTTTTGGTTATCCGAAAACTTGTCAGGAGTGTTGGCAGACTGAAGTCCAAAAAGTTAGTTGTGTGAAGTAATAATCCTATAACTAATAAAATATCTAAAGTATTTTTAATATTTGTAAGTTAGAGGAATGAGTATGCACTCAGCTCTGAAGTTTTCTGTGTAGATATGATCTAGGGATGATCCAGGGTGGAGAGAGTGTGCTGTTCAGCATGCCCTTATATGTATGTTTTGAACCTTTCTTGCTTAAGATACAGAATGATATCTTCCATTTTTAAGAAAGTTCTCCCTTTCCTCCTTCCAAATAGAAATTGCTTGCAGGGTTCCTTATGTGCTTTATATAACTAGAAGTTATTTCAGTGTGTTAGTAAGTCTAAGATGTATTGGTTATGACTTTATTTCATTCACTTTTCTTTGTCCTAGTATTTTGAAATTGGTTGTATCTTGTGGAAATATTTGTCAGTTTATTATATACTGTGATGTTTTTGAGTAAAAGATTATTTTTTTTATTTCCCGCATCAGGAGTGTCATTGAAAAGCTGTTTGCAGTTCTTAGGGTTTAAGCACAAAGATTTAGAAAGCCTTCAAATGTGTGGTTTGTGGTTTTCTGTTTGTTCATAAATATTCCAGAAGATAACCTCCTTTCTAATTAGATACTGGACATCTTTATTTTTTTCTTTAATTCCAGAGAACAATTTTTCAATTAATAAAAGTATGTCCTGCCTTTAGTTGTGTCTTAGGAGGCTTTTATTACTTTAAACAGAGTTTTTGTTCACGGTTTTTGTAACTGACATTGTCATTAAAAGACTAGAGAAATCCACCAGCCAGTGAAATGATTCCAGGATAGCCTGTGTCTTGTCCGGTTTTCAACACAGTTGACAGTAGGTGTGTGTGGTAGGGGGTTGAAAACAACAGTACAGGGTGCATGCTTGTCACATAGGTTTTCTCAAAAACTTAAAATATTGTTTATGACGTGTCTCTAAGCCTCGTGTTTTCCTTGGTAATAACTGTCTCTTTACAGGGGCACTGAGGATGCACTGCTGAAAAATCAGAGACGAGCCCAGCGGTTGCTGGAGGAGATTCACGCCATGAAGGTGAGGGCATGCGAGTGGGCGCTGTGTGCTGTTTCTCCTGGCAGCCCTGATCTTGTGTGCATGCTGCCTCTTTAAGGACTCCTGGGTTGCTCAAGGCTTATTTGTGTGACTGAACTTGGTGATGAGTGGCACGTTTGCAAGACTGTGCTATGTGTAAGCTTGATAGTTCCCTGTTTTTTAAGTCCTAGACTAAGTTGAGTTGAAACTGCCAAACTAAACTCATTTGTGTTTTATGATGCCTCATGTCTAAGGCTTTTATTTTTACGGTTACCGAGGCATGTATTCTAAACTAAGGTCAATAGTTAAAGGGTTTGTGCTATTTGGAAACAGGGATAGTGGTGCTGGTTGCTGACATCATGCTTCTCCTGTTGCCAACTCAATAAATTTTTATGTAGTGGTGTCAACATTTTATTAGGTTCTGTAGAACTTAAAATAAATGTAGTTGTTGAACCAACATGGTTCATATTGTTGCCTTTTCAGCGAGGCTCTTTACTAGCATAATTTTTAGGTCTTCTTGCTGCCCTTTCTTTATGGAAACTTTCATTTACAAAATGACATACCATTAAATGTCTGGAAGACTTTTTTTTATTGCTGAACTTAAAAACAACATTTGGTCCCAGCAATTATCTTAATTGCAGGGTAATTTTCTGTGTATGTTTGACTTTTATAATTTAGTGTAACTTTCAAGTTTGGTTTAGATAAAAGAGCAAAAGAATTCTTTAACAATATTTTAATTGAGTTGAATTATCAGTGCTATTCACTGTCCTTTTTAAGGAATAAGAAAGTGTTGAGTAGGATGCAGTTATCCCAGTTACTATAAAGATGGAGGTGGGCAATGACTCTTTGGGATGAAGAGCCCAATATTTATTAGTACTTGTCACTCCTATAGGACTATCAGATATAAAATCCATTTGATAGATCCTTCGTGTTATTTCTTCTAAGTATTAGTCTTTGTAGTTTTAGTTGTTCACAGATTTTGAACCACTAGATAATTGCTGATTTCTCTGAAAGAAGAATTCAGTACTCGTAAGTGACTTGCAGTTTGTAAGGAGTTTAGTGACAAGTGACTCCTTCGTCTTTAGAACACCTGCATATTGTAACTCTCGATAATATGCTTTTGTTAGTTAGCGAGTTGTCGTATCTGATCTGTATGTGAAGCTTGTTTTCTGTTCTTTGGTTTCATCAACAGGGAAATCAGACCCTAGAGATGTTTGCAGTGTTACTACACCTGTCTCTCGCACTGTGTGGGAACCCTTGCTGTTACCACAGAGAACCACAGCTCGCTGGCTGTGTACTGAATTCATATATTTTATAGTATACATGTTTGAATTCCTGGTGGGGATTAGGGTATTCTGAGTTGGCCAGTCTGTCTTTTATCTTGTTTCTTTTGTTTTTAATCTCTTTTTGTATTGACTTAAATAGGGCAGTAATTGAATTAAATATAAAAATCCAGACTAGGAATACTAGATCAACTATTGGTTTACTTAGCTAAAGTGCATTTCTGATTTGTGGTACTTTGACAGAACCTGCCTTTTTTGAAAGGGGTAAATTTGCTTATCATTTTTTCAGTTGAAAGGTCTTTTATAATTTTATAAGGAAGTGTTTTTCATGCATATGGGAGTATCAAAGAAATAACCACAAAACAGTAGATTCTCAGTCAAACACTTAAATTTGGAGGAGAACCTCTACTTACTATTTTTCCAGAGGAGTTGTTTCTTTAGCTCATATACCACTAGACTTTAATAGTTGTGCTCATGACATACTGTCTTATACTTGCTTGGTATGATAATAGGGTATTTTGTTGCAAGATGTCATCCTCATGGAGAAAACCCCATATATTTTTAGAAGAGGGAGTAGTTTCTTTTTGGCCACAGTGTAGGATACAGGGACCAGATCTTTATGATTCTGTAAAATGATAGGTTCTAATTTTATATAGTGCTAAGGATCCTTCTCTGATGTTGTTTCTGATAGTATTCAGACTCTCAAGCTGTTAATGTACATACTGGCTTCTGAAACAAGTTTTTTCTCATTGAGAGGCAGCTTATCAACTTAAAGATCCCCAAGTTACTAATCTGGAGACCAAAAAGGTAAAACTGAAACAAGGTAATACAACAAACTTAACTGGCTTTTTGTGTGAATGCTGGGGATTAACTCAAATCTTCCTACTTACATGGCAGCAACATTACCTACTCAACCATCTCCCTGGTCCCTAACACCTTACTCATCATGGTACTAGTCCTAAGAAACCTTTCCCAGCACTACCGTTCTGATTCCAGAACTATTGACCCTCTCAGTATAGCTCATTATATTTCTGCTGTGGTCTGTTTTCACAGCATTCCTACTCAAGGATGGTGTCTTAAACTATTGAGTCGGCTTCCTCAGTTAATTCCCCTAACAGGTAGTGATGCGCTTGGCATATGGGTGGTTAAGTGGCTTTTAATGCAGCATTTTTTTGCTGTACTTACAGTGCTGGGATTATTCTGAATTCCTAGACATAAGTAAAATGATGCTAAACTATTATTGCTAAAAGAATATGAAATTGAGGGGTTTTTTTAAATTACTTACTAGTGTTAAGTGTCAGAAATATAAAGATTAAAAAAAGCTAGTTCTTCATTGTATAAAGTCACCTTAGTCAGTGTCCTAAGGCCATATAACTTTGTGTTCTTGCAGTGTTATTTGTTTGTTTTTGCATGTGTGAGTACGTGGAAGATGCATAGAGGTCAGAGACAACTTAAAGTTATTGGATGTCGTGTTTCTCTGTGATGTAGGTCAAGGGGATCAAACAAGAGTCTCTGCACTTGGTTTCTTTACCCACTGACCCATCTCACCAGCCCCTATTTCATTTGTTAAAACATAGAACTTTTCTTCTTAAAGTGGACAAGACCCCTAAGTCTTGTGTCTTTTGAAATGATCAACAGGAAATCTTGGCGGTATGTGTAGAGATCAATATATACTGCCCCGCTCATACTCCGGAAACACCATTTAAAAAGTAGTTTTTAAATTGAATCCCACTTTGCTTCCTGGAATGCAATTTCTTCAGTTAAAAGTCTGAGGTTTGAGTAGGCCATATTCCTGATCCCTTAATATTGTTTCATTGTAGGTCCTGTAATGAGGACATTATGTCAAGCATATGGTGGCCTCACCTTACTCCTCTAAATACAAGCAGATGTTTCAAATGTAAGTGGTGTCTGTCCTCTGAAACTTCCTGTCTCTGGGGGAAGCAGGCCAGGCTGCAGGATGAGTTGGTAAATGTAAAATACTCTTACTGATGAGGTTACATTGCACACCAAGATTTTGAGTAAACCTCCTTCTCAAATGAGTAGGTACAAAAGATTTAGAAGTAGTAGAAAGTGCTGGGTGGCGGAATGGGGGGGAAGGGTGTTGTTTTTATTTGATTTCTTTTTTTTTAAAGTTTTGTAATTCTGGAAACATGAACTTTTCACCCTGTCAGGATGTTTCCTAATAACCATGAAAGCATCCGAAGCACTTTCAACCATTAATGTAAAAAATTTGAACAAGCAATACTATCATAACTCCTGTAAGATGGGTACTTGAAAAAGAAGAAACTATTACCAGCATATTTTGTAGGAAACAACAATAAAATACAAAGGATCCTTGAGAAAAGCAGCAGTAAATTCAATTCCTATAAATGGGTATGAACTCAGTTGGGGGTGAATTGGAAACAGATTTTTGTTTTGTACACTTTAAGCTTAGGGGTTTTTTGTGTTTTTAAGATTTGTTTACTCATGTTTTTCCTGTCTGTGCGTGTTTCGCCCGCACGTCTATGTGCCTGGTACTGAATGCTAGGAGATGGCAGCAGAGCCCAGGAACTGAATCATGAGCTATCAGATGTGTGATGGGAACCAACTCAAGAGCAGTAACTGTTGCTGACCACTGAACCCCCTCTCCGTTCCCCTAAACAGATCTTTTAAAATTATATATTGTAACATAAGACTTTTTTCATGCGAGTACACAATGTACTTAGTACATATTATTCCCTGTGAGTCGCTTAAAATCCCTCTTGTCAGCTTTCCCCATGGTTCCCGGACAATTTTGCTTCTGCTCTAAAGTCATCAGTACATTGTTGGTGGAGGCCGCTTGTTAGTTCCCGGCTGCTCAGCCCCAAAATAATCACACAAAGACTATATTATTTAAAACACTGTTTGGCCCATTAGCTCTAGCTTCTTATTGGCTAACTCTTACATATAAATTTAACCCATCTGCATTAATCTGTATAAAGCCACGTGGCAGTGGTTTACCCGGTAAAGTTCCAGTTTCTATCTCCAACAGAGCTACATGGCTTCTCTTTGCTCTGCCCTTCTTTCTCCTAGGATCCAATTTAGTTTTCCCAGCCTAGCTAAGTTCTGCCCTGCTATAGGTCTAATGTAGTTTCTGTATTCATTGACGGTAATCACAGCATACAGAAGAAACTCTCACATTAGTACATATGTCATTTTATGTATCTATAAATTTTAGGATTCAAAAGTAAGAAAAAGCATGCAACACAGAGACAGATTAGTTTCAAATATTTACACATATCAACTTGAACATATAAACTTACAATTTTTATGATGAAAATCATGTACTTCTGGTTTTTCTGTATGTTATAGCACATCAGTACTATGCACATGAGTTAATATTTTGTGATAGCAAGAGAAGCTCATTAGTGTATGTTTTTCTTGAATATAAAAATTTATAGGGTCTGGAGAGATGGCTCCACGTTTAAGTACACTGGCTGCTCTTCACAAGACATTGGTTCAGATCCTAGCACCCATGTGGCAGCTTTGAATCTAACTTCAGTTCTAGGGCCTCCAGCACCCTCTACTGGTCTCAGTGGGCACTGCATGCACATGATTTCAAGTTTTGTAATTCTGGAAATCTGAACTTTTTCCTCTATCAGGATTTTCCTAATAACCATTAAAGCGTTCAAAGCACTGTCGACTGTTAATAAAAAAAAAAAAACACCTGGCCAAAACACTCATACATACAAAAATAAATGAGTCTTTAAGAATAAAATAGAAATTATTTCAAGCAAGGAAAATTGCTCCAATTTTTAATTCTGGCAATTTCTAGTAAAGTTGTAGACATCTCCTTTACATGCTCTCCCTTTTCCTTTCTAAAGCAGCCAAACCTTTAATCTATCATTTTTATGTGGGTTGAATTATGGAGTGAATTTTGCTTTTTTTTTTAAACCCTCATAATTGTTGAAGTACATTATAATAGAAGTTGCAGGTTTGGGGAACATGGGTTCTTCTACTCATCACAGTCTAAGAAAACATCTTAGTTTTTAAGGATCATATGTCTGATTAGTCATAAAATTGTCATAAACTTTAAAGAAAGTTTAAAATGAAAGAGGATGTTTCTAGGAAAGTTCATAAAATTCCATGCTATATACGTAGGCTTTGTACATTTTAGTTTAAAACTGTGTGTGTGTGTGTGTGTGTGTGTTGTAGCTTTCTAATTTTTCTGTCAGTGTACTGTTTTCTTGGAAACAAACATAATTTAAGGTGCTCACATCTAGAGAAATGATTGATTAGTTTAGTGTCTAACATGATTTTAGGGAGATGCCACAGAGTGAAGACACTAACTTAGAACTAAAAGCCTAAATATGAACTACATAGAACTCAGCACACTGGTAAGGAGAATGCACTGCAGACAGCATGCAGATCAGTCAGTGCATGGTGAGTTAGGGCTTCTCGGCTCTCTCTAGCTCTGGTACACCGAACTGTGCAGTGCACTCTGTGAACATCATTTTTAATTTTTACTTTCTCGGTTTTCTCCAGAATGGATGTTATTATGTCTCATTGTTTAGTTTCCATCTCAGTTCCCTGGTTGTGGCATCACGCAGACGGTTATGTATGTCTTTAGTAAGGTGCCCATCATTACTGGATTATGGGATGAGTGGAGATGTAAAGGTCCAACAGGTGGTTACATTGCAGGACTCATTCCATTTTAACGAGTTTTGAAAGTTTTTTGAGCGATTGTGTTTTCTAAAATGATGAAACTGAAAGCAGAATAGAGGAGTAACTGGCTAGAAGAGAGTAAGTTGGGTTAATATTGTGTATAAGAGACAGTGGTTTATAGATTATCGTACCTATGTAAAACCGATATTTTTTAAGCCTTTGTTTTTGCATGTATGTTTCATGACCGCTTCAGTTATCTACTAACTTAGTTAGGGTTTCTGTTGCTGTGATAAAAACACCATGACCAAAAGCAACTCTGGAAGAAAGGTTTATTTCACTTCCTCTTCCACATCCCAATCTGTCATCAAAGGAAGTCAGGGCAGGAACCTGGAGACAAGACTTAATGCAAAGGGCATAGAGGGCCATTGCTTACTGGCATGGTCCCTATGGATTGCTCAGCCCACCTTCTTACAGCACATACGACTGTCAGACCAAGCTAGTGGGAGCATTTTCTCAATTGAGATTTCTTTCAAAATAGTGCTTGCTTGTGTCGAGTTGATGTGAAACTAGCCTTGTCGATTTCATATGCAAGCACATCACTATTTAAATAGAAACCCTTTTTCATTTATCTCTAAAATGTCAAATTAATAGATGTAGCATGAGGGCCGGCTTGTTTCTGTCCCGCCCTGTACCCCACAGCCGGCATACCCCAAAGAAAATCAATCACACAGAGATCTCTATAAGTTATAAAGCTGATTGGCCCATTAGGTCAGGCTTCTTATTAGTCCTTGTAACTTATATTAATCCATTATCATTATCTATGTTAGCCATAATGGCTTGGTACCTTTTTCAGCGTGACAGCTTACATGCTGCCTCTTCGGTGGTCTGCGCAGGAATGGCAGAGGGAGCTTCCTAGAATACTCCCAGTCTCTTTGCTCCACCTCTACTTCCTGTCTGGCTTTCCTGCCTATACTGCCTGCCTGGCCAATCAGCGTTTTATTAAAATATGATTGACAGAATACAGATAATTCTCCCACACCAAATAGATAACTCAAATAACTTTAAAAGCCCCATAGTCTTCAAAAGTCTCTTTAAAACACCCAAAGTCTATTTAAAATTTCAGTGTCTGGGCTTCTGTAAAATAAAAAGTGCTTTCTTATTTCAAGAGGGAGGAACCTAGGGCACAAATCGAACTCCCAACAGTGAAAACAACCTGCTGCCCAATGTCTGGGAGTCATTCACGATCATTTTGACTACTTCAAAGGTCTTGGGTCACTTTCCCAGCTCCTCAATGCAGCACACACAACTTGTCTCCTAGGCTCAGACTGGCTCCACTCCACAGCTACTGCTGCTGCTGCTGCTGCTGCTATGTCTGGCATGGTACTGGCATCTCTAAACTGCTGGGGTCTTCTGCTGCAAGTGGGCTGACTTTGACCAGTAGCCTCTCCTGGTCTCTCCTCGGAAACTCTGGCCCTTCATGGTTTATTAGTTTTAATCATGTGCATGTGAGTGCAGTTTCCTGAAGTGGCTAAAGTATCAATCAGATCCCCTGCAGCTGGAAGTACAGGCAGTTGTGAGCCATGTGATGGGGTGTTAAGAATCAAACTCTGCTCTTCAGGGAGAGGGGTATGTGCTCTTAATCTCTTAAGTAGTCTCTGATGAGTATGAGTGTTATGGATACAAATGTGTGTATGTGCACTTCTGTCCTGGTACCTGTAGAGGATGGAAGAGGGTACTATATTGCTGGAACAATTGTGAGAGGCAATGCTGAGAATTGAACCCAGGTATTCTGGGTAATCTCTCTTTATAGTCTGTCGATTTCAATGGCATCCTTTGGCTCCTGCCACTTTACTGTATGTATAAAGTAATGACCTCTACAACCTCCTTCTGTTCCTCTGCTGTTTTTCCAGTTGCAATTTTTCTTTGTAGTCATAGTAATGGGTTCATCTGCTGTGCTTTTTTTCTGTATCACTACAATTACTCCTAACCTGCAAATCCATACTCGCTTCAAGGATTGCTAATAAAGTTACTTCGCCCAGGTGATGTTCATCTTTTAGAGTCCCCCTCTACAGAGGATTATGTATATAGTGTTCCTTGCATTTCTACAAGTTCAAAACTGTTTATTTATTTATTGTATTTGTTTTGTAGACTTGATATTTAAAGACTTTCTGACTACATATGAATGTTTGGGTTACCTATAGTCCTTGAAAATGTACTGAACTTGAGTCTTTATGTGAGCAGAATCGATACAACACTTATAGGCGTTTGTCATAGCTTTTCTAGTGTGTGGTAATTTCTTAACTGTGATAGATATTATATTCCTTTTCTAGAAGTTAACATTTTAAATACCAGGTTTCTTAAATCAAGATACAAAAGGAATTTAAATCACAATGATTATAGATTAGAATTGTTTTCTTTCACAGGAATTGAAACCTGATGTCATAACTAAATCCGCTCTTGGTGATGATATCAACTTTGAAAAAACTTGCAAAAAGGTATGTGTGTGGTAGAGACACAGTACCAGTGTGGAGTGCCTCATCTTACTGCTTAGTGTTCTTTCATTGTCTCCCGGCATTCGCCTCTGATATCTTTTTGCCCGCTCCCTCTTTCCTATCTCCATTACCAAATTCTCATAGCTAAATAAAGTAGTGAAAAGTATTATAAGATTAACTTACATCACTACCAAAAGGTAAAATATCTTTTCTTTTAGTTCTTGGTACTCGGTTCTTTCCCCCAGAATTCATCTCTTCCTGTCATTAATGTCCAGTGACTTTGCAGTGCTAAAGGAGTGTGTTGTTGTTTTATTGACAGATTCATCTTGCCCTCTGCCTACTTAAAGTGTCAAGTATGTGATGTTAAACATCAGTTTCTACTTCTTGATTTTCTATTTATTTATTTTTGTTTATTTTGTTTTTTGAGACATGGTTTCTCTGTAGCCTTGGTGCCTGTCCTGGAATAGCTCTTATAAGACTGGGCTGGCCTTGAACTTACACCTGCCTCTGCCTCCCAAGTACTGGGATTAAAGGCATGCACCACCACCGCCCAGCCCATTTTTTTTTAAGAGACTTAATATTTTACTTACTCTTATTTTATGTGCATTGTTGTCTCTGCCTGCATGTCCCTGGAATTGGAATCACAGACAGTTGTGAGTTGACATGTGGGTACTAGGAATTGAACTGGGATCCTCTGGAAGCAGTGCTCTTAACTGCTGAGCCATCTCTCCAGTCCCTCCATTTTTTTTATCATTGTTTTTCATATGCTATATTATATGTTTAACAAAGACAAAAACATTCTGTGTTTGGAATGTATCCATTTCTTTTCTCATCTCTAAAGTACTGCAGAAGCAGAGAGAGAACATATTTTGGCTCAAAAATTAAGGAACTATTGTTCACTGAGATGGATTGTTGGAGATACAGAGTTTATACTAGAGTATCAGTAGCATAGATAGGCAGGTATACAGCAGCGGCATGATGGAGTCTCCGAGGAGAATGCAGAACCTAGCATCAGAGAGGACAGCTTAACAGGCTCTCTTAATAGAATTGAGAGCCCCTGAGGTCAGGAGTAGGAGTCTCTTATACTTTCTGAAGATGAGAGTGATTTCACAGCACAAGCCAGGTGCTCAGATGTTTCCCAGAGTCAGGGTGGGTGTGAAGAGCTGGATACCTGGTCCCTAACACCTCCTTTGATAACAGGATCTGTCAGAGAGCAGTCCGTTAGCCAGGGTCTCACAGTCAGTGCCTCAGTGGCACTAACATATCTAAAAGGGAAAAGGCTGCTACTGCCGCCAGACTCTAACATTAGATCTGTCCATCATGATGTAGAAGGCATGGTAGCTAAGGTTTCTCCATCCATGGCAGTGACTTCCTGGGAGGCTTGGTTACATTCGATGGGTCCAGAAACAGTATGGATGCAGGCAGCATTGTACCGCCAGGCTCACTGGTGGTGCCAGTCAGTAGGCCTTACTTCCCAAAGGGTCCTTTACCTCCTAAAACAGCTCCTAACTGTGACTGCCTTTCTGATGTGCCCCAGTGTGTTTTAACGCACCCTGATTCACGAATGTCTTTGTTCTTTGAAACTATAAAATGGCGTGAAACTGCTTCCATGTGGGGTTCTCTAAGTCAGTGTGCTTGGGCCGTGACTCCAGAATAAACTGCCTCTTAAAATCTCTAAGGTGAGAGCTGTGCATTGACAATAATAACTTGTTAATTTATTTCTTTAGATAAAGTGGAATTGAACTTAGTCCCAATTTATTATTACAAGCATTAATATTCATATTCTTGCTCTACCCATGGGTTTACAGCTTATTTAGGTGAACTTTCAGATATTAGTACAGCACATAAGTGAACTTTCTCTCTTAGACACTTGTTTTCATTCAGAGGATATTTGAAGAATTCTTTTCAAAATTGCATAACAAATGCCTTTGTGTTAATAATAAATACCCAATTGCCAAAATAAAATTTTTCCATTAAAGGATGAAGGTGTTTTCCACTTTTTTGTTTAATTTATTTGAAATGGAAGAAACTGGAGGTGTGTGAAAAACCACAGTTTCCTGAGAATTTTCCATGGCAAACATTGTGTCAGTTTTAAATAAGGAAAAGCTGTGGTTTCCTTCATCCAGCCTAACCCTGTGAAGGCTTCCGCAAAGCTCTGAATTACTGCACAGGGTCTGCTCCTTTTATGTGTCCCTGTGGCATTCCCTCTCCGATGAAGTTTATCGCCTTCTGATTTGGATTAGTCATTTGTGGAGATGTTTTAGCCTTTTAAACTAGAGTCACAACAGTTAGTCTGTAAATGGATAGAGGGACTCGAGCGAGGAGGGTGGGTCTGCAGGGTTCCTTGCCCCTTGGTTCCTGCACTGCACACATACAAGTGGAGATGGCAGAGCCGCCGAGAGATGGGCCTGTGCCCACTGCTACTCGCAAGCCTTTAGGTTGGGTTTGGTTTTTTCACTAATGTCTTTTTTTCTTTTTTTTTTCCTAAGAAGATTTAAAGTGGACTTTAAACAATAATTTGCAGTTGTCGCTAATGATTTGTGAATTAGAGGAAACTTACGGGGCATATTAGACCAAATACACAAAACTGAATTTGAGATCCAATTTGTTCCTACATGGCTAAATTAAATGATCTTGAAGTCAAGAGTGTTGGTTTGTTTTGTAGAGAAAAAAAAAGCCCTTGGCCTATAGTCTTTTGTTAATATTTGAATTCTAAAATTGAAATAAATATTGTCAAAGAAAAATCTTAATAAAAGTTTGAGATGTTGAGTTTGCTTTCTTGGGAATAAAATTAAAGAAATGCTTAAAATATTAAATTTTGCCTTCTTAGGAATCTTCTGCTGTGGCCCCTTTTTTATCCAGATTAAAGTTTAAGGTGTCCTGTGCTATGTGAAGGAAGGAAAACTGATGGCAGAATCTATCTGAGCACCTAGAAGGGAAATGTATTCAGGAAATGGAAAGGAGTGTAGGAGAACCTTAGGAGTGTTTCAGCATGCCAGTGGGGATCAGCCCGATCCCAGGGTGGAGCTAGAGCTAGATGTGCATGAGGTCGGCTCCATTGGCCATGTAAAAAAGTGACGTGTGTCATGAATGTCTTAATTTGTGAACACAATAAGTGCTACATGATTCTATGTTCCTATCCAGTAATCAAATATTTGTGAAGTGTTAGTAATAAGCTAGGTACTGGGTTGTGTTCTAAGCATACACCAAAGAAAGAAGACATTCAAAACTGGAAGAGAGAACATCATATTATTCTAGGTCTCCATTAAATGAGACTTACTTAACTGTCATCATGATATAGCACGAATACAGTAATTGAATCTTTCTGATTAACCTCATTTTCTTAGACATTTAAACTCTTTGAAAGTAAGGGCTATGATTTTTTTTTCAGAACCTATGATGTCTGGCACAGTTTTAAGTTTTTATAGACTTAAATTGTAACATTTTAATTATTTAAGATGAGTTATGTTTTTATCAATATGATCTTTGTCTTTAGAGTAGATTCCATAGGTAACTTATCTAGAGAGAATATTTACAAAGTCTGTGACCTAAGACATACAAAGATTGATAGATATCAATTCAGTCACTTCCAATAGTAACAGGTTAATTTTGATGATGTATATTTATTGCTTTCAATTTTCAGCCAGATTCTACTGCAACTGAAAGAGCAATTGCCAGATTAGCAGTTCACCCTCTTCTAAAGAAAAAAACAGATGTGCTAAAAGGTAGGAGTTAAATTACATTTCGATATATGACTTTGGGTAGATGATAAATATCTTTAGTGTATATAGCTATGGACATGCGTCTGCAAGTATAAAAGATTTTGATATAAAAAGATTAAATCTGTATTTCCAAATTTGTTATATGTAAAAATTATAGAAAATATATATACAGGCATGTTGAATAAGTTGTTTTAAATATTGATAACAGTCATTATGTCACATAATTTATATACATCTTTTATAAAATATGTTTATGAAATTAAATGCTTTGTCAGAGATTAAATGCCACTTATTTTTAGGCCTGAAACTAATTAGTGGCATTAACATAAATTAATGTTGTCATTTTATTGCTTTCAATGATATTTTTACTATTCTTCATAATTCAAAGCCATGAAGAAAGTAATTTTCTTTTCATATTTCAGTTATTTCGTTGTGTTCCTTTTATGAATTTGGTGTTTAAGTAATGAAAAGATTTCTTTGTGACCTCAGACTGTTCCATACATACTGTAGATTCCAGTTCTCAAATATTTCCACATAGCTGAAGCAGTACTTTGTGGGGACAGTGACGCTTTGTGCCAATGCTGAAACAAAGTCATGTACTATTCCTTGCAGCTGCTGTGCAAGCCTTCAAAGATTCAAGGCAGAATGCTCCTGAAGCTCAGTCATCAAAGAATACTTCAGAAGAAAGCCAGTGTAAAGACACTCAGTGTTCAAAGGATGGTGCAGGCGAGTCACAGCATCATGAGAGAACTGTTGTCAGGGAGCAGAGAGGGAAAGAAGCTAAAACAGTGACAAAGAAAGCAGTAAGTGATTCAAAAGAAAAAACAGCCACAATAGAGCATGGACCCAAAACAGTGGCCACTCCATGTTCTCCAGGGATGCCTTCAGGAAAGGATGTCGTGGCTACTTCTGCACACCAGAAGGCGTCATCCACTGACTCAAAACAGCAAGCCTCAACCAAAACCGCAAAGAAAGAGAGTGAAGACACCCTTGGTGCGAGCAGTGGCAGCGAGGAAGAGGTGAGTGAGAGTGAGAAGGAGTACTTCGACGACAGCACTGAAGAGAGGTTCTACAAACAGTCTTCTGCATCCGAGGACAGCGACAGTGGTGATGACTTCTTCATTGGAAAAGTCCGGCGGACACGAAAGAAGGAAAATAGTGCACGGTCCTCAGCTAAGGAACAGAAGCCCCTCCCTAAGGTCTCGCCCAAAGCTAATACCCTTGAAACCCATTGGGATACACGAAATGATAAACATAAGCTGATCCCAGAAGCCCGAAAGTTAGAATCTGTGTTTTTCCACTCTTTATCTGGGCCTAAAAGCTCCAGAAGGTAAGGGCATTTTTATTCTGAACTGATGTAGTTCATTTGTTTACTATATGGAGTGGCTGCATATCCTCACAGCATGAGAGAAAAACTCCTCATGAACCTGCTTTGTGTCAGCCTTGATGGGGTTTGGGCTGGTCCTCTCTCTTCGTCTTCATAATTGGGAACATGTAGAGATACACATACAGCAGTGGCACACTGCCCAGCTTCATGAGAAAGGCTCCATTCCAGCCCAGAGACATGCCTGGGTAATTTTGGTGTTGTTCTGTTTATCAGACTTTCAAAATTTGGGAATTTTTTTTAATGTAAAGCTTTAAAAATATTCACGTCTGTCTTGATAAACAGAATTTTCTGATAAATGTGGCATAACCTGCTTCCATTTCAAACATGACTCCCTTCCATGTTTTAGTACATGCGACTGCCTTCCTCCACCCAATTTATATTGGGATATTGCTTTTCATCTCTGCCGATAGCCACTTTTCACAGCTGTTCCCCTAGAGAGTTTCATTTATCACTCTTAACTGATAGAGAATACTGGCGCATTTTTAACTAGACGCTGTGACTAGCTGATATCATCAATAATGACCCTTTTTCTGTATATTTATTGGTCAGGGATACTCTTTAATAAAATAATACAATGTAAATACTTTTTCTAAACCTGGCATAGAAAAGAAATTGTTAAAGCCTTGAGAGTAATTAAAATATTTACCTATCTAACTCAGGTGTGCCCAAAAGATTTCTAGATTTTTCTTGGTTCTGCACTAAAAATGTAGATGCTAATTTTCATTATCAATCATTCTCCTCTTTAAAAAGTTTTCGAAGTTCTTTATATAGACAGTCTCCAAGAGCAAGACAGACAAAATGGATTGTTTTCCATTGAACAGAAGTTCCTATGTGGTGTAAAGGAAAGGGGTGTGTGTGTAGGGGTGTGTGTGTGTGCATGCACGCATATTGGAATTCAATGACTGTAGCTGAGGCCTGGATTATTTTATTTTATTGACTGGTGGTGGAGTGAGCAAGTGGATGCTGAGGGTGAGTTTTGTCATTCATTCTGTCATCAGAGGATTTGTTTTGTCTTTTAGCTCCTAATGTTGTGTTTTGTTTTTGTTTTTTCTTTTTTTTCTTTTTTTAGGGATCCCAGAGAACAGGCCCCAAAGAATAAAGCTCCAGGTGTGTATTCATGACTGCTCAAGCTGATAAGCAGTCCTGTGCCACAGGGAGAGGATGAAGATTGTCATCTCCTAATAGTGTTACTGAATTGTGTGCCCACACAAGTGGAGATGGAGTGTCCTAGCATTATCAGTATCGTTTTTTATTGATTTCTTTTGGCTGTAGCCAAACTGCATGCTCTCGTGATGCTGCTGTAAGAACAGACTAAGTAAGGGTTTCTGCCAGGTGTCCACTCTAAATTGTGAGAAGCTTTGTCAAAGTAAAATGAGACTCTTCTTTAGTAATTGGTGTGAGGAGATGAAGTCTGTCCTTTTCAGGTATATTTAGTTGCAATTTTTCTTTTTCTTCCCAGATTTTCCAGAAGATGAACTTCCAGTCAAGAATGAGTTTGCAAAGAGTGCACGCAGAGGTTTTGAGCGTGTGAGGCAGCAGGTGCAGGCTCCTCTGCACCCTTCTTGGGAAGCGAGCAGGAGGCGGAAAGAGCAGCAGTCCAGAATCGCCGTGTTTCAGGGGAAAAAAATCACATTTGATGATTGATTGATTGATTGCTACCTTTTCTGTCAAAATTTTTTATTTTGTCTATTTAAATAAGTCCCTTTGAAAGTTAAAAAATATGTTGTTTTTCTTTCATTTTATGTGTGAGTTTGGGGAGTGTTTATATAATCTTTTACAGATCTCTAAATTTGTTTTATAAGAGTGTATGCCCCAAATTATTTCTTATATAATTTAGAAGTTACAGAATTTTAGGTCCTATCATCCTGCTTGCATTATCATTGAGGAGCTTGCTGTATGTCTCAGACTAGCCTTGTTTTTTACTTTCCCAGTGCTGGGAAGCAGGTGTGTTCCGTCATGCCTTGCATTGAAATGTTTGTAGAAGAGTCCTCAAGGGTTAACCTAAAGGACAAGTTCTAGAAGAAGATGGGATTAAAGTGGCTTAGTAGAGGACATGGAACCCTTAAAGAGCCACCTAGGTAACTCTAGGGGCAAAGAATTTTTTGAAAGGTTTTTATTTTACTAGTGTGGAAAACATAAAAAGATCATTGGTTAGTTAAGGAAAGCTGACAGAATTCCATGTTGCCTGCACGTTAGTGCTCTTAGAAGAAAGTAAGGCCTTCCACTCAGTTCTGTTTTACGAACTTAGGAATGTCAGTAGCTAGAACAATGGAATTCAGATTGTGCTATAGATGTGGGGTGTTTTTTCTTCAGTCTGTACATCATTCCATGCATGTATGCACACACACGCACACATACGCACAAATACACAAAGTGAAAGGAAAATGTCTGTGTGTACCCCAGACTTACCCAAACTAAAGTTGGGAGTGCTCCTAAAATATTTGCAAGTCTGCCTGAGAATATTAACTCCAGCTAGGAGTCAGAGATGCCCGCCTAAGAGTTCGAAGCCAGCATTTACATTTACTGCAGCTGTTGTGCCATGGAGGCTTTACAATGGCAGTGGACTTTTCTTCGCACCTGGCTTACTCCTGCTTTGCTGCAGTGACTCCAGGTGGAACAGCTGCTAGTATAGGGTAGGGCTGCTCAGTGTCTGGTGACTTTGCCCTAATGTCTGGAGATGCTTGTGTTATTACAGAAAAGGTACTACAGCTAACAGATGGTGTAGATACACTGCTGAACTCTCTCTAGTGTAAACATGTCTGGGTTTTGAGCCTAAAATGTTATGATTCAAAGGTTGAAACCCCTGGTTTATGGCTCATATTGCCATACTAGAATATTGTTCTAGTACCACAAATTGCCTGGGCCTGTGTGAGCTCCTACACATTGCATAGGAGGGAACCCATCTGCAGATCTCGATCCTTCCTCTTCGATATTTAGCCTCACAAGTTCTACCAACATCATCACACCTCACACTGTTCAGTGGGGAGGCATACTTCTGTAGTATTTCAACCTGAGAGCGGTCTGTGTTAGCTGACTCTGCAGTCACTTAGAACTTGTTTTCTTGTTTTTCTCTAAGCTGATGACATGGTCTCAAAACTCCTGGAACCAACTGAGTTCTCTAAACTTAGGAGTTAGTCTTGCCGTAATTCAGGCAGTGTTTGTGTCAGAATCAGGAAGTGTTTGTGTCAGAAACTACCAGTTTCTGGCATAAAACAGTGATGGTTGTCACAACTTAATTTACCCATCCCCTACTATAGACCCATGGTAGCCTTGAAAACCAACTGTGCATTATCACAGCGAAGAGTAGCCTGGCACCCACCGGCAATAAACAATCTCACACATCTGTGTCTACAGGGACATTCCTAAGAACTGCTTGACTGGATGATTACTCACTGGAAGTCACCCACATGTGTATTTGGTGGGGGTAAGAGCTTCCTTAGTTTCAAAAACACAGATAGTTTGACATGGCTGCCATAGGAAGAATAAATCCGTTGAGGTAAACAGTACTTTAACCAAAAAGCCTAGAGCGAAATCTGAAGAAGTCAATATCTGTTCATAGGGCTTTGGAAGTTTCTGTCATTTTCTAGGAGTTAATCATGCACAAGCACAGGCTATGAGTGCCTGCTCAGGTCTGAACTGGAGCACCCACAACTCTCCCCTGGCACACCCCGATGGATAAGTGAGGAGAACATGTCTGTGCAGACACTCAACAAGTACTGCTTCCGGCATTTAAGGGAATCTATTGAGTAAGCACAACACTAGGCTACATGAAGCAGACTGCAGTGGCCTTACACATCAGAAGAACTCAACTTTACAAAAATAACTCAAACCATCACCAGCCTTAAACAGGCATAGCGGACTGATTTTCCAAGTATTTAATGTGTCATATTTTCAACAAAATGAGATATGCACAAGTAGGCAGGAAGCAGCCATAAGCAGAAATTGAGGAAGGGCATGTGTTGCAGCTAAAAATAAAATAATGAATTAGAAATTGAAAAGGTATGATCCACATTGCCTGTATGGTAACACTCAAGACTGAAGTGGGCGGATTGAAAATGAGATTAAGCTAACTCAAGAAAATTTTGAAGTTAGAAAGTGCAGTTTCCAAACTAAAATGTTGAGAAGGGCCCCTATGTTGATTGAGATTATGCACTTTGAAGAACAGGAAATAAAAGATTGAGGAGCTTGAAAGATAGCTCAAAGATGAGAGCATTTGCTGTGTAGTTTTTATGAGAACCAGAAATCTCAGCACCCATGAGATGGATGGCGTCCTGCAAAAGGCCTGTAACTCCAGCTCCAAAGGGATGACACCCACTTCTGATCTCTGCATGGGCACACAGTCGTGTACATACATTCATGTATCATACACACATTAAAAAGCAAACCAAAAAATGGGATTTTTTATGTAACGAGTTCATAGTTAGCTGTAATTTTCAAAGACTAGGAAGTCATTCACATCAAAACTTCAACATGAATATTCATAGTGCAAATAATAGCTACACAACCAAAATAAGCAAAAGGTGATCCTCACATGCAGTGATATATTCATCCATAAAGAAAAATGAGGTATTGGTTTTATAGTATGGATAAGCCATGAGAACACGCTAATTGAAAGAAACCTTGGGTCTGTCTGTACTTTGGTGTAGTAGACAATACTCACCAAACAGTTCTTGGCTCTTTGGAAATTATGGGCAGCCAGTCTAACCAACATTTGGTACCAGTTTTGAAATGCACAATTCTTCCAGTCTCCTTGGTTTTCAACATGGCTCAGACTAGCCACAAAATCATGTTTTCCATTTTGTGTCACTTCTTGGCCTGCTTAGTCAAAACACATGGTCATAAGACAAAGTGCAAGAACATGAAAGGAGTTTGTCATGATATGTAGGGCTCTTCATTTAGACAAAGTTTTGTGTAATTTGAAAAGCAATATTACCAAATTGATTTTATTGACCGTGTTGAACAATTTCCTGTCAGCCAATACGATGCTTTAATTGTGGCATAAGTGTCCATGAACAGATTGAGATTCGTTCAATGGGAATTCAATCTGAAGATTGTCTCTTGTCATGTATGTGTGTCTTCTCATGTATGTCCAATGTAGGCTCATCTCCACAAGTCCAGAGGTGTATTTGAGCTCTCTTATTCTGATGGAGCGTTGTCTAAATGCTCTAGAGTTAGTCCACATTCAGCTGTAACATTTCATCAGAAGTTGAACTGAATACCTCTAGAGCTCTGATTCCCAACCTTCCTGACGCTGTGATGCTTTAATACAGTTCCTCGTGTTGTGGTGACCCCAAGCCATGAAATTATTTTTGTTGCTTCTTCATAACTTTAATTTTCCTAGTGTTGTGAGTTGTAATGTAAATATTTTTGGAGATTTGCCAGGGGATCGTGACCCATAGGTTGAGAATTACTGCTCTAGAGCCACCGCATTTTCTGTTCTCTATTAGAAGTCAGCCAGACCATAGCCTGTGGCTACTAGAAAATGGCTGTACTAGATCTGACTTTTTCTCACCACCTACCTCAATTCTGTGATGGAGTCAAGAAAGGTTCGTTTTCTAATTTATCCAGTTTATATTTTTCTAACGATCTCCTCAACTTCCTGTATTCTGTGTCCCAGTTTCATTGCTGCCACATCATTTATGCTATAGACATAACTTGTTAAATAACCAAGTTCAAAAGTCACTACCACCTTCCTGTCTATGCTTTATGTCTTGCTTACGAAAGCCTACCCAGTGTGGAAAAAAATCTGTCATAAACCTTGAGCATCCCTACTATCTTGTTCGACATACCAAGAATTCCAGGACCTGTTGACTTTTCACCATGTTCACTTCTCAAGCTGTATTTATGCTGACCAATCATGAGGGATGGGTACTTCCTTCCTAGCACAAAATGTTCCCATCCCCTAATACAATCCACTATATCTGCAAGAGTCTACAATGGTTCATTGTGTTTCTTCTGAAGGACTTTGAACAATATAGGCGTGTAGAAAAGGTCACCATATGGCTCGGGTTACTCAAACTTCGCACATTCCCAAGATTTCCCTGTCTTCCAGACTGGTCCTTTGGGGAAACAAGTTCTGAACTAACATTCCTGACTGAAAAGAATGGTTTGTATGTGTAAGAACTTGGGCCAATCAAATACTTGTTTGATCAGATAGTGTATTTAGCAAAATGATTTATGAATATCTGTGTTCCCTGGGAAACAGAGGCTAAGTAGCAAAGATCAATCATGAAAGTGTGTGTGTGTGTGTGTGTGTGTGTGTGTGTGTGTGTGTGTGTGTGTGTGTGAACTGACCCAATATAAACCTAAGACACCAAGGTTCAGGTGAACATGCTTGCTTGGAAACATAACCAAAGGATGGTAATATATCATTATAAGAAGTAAGCACAATCTGGAAAAATCCTCTAATTAGGACCTCTTGTCTGCTTCCTAGGAGATTAATTTGTATTATAATTTGACAGTGTGATCAATGAGTAACTGCTAGAAAAGGGATTTATGTTCAGCATTTCTTTGCTCTAGGAGACTGAAGCATGAAGTGGTAAGATTAGTCAGGTTGACAGTCTGCACCTTTTTGACAGATTCCCCATTTTAAAAGAAAGAAAAGGAAAGCCCTCATCACTGGTATTCAGGTGAACTTCTCAGACTGACATTTCATATTTGTGATGTCATTACATGGAATGTGTCCATGACTCCACTGAGAGGACGCCTAGACACCTGCTGCCTCTTGAATGACAAGTCATGTCCCTTTTCCCTGTGCTAATTTTAACCTGTATCCTGTCATTGTAATGATGATGGTGGTGATGACGATGGAAAGCACAAAGCATTCAACAGGTACAACAGCTTTTTCTGAGTCCTGTGAGTCTTCCTAGTGAAATACTGAGGCTTGGGGCTGGCATAGGCATCATATCCGTGCTGTGTGTCTTGTTTTTACTGTGAGTAATAAAAGTTGCTTGGTTCTGATCCAGCATTTTCATTCCTCCACTCAGCCATGAAAGTTCTCATGCCCTGTAAAGTTTATGATATCCCCAAATAACCCTGCTAGTCTTCTAGAACTTGAATAGCTTCATGTTGAAATGTGTATTCCTAATCCATCTGGAATTTATCCCTCTGCATTCTGGCAGATTAGCAAACTACTTAATCAAACTAATTATTATAGTACTCAACTAATCTACGTTTCTTAGTTCATTCTCTCTCTCTCTCTCTCTCTCTCTCTCTCTCTCTCTCTCTCTCTCTGTGTGTGTGTGTGTGTGTGTATGTGTGTGTGTGTGTGAGAGAGAGAGAGAGAGAGAGAAAGAGAGAGAGAGAGAGATCTCTCATGTGTCTTATTGTTTTTTGTTTGTGTCAGTTTGGTTTGGTTTGATTTGGTTTTTGAGACTGGGTCTCACTCTGTAGTCCAAGCTATCCTCAAAAGTGTAACAAATTGTCTGCCTCAGCCTCCTTACTGTGAACTAACCTCTCTTGAATTAGATTTAGATTTAAGTCATCTAACTTAAGGATTATGTAAGTCATAAACAGAATGAGGAAGAAAATCATGTCAGTCACCTTTAGTTATTGCCCACAAAAATTTTTTATTTTGTTTGATCTCATAGTTGGGTGCTCCCTCAGCATCTTTAAGATGAAGGAGCACCTGTCATCTGAAAGAGAACTGTGAAGGACTTTTCTCTTTGTAAGTCACCCAGACTTGAGTGTGCAGATACTATTGTGTTAAGCTAAAGAGAAGTTGGATTAAAAGATAGTGCATGTAGCCTATTCCCGTGCAGAATTTGGTCCTGGAAGTAGGACGTTCATGTGAGGAGGATGGGCAGACTTCAAAATACATAGCATAGCCAGGATGAGGTTTGCTATTCAGGTGTGAAGAATGAAAAATTTGTGTTATATGACAGTTATTAAAGAGGTCATTTGTGATTATTTAGACATCAGACTTCATGCCTACTAACCCCTTTTCTCAGGGTGAAGGTAAGAACTTAGAATGTTTAGTGAATGTTATTTTTGTTTTTTTTTTCAAAGAAACGAATTTTAAAAGGCAGAGATGAGCTATATTAATAGTTTGCAGATAAAACAGGCATAAAAGGAGGGAAAATTCAGTGTTTCTAGTTCCAAACAGTAAGTTAAATTGAGACTTTGGGCTCCAGCATAGTCATAAAGAAATATATAGTATTATGTCCTAAATATGTCAACCTTGAAATATGGAAGCAAAGGGGGAAAATGGAAGACTTGAGAGCTGCAATTAGGAAAGGACCTTGGGAGGATACTACTTGCATAGATAATCAACCACATATCTTTATACTAAATTATTCATAATGTCAGAAACATTGTAAGAGTCAACTTCCGCTGCTTTTGAATTACATTATGAAAAATGTGTCTGTGTCGCTGTAGTTGTTTAAGGAGGATGTATGTGGCAGAGATTCTATAGTCCCCAAGGAAGGGTACAGTCCTCATCATAGATTTTGAGTGTGCCTATTATGATAATAAACAAGGAAGAACCTCCAAGAGGATGAATAGAATCATGGGAAGTAGCCCAAGAGGATTATAAAGAGCAGCAAGGAGGTAGTTCTTTCTAAAAGCAAATTGAAGTCAAAGAAATGTCCTCATTTATGAGCAGAGGACTTCAAAATGCCCACTCAAGGGGTACGATTACCTCTGATGTGAGCCTTGCATCTCCCTTATTATCTTTGCTAAATAGCAGTTGTTTTTTGAAACATCTTTCTGTGGGCTGTGACATGGAGGGCCAGCTTGTTGGGGTTTCAGTCCCGCCCAGTACCCCACAGTCGGCAAACCCCAAAGAAAATCACACAAAGATCTCCATAAGTTATAAAACTGATTGGCCCATTAGCTCAGTCTTCTTATTAACTAATTCTTACATCTTACAGTAATTCATAATTCTTGTCTGTGTTAGCCATGTGGCTCAGTATCTTTTCCAGTGGGGCAGGTTACATCTTGCTTCTCTGTGGTCTGGGCAGGAATGGAGGAATGGGCTTCCTCCTTCCTAGCCTTCTCCTGTTCTCATTGCCCCGCCTCTACTTCCTGTCTGGTGACCTGCCTATATTTCCTGCCTGGCCAATCAGCATTTTATTAAAATACATGATTGACAGAATACAGATAATTCTCTCGCACCAGTGGGCACTGTGGTATGTTGGGGCTAGTGGCAGTAGAGAGGTGTTCATATGTGTGTTCTTTGTGCAGGTGTCACTGTACCTCAAGGAACCATCTCCAGAGCTGATAGAAAAACTCATGACTGACAGATCTCCCACGTAGAGCCAATGCAGGAACAGTGTGGGATTTTGAATTGACTCCCATGAGGAAGGAAGGATTCATTATATTTTAAGTGTGGTAGGATATTTAATAAAAGTGATAATACAGTAGAATATAAATTCCATTAATTAAATGTTCATTGACTCTTTTCACCCCATTTTGGCACCTGTTTGAATTGCATTTCCCTCCCAGTTTCCTGGAAGAAATATGGAATTCCAATGGAATATGGGTAAAAATGGTTATGCCACTTTCGTCTCACAGAACATTAGAGAAACTCTTCTCTGTACCCACTAGATATTACTATTTTGAGCAGCCTTGCGAGACAGTGTTTAAAGGAGGTGAAGTTCTGTTTGCCAAGGTCTCTCAACGGTGAAATGGAAAAGATTCTGAAGACCATATCCAGGCATATCCAGCAGCCTATTGAACTTCATTCACATAAGCAAGCAAGAAAGAAGTGGTTGGTAAGTCTTTGGGAATATCTGGTAAGTCACTGTAGCTGTGGTCTAACACATGTTTATTGTAAGTTAGAACTTTTTTCAAATGTGATTGTTGTTTTAATGTTATTGTTGGGTAACTGGGTCATTCTTTCATTACTAATTTGAAGTATGATGATATATGTGGTAATAAAATCCTAGTTGGTCTCTGTGTCTTTGTGTCTGAATCACTCTGTCTGTCCCCTTCTCTGTGTGTGTATGTATGTGTACGTATGTGTATGCGCATGCATGCAAACACACATACCCTCATCTCTTTGTCCCATGAAATATTTCACTGAGGTTATCACAGTTTTATATTTTATTCAGAAAGCCAGTATCCTGACTTAATAACTATCTTTTAATTACTCATTGATGTGATGTGGTGTCTGCCAAGGGCACTTTAAAGAATGAAGGGTTTATTGTGGCACATGGGCTGAATGTACAATCCATCGTGGAGGGGGAACCATGGGAGCAGGAGTGTGAGGTGCTGATGGCTTGACAGTCTACAGATGGAAGAGAGTGGTCCACAACACTGCCTTGGCTCTTCTCTTTTTATTTCATCAACAGTTGCAGCATGGTCAGAGTTGCCCACATCCAGGATGGGTCTCTCCTCCTCATTTACTCCTCTGTAGAAATAACCCCCTAGACACACTCATGTGTATTCTCATAGGGGTTCTAAATCCTTTCAAGTTTGCAATGAAAATTAAACAACCATACCCATAAATCTTTTTACATACACATTTCTTACTAGTTGTATGCCTTTTATGAGTAAATTTTTAAAATCTACTTCTCAAGTTTTATTTTAAAAATTATGCTAGTATATAACTCTTAGTTATTCTTACATGTTATTAATAACTTGGGGAGGAAATGCACTCAAACATGTTCTCTAATTAATTGCATAAAAACTAAGCCTTTGAAAAAAATATGGAGTTGAAGAACAAATAATATATGTGAAGACACGTTCAGTAGCTGAAGTATGATGTCATCCTGCAGAAATCTAGTAGCCTTAAACTGGACACTGGAATGTTGTTTGTCCTTGGAACATGTGTTTCTCTTCATGAGTAAACTTGTTTTGAAAGAAAGTCGTTCTCCATGTTGTTTTCAGAATAAAATTAAAAGGATGTTTTTCAGTGAAGAGAGCCAAAACTTAGAGGGTCAATGAAGGGATGCGGGTTATTAGTGTTTATTTTTAAACCAAACATGGTATGAATATTTCACAGCAAATTTAGCTCCCTCTGTCATGGACGGAAGTTCACAGTCCTCACACATGCTAGCAAGCAACCAGCTTTGGTCATCTCCAAAGTGTGAGGTAAAGCAGGTAACAGTGAGTTTTTTCTTGTGTCTTTATTCTGCCATAGGTGCCATCTATAGTAAAAGAAAGGTCTTGGGTTTCTATTGTTGTGATAAAATACCATGACCACAAAGAAGTTGGGTTGTGGTGTTTTTCATCTTAAAGCTTGCAGGTCATCATCCAGAAGAGTCAGGGAAGGAATTCAAGGCAAGAACCTGAAGCCAGGAACTGAAGCAGAGGCCATGGAGGTACGCTGCTTGCTGGCTTGTACCCCATAACTTTTTCATAGCTTCCTGGACCACCTGTTCAGCTGGGCCCGCAACATCAATCACCAATCAGGAAAACACACTACAGGCTTGCCCACAGGCCAATCTGGTGGGGTTATTTTTTCATTTGAGGTTCCCTTTCCCCAAAGACTCTAGTTCCTGTCAAAATAACAACAACAAAAAAAAACTAGCTAGCATGAATCTATTAACTTTTAAAACCCTAAGCACTGTCACCTCATGATCAGTATGCCTAGAATTTAATTTCTTCAGTGGTGGAGTTACGTTCTGCATTTGACAGCTGTGGTTGAGCAGAGGCCTCAGTCTTGCAGGCCTCTGTTCAACGGTTAATTATTCCTATGCCAGTTACCACCCTTGTGTAATTTCATAAGATTCCCAACACCTTCCTCCACAGCAGAAACTTTGTGAGTACAGGAACATGTTTTCTTTTTGCTAGATCCCACCTTTGAACACAGTATGGTATGTGATAGGTACTCAGACGTGTGTGTGTGTGTGTGTGTGTGTGTGTGTGTGTGTGTGTGTGTGTGTGTTTCATCCTGTCAGTTGGGATCGAATAGCAGTAACTATGAATTAGGAGTTGTTAAAATAATCTACTGAGAGAGAAAGTGGGTTGGATCTAGATCTAGATAATAACAGTGGAAAATAAAAATAAGAGAGAAAGTGACGGCGTGAGGACTACAGGGGAAAGTTAGTCCTGTGGGGAGCACTCGGCAGAATAACCCATTTGTAGTTTGCTATCAATAAGATGAAAGATGTCAGGGTGACCATTTGTTCGCGTTTCTGTAAGCTGTGTGGCTTTAGTTATTTATTTCGTGTTCTTGATTCTTTCTGTTGTTAGTCAGTCCATAGGAGTTTTTATGGTGAAAGAATTAACCTTTTGCTTGCCATGAATCACTGTTGATACTCTTGGTTTGTTTGGGTTTCTTTTTCAAAAAAAAATGATTTTGTTATGTTATAAATGAGCTTAGTTTTTAATTTTGAACTGGTTGTTGTTGATGTACATAAAAGCTATGAACTTCTGTAGATGGAATTTTCTCACCCACCTTACACAACACTCAGATTTTATTATTTACTCAGCTCTTACTGTTATTTTTTAAAATTAAGAATTATGTCATCTAAAATATTAATGATCTTATAAGATCTTTTCTAATTTTAAAATTTCTTTTCATTGCCTGATCCAAGTTTTGTTAAATACATAATTATAAATACATAAATTTTAAGATTTTGTGGAAAGCCAGGCGGGGAGACTCAGCACTTGGGAGGCAGAGGCAAGCCCATCTCTGTGAGTTCAAGACCAGCCTGGACTACAAGAGCTAGTTCCAGAACAAGCTCCAAAGCCACAGAGAAACCCTGTCTTGAAAAACAAAACAAAATAAAAGATTTTGTAGAAAGACAAAAGAAATATCTAATTTTCTTTACATCTAGACCACTTTATTTATTTTTCTCTATTATATTTAGACTTTTATATAAAATCATTTTTTCTTAAGATATAACCACTTCAACAATTGTGTGTATTTTATTTACTTATCAAATGTAAGCAATGAAAATTTTAAATTATCTATGCAATTTTTAACTTATTTGTTTTCAAACACAATTTTTTGTACTCATTGACTTTAAAATTTTTTTCATAGAATATATTTTCATCATAATCTTTTCCCTTTCTCAACTCCCTGAGGCCCTCCCCATCTTCCTACCTACTCAACTGCATGTTCTTTCTCTCTCAAAAATAAAAAAATAAAAATAAACCAACAGATAAGCATAAAAAAAACCAACACCCAAATAAAATAAAAGACACACAGAATACACAGAGTTCACTTTATGGAGGCCGACTACTCTTAGGCCTGAGGCCAGCTCTGGAGTACCGTTGATATAATCAGTGACAGTCCATTGAAGAAAACTGATTTCCCTTTCCCAGTAAATACCAGTTTCAGATAGCTTTTTGGCTAGGGGGTGGAGCTTCATGTACACCTCCCCTTCCCAGTGTTGGGATTCTGTCTGACTTGAGCCTGTGTAGGTCTTGGGCATGCTGTCAGCAATCTCAGTGTATTCATATGTGCATTGGCAGTGTTGTGTCTGGAAGATGCTGTTTCCTTGAAGGCATCCATCAGCTCTGGCTCTTACCATTTCTCAGCCTTCTCTTCCGAGTAGAAGAGCTTTGAAGGGAGGGATGTGATGAAAACATCCAACTTAGAGCTAAGTGACCCAAGGTCTCTTGCTCTTTGGACATTTTTTCAGTAATGAGTCATTGGACATTTTTCATTTACTGTAAGAAACAACTTCTCAGGTGAGGGCTTAGCGACACTCTGATCTATGGGTACAGCAGTGTGTCATTAGGGACCATTTTCTTGTTGTGTCCCCTTAGCAAACTGTTACTATCTCTCTTCCTCGGTGCCAATGGCCCATCTTGTCTCAAGGTCTTGGCCACTTTAGCAGTGTACTCAAACATTATTTTTCATATTTATTCTTTACATTTTTTCCTAGATTAATTATTCATTAGTTTTCTTAAGTGAGATATTTCTTGTCTTTGTAGACCCTCAGAAGTTGTGGTTCATTGTGAGTTCTAAGCTAGTAGTTCTTTCACTTCGTGCCTTTTTCATAATTATTTTTTAAATGTCTTTCTATCTCCCCTTGCCTCTACATCATAATTGCTTTTGGAAATCAGTCCCTAAGTTTTAAAATATGTTTTGTCTTAAAATCCAAATTCACGCCAACCATTCAATGCATTTGCCTCAGGAATCTCTCACCACATTTTCTTCCACGTGCATGTGTTCATATTTATAAACTTTTTACTTGCAAATTAGACTTCAGCATCATTGCTTTATGACTTTAAGCAGTGACAAACTGTTAGTGTTAAATCCTTCCATTTTGATCTCCCAGAGAATCGCCTCTATTGTAGTGCTGCTCGCACACAGTACTCTTATCCATCACTAGGAAAATGCCTTTTTTCCTCATTTCCTGTCTTTCTGTAGAGAAATATTGAACCAACCACATTGTCTTTTTTTCTGTGAGGAGCTTTTGCATCTGTAAGTGATTCTCTCATAATATTAATTAATTTTGCCACTTAACTTATAATTGTGATTTCTACATACTACGCTAATAATTGCTTTAGAAGAAAGATCATCAGACTTTCAGTGAGAGATGAGGCTGTAAGCGTTCTGGCCATTTCAAGACAGAAGGCCTCTGCGGCAGCTTTTCGTTACTGCATTGTGGTGCCAATGTGGCTGGAGACAATATGCAGAGGTGTGAGTGTGCTGAGTTCCCAGAACCTGGACAGAAGCAGGGGAGGGCCTGTTTTTTTCTTCAGCTCGTGTCTATCAAGGTTTTCCCTAGTGCCTTTCTTCCTTAATGCCTTTGCTAATAATGATAAAATTAATATAGTTTTTCTTCCTCTTCAATCCCTTTTCTCCATAACCAATGTCAATTGGTACTATTCTCCTTTTTGTCTTGATATTGATCAATTCAAGTATCAGTACATTGGTGTCTTAGTTAAGGTTACTATTGCTATGATGAAACACTATTACTTAAAGCAAGCTGGGGTGGGGGAGGGTTTATATATACCTAGGCTAGCTATTGTTACCATTTCACTTTACGTTAGCATTCAGAAAGTTCAAGCCAGTACTGTTAGAGATGGAAGAAATACGGTAGTTATAGAAAGCTAAATGGAAGGAAATAAAATTAATATAAAATCTACCACAGTCCACTTCTTACTGGTTGTGGGATCTGCACTGGTTTTGTTCCACTTTAGTTAAGGTTTTGATTTATGTCCTTGTCATCATAGAAGCTGCCCTTGCTCCTTTAACCCACCTCAGCCTGTTGATTGACAGGCTCCCCACAGATGAAGAATGTGAGAACCTTCAGCTCCACTTCTAGTATCTCTCTCTCTCTCTTTCTCTCTCTCTCTCTCTCTCTCTCTCTCTCTCTCTCTCTCTCCCTCCCTCCCTCCCTCCCTCCTTCCTTTCCTCCCTCTCTCCCTCTCTCCCTCCCTTCCTCTTCTTACCTACCTCTTTCTCTTGTTTTTTCTTCTTTCTCTCTCCTCATGTTCTCCATTGTTTCTCCCTTGCCTTCCTCCAAGATCTAATGCCATTTGTCCTTTTGAAGGTAATAAGGGAAAAAGAAAAAGCCCTAAGTATGATTGCAAGAACTTGTGTGGCCACATATGAATAAGGATTTGTTTTCTGATCTTCTTTTATTCAGCATTTTTTAAATTTCCTTTGATTTTGATTAGATTTATGTGTACTATATGTCACATGTATTATATGTACTGTATGACTATATGACACGTGTGTGGGTGCCTATGGAGCCATAAGAGAGATCACAACTCCTTGAACTGAAGTCACTGGCAGTTGTGAGCCACCTGATAAGAGTGCCGGGAGTAGAAGTCTGTGGAAGAGCAGGCACACCCTGAGCCTCGCTCCAGCCTCTGAATCTGTATTCTTAAGTAATTACCATTTGCGGGTGGAAAAGTGATGAGTTAAGTGTAAGCAATAGAGAAAAGTGATATAAAACACCCAGAAAGCAAAACAGCTACTAGGACCTGGCCTTGCCACCAATGCAAACACAGAGTACCAGCTATTCTTGAGAAACTCCTTTGTCTGCTCTTTAAACATTGTTAGCCTCTGTTGAGCTCCGTGGGTTCCCCAGGGCTGGAGACCAAAATGAGCTCCAATCTTTGTGAATGTGCTTTGTATTTATTTTGTTTTGGTGTTTTATGTCTTATTGGTCTTCTCGTTTTGTAGTTTTTTTGCTTTGATTCTCTGATTTGTCTTTTGTTTTGGTTTGGTTTTTTTGTGAGGTATTGTTGTTGCTTTATTATTGTTTTTCTACTTTTTTTTAAAAGTTTATTAAATTATAAAAGTTTCCATTTCCGCCCCTCCTCCCAACACTTTCTTTTTTTTTTTAAGAGAGAGATCATAAAGTTAGGTAAGGAGGATCTGGGAGGAGTTGCAAGAGAGGTAAGAGTAGGGTCAAAATAGAGATCTTGAAAATATTTAGTAAAATAAATATTTTTAATTCTATGTGGGGATATATTTATATATTTCCCAAAGGAAATTTATTTTTTTAAAAAATAGATATGGTATTAGGCAACAAACCAGCTGTAAGTTTAAGAAAAGTCATGTAATGGAGATGTGTATAAAAGAAACAAGCGTGGGGGGGGGGCTCCTCTAAGAGGCAGGTATTTACTCCCAGGGAGGTAGTAGCTCCAAGGGAAGTAGTCACCTGTGTGCTTTGGCTGATGGAGCTCTTGAGTAAGAGCCTGTGAAGTGGGCCGGTGTAGCCAGAAGAAAGATCTTGGATGTTATTCAAGGTGTCTGAAAATTAGTTCACAAGAAACTGAGAACCAATTTAAAAATAAAAGAGGAAGAGGAAAGAATGTAAGAGCCATCTTGCCAAGTGTCCTCAGCCTTCCTGTCTTTTCAGTAACCAACCTTTCTTAAGATGTTCGAGGTCAAATTTTTCCCATGATATTTCAAATCAGCAGATCATTTGTGAAAGGTTAAAATTACACTTGACTATCATGGGGGAAAAATACACACACACACACAGGACAAAAACAGCTCCAAAAACAATGTTTTTGCTTTTCTTAGGAAGGAACACAGTACCTTGAAGGTCTTTCATGAGCTTCCAAAATGCTCTCAAATTACTGAAAGGAAGAAATAGTTTATCATCAGGTTTACATTTTAAATTTTTTAATTTAATAAATTACACTAATCAAAGAATAGTTCCATTCACATTAGAAGAGCAAAGATGTCATTATGAAGCACTTTTAGCACTTTAAAACTACACTAATTATGACAATGAATATAGGAGTGGTCATTAATAACTAGCAAAATGAGTAGGTGAAAATCTGATGTGGAGTTTTATAATGGAAATGTCAGACTAGTTCAGTGGGCCCACTAGTCCTAACATCCAGAAACATTGGGCATTTGTGCATGGTACAGTTCTGAAGAGAAGGGTGTCCCTAACCAGGACTTCCTGCTCTTAATTTAAACTTTTCATCTGGTGAAGCCTCTAGATATGCTCTTTCATAGCAACTATAAAGAATGAAAGGCTGTGTTCAAGAGCACCACAGATGTGATTAGCAAAATACACAACAGATAATTATATAGGACAAAATTATCCACTTCCCCAGGTACCATCAGCATGAAATAATAAATGGAGAATATACATAAAACACGTAATAAATAATTTTGATGTGTGGACACTGTTTAATTCTGATTTAAGCAAAATGACTTTACGTGTTAAAGTAATAGTTTTAAAAGATAATGGAAGGAAATATATTTATATATGTATATATATACATACTATCATACCTAGTGTGTGTGTGTATAATATTTGATAGTATTAGATAAGTGTTAATTAAGTAAGAGGAAAGTGATAGTATTGTGTTTGTTTGTTTGTTTGTTTTTTCGAGATAAAGTTTCTCTGTACAACACTGCTGGCAGTTCTAGACCTCACTATGTAGACCAGGCTGATGAGATGATAATGTGATGTTTTTAAAGCTCCCTAACCATGAAAAAGCATGCACTGAAGAACTGAATAAAATCATGCAGTAGCATATATTTATTCTAAAATAATACAATGACTCAAGTGCTCATGGAGACTTATCACATTGGTCCTTCTAACTTATTTTACATTTGAAATACTCAGAAAGTGGTGCAAGCTATTGTTGGGGTCAACCTAGAATATGGAAGAAAGCTCTAAAGGGGCTTTAAAGGGGAAATACACAACTTTTATTTTTCCAATATGTCAGAGTAAAGTACTACTGAACATTTATTGCATTATAGTGGAGTCTCATTCAAGGCAAATGCATTCAGCATTCTCAAGGTATGAACCTTTAAGGTTTGGCTCTCTTGATTTAAAATCATCAAGACTCATTTACTGAGTAGATCAGATTTAAAATAGAATCTATAGAGGGAGCCCCATCATTTGTGTTATAGTAACAACAGAAAGTAACACTTATTTCCACGGACTCTGATGGTAAATTTCTCTGCCAACACTTCACATGTATTTGCTTTTAAATTTGATTATTGTATGCACTCCTCACGTGCAGAAGACACACAGGTCCTTGTGCTCACAGACAAGCACTAGGGAACCAGGAACATTAAGCACACAGGGTTGTCTCTTCTAAGGAGAGATGTGTAACCTGTTTTTGGCCCAGAAGCCTGGGAATGGATGTGGCTAAAAGCCTGGTGACCTTTGCACTACATATGCAGCCAGGCCACAGCAACTCTCCCAGATCCTTATCTTGAACTTGTTTGTCTCAGTCGATCTATAGAGTCATTCTCCCACAGAGCCTTATCATGAGCTTGGTTATCTTGAGCCTGTTTCCAGAGTTAATGTAGAGAGCCTATCTTTATGGACGATGGCAGTTGTACTTAACAAGAATTTTGATGTGAGCATGTATAGAGCTAATTATCACCAGAAAGATTTTTTTCTAAAATTTCCTGTGTTTAAATATGTCTAAAATAAGCAACCCGATATCATACTCTTAGAGTTTGAACCAACCCTGGCTGCTGAATTGTGCTGAACAGAATTGCATTCTTTCTCTCTTAGGTCAACATTCTGCTAGCTTTAGTGGTCACAGAGACCTCTGTCACTCAACTTTAATTAATGCACAAGAGCATTTAAGTTTCTTGAAATGTATTATCATGTTATTCTCACTTCCTTGGTTACATTAAAAGGTAATGTTCTTTAAATAGCTATGTGTAGTGCTCAATTTTAATATAAATGAACTAGTATGCTTATTTATTCAGCAAATAATTTAAGATTTCTTCAAATGAGTTCTGTTCCAAGATTATTCTATTCCTAGATATATTATATATGTATGTGCATATATATATTCTTCTGCAAAGACTAGTTATGGTTCCTAGCAGGTTTATAAACATAGCAAAGTATTTAGCATCTTGTGTCTAGTTAAATCATTAGATGTATATTAACTGTTAACATATTTATCTGTGTTGTCTTTGAACCTGAGTAATGACTTAACCTCTTGGAACTTTTCAGTAATCAGGAGTTTCCTGATAAATTTTCTCTGCATAGTTATAAGAAGACAATAATACAATGAGTAAACCTCTGTATAGATCATGGGAAAGACAGTTAGATAGTTAATAATAGTGTACCCCTGATCCATCATGGTGGTACCACACTTCTCTTTAGCTAGATATTCAACATACTGGCTTTGTTATCTTACGTGTGACTTCACTTGACAAAAGCAGGCTTCTTATACTAGAAGAGTGCGTGAATTGGTATTTTTGGAATTACCTCACGTAGCACGAAATCTAAATAGTATTAATAATAAAAACTCGTAATCAGATATCAGGAGATGAAAGCTGGAGGATCAAAGAAGAGCGGCCAACCACTAGAGTTCTTACCTCTACCAGTGCTCAGACCAGAGGGCCGATCCTGTTCTCAGACTGCTTCCTCAGACTGCTTCCTTCGCACTGAACTCCTCTCTCCGCCCAACCATATCACTCCTGTCTCCACCTCCCTAATGCCGGGAATAAAGGCATATAATCCCAAGTGCTGGGATCACCTATGGATGAGCTCTGTTTCTCTTCTAGATCAGATCAAATTTGCGTAGCCTAGGGTGGCCTTGAATGAGCAGAAATCCTTCTGCCTCTGTCTCCTGCGTGCTGAGATTAAAGGTGTGTGCTACTGCTGCCCTGCCTCTATGACTAGCTAGTGTGGCCGTCTCTGTGCTCCTATCTTCGAGCAAGCTTTATTTGTTAGATCAGAAACAAAACATCACCACAATCCCGAACCAGTGGGATGTAATTCAGTGATGAGATTGTGAGGTTCTTCAGCAGAATAGCTTCCCCAGGACAGCAAGAGTTACCTGTTGACCATAGCCATCTAAAGGGATTTCAGTAGAGCAAAGGTGAAAGTGTTGATTTTGAATGAAGATCCAGAATATTCTCATGGGACAAATCTAAGCCTTGGATATTTTTTAAAAGTGAATTCAGATGACAGGAGTGCTTGAGGTTAGAGCACTCCCACTGGACAGTAGCTGCCAGAACATTGAGAAAGAAGGTCCCACGGGATTTCCTGAAGCTGCGTTGTGCAACTCTGTATGTGAGAAGAGAGAAAAGCAGAATTTGTACTTTTTCCATGCTTCCCTTAGAAGTATTCCTCTGAGGAAATCATGAGGGAGTTGGAGGAAATAAGGGCATGTGGGTCTAGCTACTGGTAAGCCTTCTCAAAATCCAAAAGAGTAACGGTAACTCCCTGTGGACTAAAAGGCATCTCTGGCTAGCTTGGGCTCCTTTGTGTTCCTTTGGACAGCAAACTGCCTAAACTGGTTAAGAAGTCACGGGGTATGTGCCACGTATTTTATCCTTATGGCCTCCATCCCTCACCATCACCAAACTGTGGACTGCAAGGCATGCTTAATGCAGATACTAATTCCCTTAGACTCAGTTTCGGAAGCATTCGGGGTGCATGGGCAAACCTTGTGTACCGCCTGTGTCACCTCAAAATCAACCATGAGTAAGATTCCCTGCATCTAGAATTAAAAGGTGGTAAAAATACCACAGGGAGCAGTGTCGGGAGTGGGGTGGGATCGGCAGATATAGCTGACTGCCTGCTTCTTAAAACTCTGCCATCTTTCTTTGGTTGTCTCCAAGTATACTTTTCCTTCCTTATGGTGCAATTGGACTACAGCCCCTCCACAGGATCTAGGACTAGGTTGAAACCATTGTAATTAGTAGCAGTAGGGCATAGATGAACGCATCCCTTCAGAGAACCATCCTTTCATAGGAAAGAGGTGTTAGAGAGGGTCAGTGGGGACAGTGAACTATCAGAAGAACAAAAAACATAAAAGAGGGCTGGAGAAGAGGAAAGGAAGGTGGATGGCAGATACAGTATACAGATCAGAGAACATGAGTTTTCTCTTAGCAAAGTCCTATCTAATTGAGCGGATTAGAGGACATTTGGAGGTGGGTTCTAAACTGTGGGTTGTATTGATCTTTTCACTAAACATGGTTTGTGTCATCCAAGAATCTTCTTATTTACCCTCTTCTGGGTGGCCGTTGCCCTCTCCCCTACTTTCTCTTACTGTCATGTAAGATGTGATTTGGGGGAAAACAATCACCCTGCTACTGCACGCCACCTCCTTTGCTTTGGTAGTTTCAAAAACTCACTTACTGACTGCACACAGGCCAGTCACAGAATCCAAAAACATTGTGTCAGCAGTTTCCACAAAACAGACTAAATCTACTAACCGCCTTCCCTGGACTTTTTGAGCTGAAGCCACAAATGATTAGATTTTCTTTCTGGCTCACAAGCTGGATGGTGAAGACCAAGACCTTCATAGCACCAAGATTATGTGGCTTTATTTTTTATTTTTAAGAAATTGTTATATATTGTTATATGTATAAATATTTATATACTAATGCAATGTGTTTAGTCCATTTTGTGTTACTTGTATGAATATGATTTCATGGCTGACTAATTGGTATTGGATAACCAATCGGGATTCACTCCTGAGGAAGACTATTTCTCCCATTCTCAGCATTCATTGGTTGCAGATAGTTCTTTGACTAGGATCAGAACCCTGTGCGATATCTCCCTTTTCCATGGGAGCATGTCTACTGATTTTATATTTTTCCAGACCATGTGTAAGCAGCCATATTGTTGAAGTATCATGAATGAAGCTTCCAGCAAGGGCTGGATATCACACGATCACTTATTCTCTCCATCTTTATTGGCTGTGGTTTGCTATAATGGTCTCTTTCTTTTGCAAAGAGAATTTTTTTTTGATAAGAGATGAGAACTACCCTCATCTCTGAGTATGCTTAGTAACGTGACAGTTGTAGATTCTTTTCTACAACCCATGACCTCACTTGTCTTGCGTGGTTAGCTGTTTCTAGTACCAGGCATGAAATGCCTCCTGTTGAGTGAGCCTCAAGTCCAGTTGGATAGCTGTTGGGTACCACCAAGATATGAGTGCCGCTTTTGTACCTTTAGGGATATCTTGCCATGCTAGTCGCTGTGGTTCATGGGCTCACAGTTGGGTAGGACTATTGTTTGCTTTTCTCCATGGGAAGCTTTCATAACACCTTTCAGTATTAAAATAAGTGTTCCTTGACCATAGACATTGCAACTAACACTCTTTTCAAGCAACGAAGAAGCAACTAGCATACAGTGTGAGTGTGCTGGAGGAACGCATGATTTGTGTCTTGGGCAGGAAGAAGCAGGAATGCATGACATTTTACCATACTACTTAGAATGGTATATAATTTAAAGCATATGAATTGTTTATCTATGGAATTTCCCATTTAAAATTTTTGGACCATGAATGACCACAAGTAACTGAAGCCACAGAAATAAAGTTGGGGATATAATACACACCCTTCCTTCCCAGTTATTCACTTGAACCTTTCTTTTTCCTGCCTCCTGTAATGATTACTAATGTTTAGTTGAAATTCACTTAGCGATTGGGAACAGTGTAAAATAGTGAATGTACAAAATAAAAGGACCATGAAGAAAATGATTGGTTCCCTATGTATGCTATACACAGCTAAGATCTGAAGAGGAAAATAACTTAATAAGGCGTACCAAAGTACTCAAGTCATCTGATAAATAAGTATAATTCATATTTCTTAAGAAGAAAGCAAGCTTTGTAGTCCTTCCCATTCAAGGGGCCCTACTTATCTATACAATTTAAGGATACAAAACAAATTGCAAATTGATAAGCTTCAGAAACCCATAACCACAGCTCAGATGCTGACACCACCATACATTTGTTTAGAAAAGATTTTATATGTGCAATTACAATTATTTAGCATGAATACTTCCCACCATTTTCTAAACAAAAACAGTCTGGTGGGGTAAGTGCTATAAAATACAAAACATAAGAAAACCAAATCTGAGAAAAGATGGAAGGAATGAGATGGTGGCGTCTTTACTGCAGAGCTTTGCAGAATTTCCCATACAGAAATACTTGCTAAAACCTCCACTGGAGAGATAACATTTGCCAGACTTGGTTTGTTAAGAAATTCTTTATCGTTTGGTATCTTGTGAAAATGGAATTTCCTTACTTACATGTTCTACATTCCCCCACTCAACCAAATTCAGATGGAAAATATTTGGAAAATAAATGGAGTCTGTACTGAATCTGGACTACTTAGTTTTCTTGTCGTGATTTCCTAACTAGTGCATGGTAGCTGCTACTGACACGGCATTCACAGTGTATTATGTGCTAGTGGGCATGCCTGAGCAGAAATGTACTCTGTTCCAGACCATTACAATAGAACATCCCACAATAAAGCGAGTCACGTCTCTTAGCTTCCCCATGCATGTAAGAGCTATCTTATATAAACCGTAGTCTATGAAATATGCATTATATCTAAAGTACACATATGTTTAAAATACTTTATTGCAAAAAAAACCTAACAATTATTTTAACCGTTAATCGGTTGGAAATAATTGTCCTAGTGGGAGGTCCTTACTGATAGTTGCTAACTGATCATGGTGGAGATTGTTGAAGATGAAACTGATTGTAGAAATTTCCTCAAATAAGACAACAGTGACATTTTCCATATTGCTCAACTCGGGTTCATGAGTGATTTCTCTGTAACAGGCAATGCTAGTTCATAGCATGTCACCCGCTCTGGGATCATTCACGAAACTAGAATTATATATAGTTCCTGTACTTTATCAACTGAGTTTCTTCTTTGTGACCATTTCAACCATGTTCACAGCATCTTCACTAGCAGTAAATATTACCCCAAGAACAAGCCTACCATCCTTGATCATCCATCCTCCTCATCTGATAATGCCCCATAATAAAATTGTGGCGATATAGCCACATCTACAGGCTCCTCTTTTAATTCTGGTTCTCACTACTTCTACATCTGCAATTATCCTTTCACGGAAGCCTTGAGCTCCTGGAAATCATCTGTGAAGAGTGCAATAAACTTCCCAAAATCCCGCTGAGGTTATTTTGACCTCCCATAGTCTTAAGTTGGGGTTACTTTGACATCCTCCTCACAAATGTCCTTAACTGACATCCAGGATAGGATAGCGAAATTTCTCCAGAAGATTTTTGTTTTGTACAGGGCCTCCTCATGACTCCATGTTTAGAGCAGTGACAGCTTTAGAAATGTTGCTTAAACAATGAGACTTAAAAGTTAAAATTCCTCCTTGATCCATGAACTGCAGAACAGGTAATGTGCTCACAAACATGGAACACTCTCATTATATCTCACTGTGTATTATTTTCACAGCTCTTGAGGGACCAGGTGTGTTGCCAGTGGAGAATGACGTTTTTGTGTGATTTTTTTTTAATTTCTCAGGAATAGCTCTACAGGGTGTTTATAGTATTAAGGAAGTCATATTTTAAAGAGATGTCCTATTATCTAGATTCTGTTGGCCCATGGGGCTCTAGGATTTTTAGAATGGTAAATGAACACAGATAAATGTCTAAATCTTAAGTCAGCAGCTATATTAACCCCATAACATAAGTATTGTCTGTTATGAAGTTTCTAAGCCAAACATTTAGTTTCTCCCATCGCTGCCTCTTCAGGTCCTTGATGGCATCTTTCTGCTTTTTTTTTTTTTTTTTTTGGTCTGTATGGAAAATCTGTTGCTACTGTAGCCGCTGACATCAGTTAGCTTATGTGGTCTACTCAAGCTACAGCAGCTTCCACAGGATTACCTTCTGCTTGGATTTGTTCTCAATGATATAGAGAGAGTGTCCACTCTTAAGCCTCATAAGCCAGCCTCTTAGAAGTTACAAACTTTCCTTCTGTGTCTTCCTCAGTTCTCTGGGACTTGGACTTGGCCTGAAGGTCCCCCTCTGCAAAATAGCTTTTATGGAACCAGAAGGCACCACGCAAGCTTCCAAAGGAGGCAAGTGCTGCCCGGCTATGATTACTATAAACCTCAGCAACCCGAATGGCACAGTAACCCTATCATGCAACAGTGCCATGCATATCTTGGCAGTAACCATCAGCTCCCTAACTGAACTTAAGTCCACTCAACAAGAAAGAAACCATCCCTGATACTGGATTCAGCTAACTACCTAGGGTTGGTTAATAAAGTCATGGACGTTGGAGAACTACAATTCTTATTTTGCCAAACCATCACAATTCTTAGCTACATTCTGAATATTTATCCTTTCACCCACAACTATGTGTAGGTCTTACCCCTCATCAAAGAAACTTCCCTTTACATTAGATGCAGACCATTACAAAATAAATAAATAAATAAATAAATAAATAAATAAATAAATAAATAAACGCAACTAATCAAAATGCAGAGAACAAGAGATCCTGTGGTGTTTATTCAGAATTGATAAAGCCACAACACTGCTCCTGCAGCTAAGTCTCAGGGATCATCGTGGAAGAGGGGATGGTAAGACTGTAAGAACCAGAGAAATGGAGTTTTCTGTAAGACTGTATTTCCTAGAAATTTCAGAGATGCTACACTCGTGAAATTTCATCACCATGACTGCCTAAACAAGACCAGAACAATAATGCCACCAATGGACATGCTAGCATGGAAAGAGGGAAGCTTGCAGGCTCCAAATTCTAGAGAAAGAACTATGCACAGCTGGGGACTGCTGGGAGTAGGAGAAATGATCTTCCACTCGTTATCTATACCAGGTGATCAGCTCTGAGATTATATACATATAGGAAACATTATATGGAGTGAGACGATTGTATTAATGTATTTAGGAATCTCTCTCTCTCTCTCTCTCTCTCTCTCTCTCTCTGTGTGTGTGTGTGTGTGTGTGTGTGTGTGTGTGTGTGTGTGTGTGTAACACTAAAAATAATTAAAGAAAAAGAGGCCATGGATTTGAGAGAAGGCAAGGTAAGGGATTGGAGGGTGGAAAGGGAAAGGGGAAATGATGCAATGTTATTGTAGTTTCGAAAATAGAAAAGGCACTTAACAAACATATCAACCATATACATGGCTTTAATGTTTTAACCAAAAATTAAATTCAGATCATTTATTTGTAGGTAACAGCAAATGACCACTTTAGACAACTGAAATCATTTCTCAAGGCGTTTTTATGTAATCATGCAGTTACAGCACATAATAAAAAGGATGTGAGAACGCAATAGAAAGCCTGCATCTAGGCATTTCAAATAAAAGCTCCTCAAACAAGTTACAAATGTTTTTACAAGCAAAAGTTCCAGGAAAAAAATGGGAGAAATTAAAACTTCATCACAGACATTCTAATACCAAATGACATGTGACCCACTGTGCAGCAAGCGGTTAGATATTAAACGTCTGTGTCCTGTACCCATGATCTAAGCCTAAATGCATTTTACATTCAAGTTAAGATACTTCAGCACCATTTCAGCTTGAAAGCTAAATAAAATCTGTTCTCAAAATGACCTACACCTTTGGAAATCTGAGAATGAAATATAAATGGTTGATTTTTAAAATTGTGTGTGTAAATTCAAATTATGAAGCATCCATAAAGGGGGTAATTTTATTACTTAATTTACTATGAGTAAAATGATTTCTAAAATATTTCCTGACTAAGAATTTAGCATTTTCATACAGTCTGGTGAAGGTTAATGATCAGATGTGGAAAACTTTCAGTGAACTACATATCCTCTAAATTCTGAACATAAAGAAGATTTTCTGAAACTAGGCAACATATGCCATGGTCCCACTGGAGATGGGATCTGTGATCTCCATATCATGATATTACTTAGGTGGCAAAGAGCTGACTTGACTATGTTGCTTCTTATTTTTTATTAGTGTAAAAACACGTTTCTTTTTCAGTCCTTGGTGTTCCTTCTGTCATTCTCATTTCTTATCTTTGTAATTTCAGAGTTTAGTAGACTAGCTTTTAGTTTTTATCATTATTCTTAACAAACTAATTATCAATGACCTTGGTGGTCATTTAGAGAACAGACACCCAAGGGTTACGTATATGAAGGGTTGTGTTGCACTTACAAATCATTCTGATGCATTTTAAATTGGGGGAAAGGACAGAAATGTTTACTAATAAACAGCTTCCTAATTGAAAGAGAATCAACCAGAAAGCCCAAATTACATTTAAAAGGCAGACATTTCATGGGTTTGAAACATATTTTAATTACTAGAAATACATACATGTATACAATTAATAATTTTTAACTTATGTTTTGAAAAACAAAGCATGGCCATGACAAATAGCAGTGTTTAAATTTTAAATTCTATAGACATATTTTTAACAGTTAAAAATGAAATAAGATGAGCCTAATTTTCATACTTAGTAAGGAAGGTTAGGGACAGTCTTTGTTTTCCAATGTCTATTAGGTAAGTGCTTGGCTTATCCTGTCCCTCCCCTGATGATGACTAAGAGATAAAGGTCTCGTTGAAATTATTGTCCTAAATATCTAAAAGTCTTATTATTAGCCTACTTTCTTATAGAGTTAAGAATCTTAGTGAGTCAAGATCTTAAATCTCTGTATGCCAGTCTGGTTCAGTATTGATACTGACAGTAGTTTTTGTCTTGTTTTTAAAAGCACGCATATTAAAATATCTTTATCAGAATGATTATAATTCGAAAGGATCATTCTTCAGTATTAAAACTGAAAGGCAATCTAAGGCAAAGAGGTACATCAAAGAAGCAATCCCATTGATCAGATACCAGCTCAATCCAAGTTCTGTCTTTATATACTTATGGGTAAGTGTGTACTCAGACGGATAAGAATCATGTGTACCGCGCTATCCACTCTTGGCAACTGCCCTCCTCTGGCCCCTCTCACCTGCTCCTGCAGCCGTGAGTACAGTATAGTGATTAGTAATGGCTACCCTTTACAACTCTGTGACATATAAGACAGGATTCCAGCTCGCTGAGAAAGGTCTGCCTGACACATTCTGGCATAGGAGCTCCCTTGCTTGAGATTTTAATGCTGGTTAATGAAGGAAAACTTCAGCTTAAGCACCAGGAACTTAAAAGTCTAACTTGATTTTTTTTTTCTGCACCTTCTGAATGAAAGAGTTTCCAAATTCAACTGCTGCACAGTTTCACAGTTTGAAGTAAGGTCACAGCGGTCTCGTGGTGGCACGCAGTCCTTGTTTTCACAGAGAGCACCTGCTTCTTTCTTTCCACCAGCCTCTCAAGTATGCAATGCTATGTGCTTCGCGAATTCGGAGTGTCTTTTGTAAATACACAGAAACATGTACAGCCAGTTCCTAAAGAATCTAGGATGATGGTCCTGTGTTTCACACAGTAGGTCATCTATTAGGAATGATTTCTTTTTTTAGCATTCCCCCTTAATAACTGAACATTTTAGAAGAATGGTAGAGTTTTAAAAACATCCAGACAAGGTTTACCAGTATTTTTTTTTTACAGTATTTTAAAGGTGGTTGTGGTGTTAGATACTCACTGTGTCATCTCTATGTCAGCAGTGACTTAATTTTGGCCAACAGTAAAATATGCTGCAGGGTATATCAGCTCTACATTGATCACACGTCATCGAAATGATTTCCCTATGTCACTAATTCCCACAATCATCATGTGAAGACTGCCACATTAGACATTTCCGCCCACAAAAAGATTAAGTGCAGAGGGGAATATCAGCAAATACCAGCCAGGAATTTGGAATTATCTACTTCATTCCAAAACAGAAGTTGACTTAAATCAGAGTGAAATTAAGCACAAACAGAAGGAAAATTATTTAGTAATTTGAAAATGTAAACATAATTTTATATAGGGACGTAACTATCTGAATACACATATATTGCCATCTCTCTACTATAGAGTAATTTCTTGTGACAACCATTATGTATTTGACCTTTCTTCAGCACCAAATGTATTCACTCCTGCTCACACAGTAGGGATATCATCTTTAAATCAATCTAAATTGAAGCAAATATAACCCCGTCATTTTTGCTTCACTGGTTTCTGCACTTTAGAAAATAATCACTCAAATTATGGCTCATTTATTAAAATGCCATTTTCCCTTTTGCACTATAATTTCAAAAGAAGATAAGAAATCTGGGGTTCTTTGAAAGCGCCACATAGGCACATAAAAAATTGAAACACAGTTAATTCACAAAGAACATGAATAAGTATTTAAAATTCCCAAATAATACTGATTTAAACATTCAAGATCCAGTTATGCTAGTTGTTGTGAGAGAATCCAAACAAAACTTCCTTTGTTGTTTGCCTTTTAAAATACATAAGTCCTTCCTACTGAAGCTAACCTATGGTTTTCATATTTCCGAACACCAGGCACTGCTTTATCCAATGGGAGCTGGGCTTGTTTTCTAATACCTGTATTAAGAGAGCACATGGAACAAGTCATTAGCAGGATGACATCATAAATGAGCATAACAAATAAGATTTTAGTCGGCCTTTTCAAATCTTGCTGGAGCAATTTTCCTCCGCCTCGGCAATAATCATCTTGCAAAATTATGTTTGGAACATGATTTAGCAGTGATTGGAGGAAAGGAATATGTAATCGGTCAATAGTATGGAGTACATGTCTGATGTCCACAGTCTGGATATTTAAAAGGCAAAACAAACAAACAGCAAAATTGAAAGAAGGAAAAGTCAAGCGGGAGTTGTGGAACCAGCACCAAAGCAAGTGAGCTCATTCCAGGGAGCAAGAGTGATGCATCAGCCAGGAAGCGTAATCATGGCTTCTGCACCATCTTGCATTTTTCCTTCTCTGCCTGCTTCTGGGTGCAGAACAGTGCATTAATGGGTAGAGAGAGGAATAAAACCACAAACCAGGTATTGTTGTGTTGAAATGCTGATCACTGGTCCTCGTATAAGGAAAGACACACTTGCCTTCAAATCATAAGCTGCCAATTTCTAAACCGCAATTTCTGTGAGGAGAAAGCCCAGACACGTAGCATGGCAGAAGTAAAAAGGGCCCAAGTCATCTAGGAAGACTGAGGGAAAGAGGCTACACGAAGGAAACATACCAGATTATTGGATGGATTTTACATTCCACCAGAATGGTTCCAAATGTCTGACTGGCATGAGAAGCAACCAGTGAGCTAACAGTGACATGCCATGAGAGTTAGGGAAGGACAGCAATAATGACACATGAGGTCACACTCTTCACCATCACACTGCCCACATGGCTTCACGTGCATTTTACTCCCTGCTCAAAAATGTCGGATAGTTTTCATGGTCTCCAGAGAGAAGCTCAAAATTCCTAGCTTGTTCTTCACTTGTCCTTTTGAACGAATCACAGTTGACAACCCCAACTGGAAGCTGTCTTTGCAAATATTGCCTGCAATCACTTCCGCGAGGAAGTTGTCTGTGACTCTGATGCCTCCAGACATGCCCTTCCTCAGTTTTGCTTTGGTAGTTCTGAGTCTTCAAGGCCAAATTCAAATGTTGCTCTAAAGTCAACTCTATATTTCTGGCGAGACAAAGTAATTCATGAATGAAGGGTTGAGTGGGACACTGTAGGCGCTAGGCCTCTTCCTGGCCATGGATATATAGTGTGAACAAGCAATTAGATCCTGGCCATTTGGGGTAAGGGGGGATACAACATTAAAGAAATTTATGTGGAATACTCAGAAATTGCTACAGTAAGTCTACAAGGTAACTGTTGTACCTATCTTAATATTGCTCCCTAATACCAGGTTAGAACTTTAAATACACAGTACACAGTGAGAGTAAGTAAGCAAATGGTGGATGAGTGAGTTATTAAGAAATAGAAAACTTTAATGAATCAACTATATATTAATTTTTATGATAAATTATTTAGATTATGGAGCCTTCATTGATGCTGAAAAAAACTCAATGCTTGGTGGACCAATGGCCCAGGCAAACTTTTTGTGCTGTGGACATATTCATAAGAATGTAATTTTCCAGTATTATCTCTTTACTGTCATGAGCCTCATTTATTTCTAATAATATGATAATGCTTGCCAAGTACAGAGTGACTCTGCTTCATTATGTAAGTTAAGAAAAGGGTCCTACGTGAGGTAACATGGTGCCTTTAAGCTACCAGTATCTCTGGAATATCAGTGCAAAGATGATGTGTGTTCAGTTACTCCCATAGTCTGCTCACTGTTTGAAAGGCACAACTAGCGTAACATGAAGCAGGCAAAGCTTTAAAGGAGTCAGGATAAACAGGTAGCAACCAGGAAAACTCTACATTCTTCTTCACTAAAGAATTTCTGCTTAATGTTTATGGGCTGAGATTCCTTCTAAGATTCTGAAACTGTTTTCAGGACTAAGGGATTTATGGAGGAAACACACACACACACACCACATTTTGCAACCAGTACATGAAAGTGTACCTTGGAAAATGCTTTGAATTTCTTTGCATCCCCACCAGGGAGCATAGAGGAAAGGGAGGAAAGCCCATAGGTGTGGCTCCTACAAGCTCACTTACACTGTTTAATGAGCAATTTGTTGAACTGGACCACAGCAGAACTTGGCAGATAAATACTGCATCTTTCCAAATGAACAATGTTTAAGTTATAGTTTGAGTAAAACATCACTGCTTCTTCTTTCTCTAGTATTATCAAAAATAATAACATGGATCCAATAATTAATTATTGCTTTGGTTTACATACAAGGAAGCTATAGTAGTAGAAGCAAACACCGGTGCTGTATAAATCCAGGTGACAAAAGTTGTAAGCCTTTCCCAGTCTTTTGGCTAATATAAAGTACAAAGCTCCTTGTAAAAGAAATTACCTAGCTTGCTAAATAATACTCACGGTGAAATTGTGCAGCCTGAGGCATAGGCGTGGTGTCCTGTGTAGCGAATGTCACAACGTACAACATTGTTACTGTAGTCTGACTCAGGCACCAGGTAGCTGGGGTTCACACTGACCTGGACAACAAAAAGAATTGTGAGCTGGGTGGTGATGGCGGCGCACACCTTTAATACCAGCACTCAGGAGGCAGAGGCAGGTGAATCTCAGTGAGTTCGACGTCAGCCTGGTCTACAGAGAAAGTTCCAGGATAGCAGGGACTGTTACACAGAGAAACCCTGTCTCAAACAAACACACAAAAAATACGATGATGAAAGACTTCTTATTCACTGTATACTGTTATTCTTTCCTACTTCTATAGAGATGCCATAGTGAAATTGCTAACAAGAGACTCAGCCAAATCAAACAAGAAAAGTAGTTTAAGTAAAGCATGTAGTTAAACACTGTATACATTACAAAGAAAACTGTGTACATTTCTCTGAGCTCTTTTTAAAAACACCACACTCTGGGTTCCTTAAAAATTGTTTTGAAGGGTGTTTGATTACTTTCAAGGCCACAATTATTTAATATTTGAACCCAGAAAAAGAGAGTGTATTGAATTGTCATGGTCAATCACATGTATTCAAAGCCCCTACCTTGAGAATATAGTTTCCAGGTTGTACATCTGTGATATCAATCCACTGGCAGTCTATGTCTGCTGCATAGGTATCATAACATCCTGGACTCAGTCCCTGAAATCAGCAAAATTGTAAAAATTATATTATAGTGTATGGCTAGACCAAGCTAAAACAAACATATTACTGGTAAATTTGAATAATTTGACATAAAAATCATACTTCTTTTTCATCTCCATTGAGAACCACATATTACCCAGTCTTATAAGATCTGAGGCTTTATAGAGACTGCAGTATGAAGTAGTGAGCCTTACTTCACAAGTCACCAGTGAAAAATGGTCTTATGCAACAAAATAGGCCTCCACCACAATTCAAGATATTACACCAGGAATAAAGGTCTCATAGTAACTTAGTTCCAATATTCTATCAGGGAACTCCCCTGCAATGACCTTTGGGTGTTCCATTTGTCTATGGACTTTTGTCATGTTTGGTTTTATAGTTAGTATTCATCCATTTCTGCTGTGTCTTGTAATCATATTACAGAAACACCTCAAGGGTAGAGTCTAGCTGTATCCTTGAGTAACTAACATTTATTACTATTTTGTGCCAAAACTGTTTTAAACATATTATCTAAAGCCAGTTCTCACAACTGCAGGAGGCAGGTGTGTTAGTATCTCCATTTTATTTTATTGATAAGGAAACTGAGGCACACTAAGGTCAAATAGCTTATTCCAGGGCAAACACCTAGGGATTGACTGAGTTGGTTTCAAGATTATATAAACAGGGTCTAGGGTACCTTTTCTCAGTTACTACATTCCCACTATTAAAAAAATCAGTGCAATCTTTGTGGAGTCAGAAGTGTGGATATATTCCCAAACTGGTCAATACTGCACTAATCCGCATGCTAAAACATTCACACCAAAAAGACATTGGTTGTCCCATGAGGCTACCAGAAGAAAAACCCAAGAACATAATGTCCTTGCTCTCGTGAAGCTGAAGAAATTTTCTCCTATTGGGGGAGACAGATACCTTCTTACTTTCCTATTTCCTCATGAGAACTTTTAACTTTAAGATTATCAGTATTTTCATTCCGATAATCTAAGGTTGATTAGAAAGTGTATGTTACAGTCTCTTGAGCTCAACAGTGTCATTTAAAATCATCTCTCAAGCTTGCTTTGGTGCTTAAGGTCATTTTGGTCAACAAAGACACCAAAAGCCTCTCAACGTGCTTTAGGGGTGTGGGCTTGGCTACAGCTGGATTTGGGAAGAGTGAGC